>NW_026989835.1:1702223-2042668 GCF_036321535.1 Camelus dromedarius
TCCAACTCGGTTTTACAGTGAAAACTGCAGGAACTTCAAACCGGCACTAGGAAACAGACTGAGGAAGCAGAGAAATAGTGTCTCCTGCAACCCGTTCCCTTGGTGCTAGATGAACGAACGTCTCTCCTCTTGCTCATTTCTGAGAGATAAGTGTGTGTGAAAGCCGTCCTTCACTTAGCTTGTTGGGAACACAAAGTTTCTTTTCAGTTGCAAAATCCATTCCATACATATATATGGGGAGGTACTAGCTCCAACTCGGTTTGACAGTGAAAACTGCAGGAACTTCAAACCGGCACTAGGATAGAGACTGAGGAAGCAGAGGAAAAGTGTCTCCTGCAACCCGTTCCCTTGGTGCTAGATGAACGAACGTCTCTCCACTTGCTCTGTTCTGAGAGATAATTGTGTGTGAAAGCCGTCCTTCACCTAGCTTGTTGGGAACACAAAATTTCTTTTCAGTTGCAAACTCCATTCCATACATATATATGGGGAGGTAGAAGCTCCAACTCGGATTTACAGTGAAAACTGCAGGAACTTCAAACCGGCACTAGGAAACAGACTGAGAAAGCAGAGAAAAAGTGTCTCCTGCAACCCGTTCCCTTGGTGCTAGATGAACGAACGTCTCTCCACTTGCTCTGTTCTGAGAGACAAGTGTGTGTGAAAGCCGTCCTTCACGTAGCTTGTTGGGAACACAAAGTTTCTTTTCAGTTGCAAACTCCATTCCATACATATATATAGGGAGGTAGAAGCTCCAACTCTGTTTTACAGTGAAAACTGCAGGAACTTCAAACCGGCACTAGGAAACAGACTGAGAAAGCAGAGAAAAAGTGTCTCCTTCAACCCGTTCCCTTGGTGCTAGATGAACGAACGTCTCTCCACTTGCTCAGTTCTGAGAGATAAATGTGTGTGAAAGCCGTCCTTCACCTAGCTTGTTGGGAACACAAAGTTTCTTTTCAGTTGCAAACTCCACTCCATACATATATATGGGGAGGTATAAGCTCCAACTCGGTTTTACAGTGAAAACTGCAGGAACTTCAAACCGGCACTAGGAAACAGACTGAGGAAGCAGAGAAAAAGTGTCTCCTGCAACCTGTTCTCTTGGTGCTAGATGAACGAAGTCTCTCCACTTGCTCAGTTCTGAGAGATAAGTGTGTGTGAAAGCCGTCCTTCACCTAGCTTGTTGGGAACACAAAGTTTCTTTTCAGTTGCAAACTCCATTCCATACATATATATGGGGAGGTACTAGCTCCAACTCGGTTTTACAGTGAAAACTGCAGGAACTTCAAACCGGCACTAGGAAACAGACTGAGAAAGCAGAGAAAAAGTGTCTCCTGCAACCCGTTCCCTTGGTGCTAGATGAACGAACGTCTCTCCACTTGCTCTGTTCTGAGAGACAAGTGTGTGTGAAAGCCGTCCTTCACGTAGCTTGTTGGGAACACAAAGTTTCTTTTCAGTTGCAAACTCCATTCCATACATATATATAGGGAGGTAGAAGCTCCAACTCTGTTTTACAGTGAAAACTGCAGGAACTTCAAACCGGCACTAGGAAACAGACTGAGAAAGCAGAGAAAAAGTGTCTCCTTCAACCCGTTCCCTTGGTGCTAGATGAACGAACGTCTCTCCACTTGCTCAGTTCTGAGAGATAAATGTGTGTGAAAGCCGTCCTTCACCTAGCTTGTTGGGAACACAAAGTTTCTTTTCAGTTGCAAACTCCACTCCATACATATATATGGGGAGGTATAAGCTCCAACTCGGTTTTACAGTGAAAACTGCAGGAACTTCAAACCGGCACTAGGAAACAGACTGAGGAAGCAGAGAAAAAGTGTCTCCTGCAACCTGTTCTCTTGGTGCTAGATGAACGAACGTCTCTCCACTTGCTCAGTTCTGAGAGATAAGTGTGTGTGAAAGCCGTCCTTCACCTAGCTTGTTGGGAACACAAAGTTTCTTTTCAGTTGCAAACTCCATTCCATACATATATATGGGGAGGTACTAGCTCCAAATCGGTCTGAAAGTGAAAACTGCAGGAACTTCAAACCGGCACTAGGAAACAGACTGAGGAAGCAGAGAAAAAGTGTCTCCTGCAACCCGTTCCCTTGGTGCTAGATGAACGAACGTCTCTCCACTTGCTCAGTTCTGAGAGATAAGTGTGTGTGAAAGCCGTCCTTCACCTAGCTTTTTGGGAACACAAAGTTTCTTTTCAGTTGCACACTCCATTCCATACATATATATTTGGAGGTAGAAGCTCCAACACGGTTTTACAGTGAAAACTGCAGGAACTTCAAACCGGCACTAGGAAACAGACTGAGAAAGCAGAGAAAAAGTGTCTCCTGCAACCCGTTCCCTTGGTGCTAGATGAACGAACGTCTCTCCACTTGCTCAGTTCTGAGAGATAAGTGTGTGTGAAATCCGTCCTTCACCTAGCTTGTTGGGAACACAAATTTTCTTTTCAGTTGCAAACCCCATTCCATACATATATATGGGGAGGTACTAGCTCCAACTCGGTTTGACAGTGAAAACTGCAGGAACTTCAAACCGGCATTGGAAACAGACTGAGAAAGCAGAGAATAAGTGTCTCCTGCAACCCGTTCCCTTGGTGCTAGATGAACGAACGTCTCTCCACTTGCTCTGTTCTGAGAGATAAGTGTGTGTGAAAGCCGTCCTTCACTATGCTTGTTGGGAACACAAAGTTTCTTTTCAGTTGCAAACTCCATTCCATACATATATATGGGGAGGTAGAAGCTCCAACTCGGTTTGACAGTGAAAACTGCAGGAACTTCAAACCGGCACTAGGAAACAGACTGAGAAAGCAGAGAAATAGTGTCTCCTGCAACCCGTTCCCTTGGTGCTAGATGAACGAACGTCTCTCCACTTGCTCAGTTCTGAGAGATAAGTGTGTGTGAAAGCCGTCCTTCACCTAGCTTGTTGGGAACACAAAGTTTCTTTTCAGTTGCAAACTCCATTCCATACATATATATTTGGAGGTAGAAGCTCCAACTCGGTTTTACAGTGAAAACTGCAGGAACTTCAAACCGGCACTAGGAAACAGACTGAGAAAGCAGAGAAAAAGTGTCTCCTGCAACCCGTTCCCTTGGTGCTAGATGAACGAACGTCTCTCCACTTGCTCAGTTCTGAGAGATAAGTGTGTGTGAAAGCCGTCCTTCACCTAGCTTGTTGGGAACACAAATATTCTTTTCAGTTGCAAACTCCATTCCATACATATATATGGGGAGGTACTAGCTCCAACTCGGTTTGACAGTGAAAACTGCAGGAACTTCAAACCGGCACTAGGAAACAAACTGAGAAAGCAGAGAAAAAGTGTCTCCTGCAACCCGTTCCCTTGGTGCTATATGAACGAACGTCTCTCCACTTGCTCAGTTCTGAGAGATAAATGTGTGTGAAAGCCGTCCTTCAACTAGCTTGTTGGGAACACAAAGTTTCTTTTCAGGTGCAAACTCCATTCCATACATATATATGGGGAGGTAGAAGCTCCAACTCGGTTTTACAGTGAAAACTGCAGGAACTTCAAACCGGCACTAGGAAACAGACTGAGAAAGCAGAGAAAAAGAGTCTCCTGCAACCCGTTCCCTTGGTGCTAGATGAACGAACGTCTCTCCACTTGCTCACTTCTGAGAGATAAGTGTGTGTGAAAGCCGTCCTTCACCTAGCTTGTTGGGAACACAAAGATTCCTTTCAGTTTCAAACTCAATTCCATACATATATATGGGGAGGTACTAGCTCCAACTCGGTTTTACAGTGAAAACTGCAGGAACTTCAAACCGGCACTTGGAAACAGACTGAGAAAGCAGAGAAAAAGTGTATCCTGCAACCCGTTCCCTTGGTGCTAGATGAACGAACGTCTCTCCACTTGCTCACTTCTGAGAGATAAGTGTGTGAGAAAGCCGTCCTTCACCTAGCTTGTTGGGAACACAAAGTTTCTTTTCAGTTGCAAACTCCATTCCATACATATATATGGGGAGGTTCTAGCTCCAACTCGGTTTGACAGTGAAAACTGCAGGAACTTCAAACCGGCACTAGGAAACAGACTGAGAAAGCAGAGAAAAAGTGTCTCCTGCAACCCGTTCACTTGGTGCTAGATGAACGAACGTCTCTCCACTTGCTCAGTTCTGAGAGATAAGTGTGTGTGAAAGCCGTCCTTCACATACCTTGTTGGGAACACAAAGTTTCTTTTCAGTTGCAAACTCCATTCCATACATATATATGGGGAGGTACTAGCTCCAACTCGGTTTTACAGTGAAAACTGCAGGAACTTCAAACCGGCACTAGGAAACAGACTGAGAAAGCAGAGAAAAAGTGTCTCCTGCAACCCGTTCCCTTGGTGCTAGATGAACGAACGTCTCTCCACTTGCTCAGTTCTGAGAGATAAGTGTGTGTGAAAGCCGTCCTTCACATAGTTTTTTGGGAACACAAAGTTTCTTTTCAGTTGCAAACTCCATTCCATACATATATATGGGGAGGTACAAGCTCCAACTCGGTTTGACAGTGAAAACTGCAGGAACTTCAAACCGGCACTAGGAAACAGACTGAGAAAGCAGAGAAATAGTGTCTCCTGCAACCCGTTCCCTTGGTGCTAGATGAACGAACGTCTCTCCACTTGCTCTGTTCTGAGAGATAAGTGTGTGTGAAAGCCGTCCTTCACCTAGCTTGTTGGGAACACAAAGTTTCTTTTCAGTTGCAAACTCCATTCCATACATATATATAGGGAGGTAGAAGCTCCAACTCGGTTTTACAGTGAAAACTGCAGGAACTTCAAACCGGCACTAGGAAACAGACTGAGAAAGCAGAGAAAAAGTGTCTCCTGCAACCCGTTCCCTTGGTGCTAGATGAACGAACGTCTCTCCACTTGCTCAGTTCTGAGAGATAAGTGTGTGTGAAAGCCGTCCTTCACCTAGCTTGTTGGGAACACAAAGTTTCTTTTCAGTTGCAAAATCCACTCCATACATATATATGGGGAGGTACAAGCTCCAACTCGGTTTTACAGTGAAAACTGCAGGAACTTCAAACCGGCACTAGGAAACAGACTGAGAAAGCAGGAAAAAGTGTCTCCTGCAACCCGTTCCCTTGGTGCTAGATGAACGAACGTCTCTCCACTTGCTCAGTTCTGAGAGATAAGTGTGTGTGAAATCCGTCCTTCACCTAGCTTGTTGGGAACACAAATTTTCTTTTCAGTTGCAAACCCCATTCCATACATATATATGGGGAGTTTCTAGCTCCAACTCGGTTTGACAGTGAAAACTGCAGGAACTTCAAACCGGCACTAGGAAACAGACTGAGAAAGCAGAGAATAAGTGTCTCCTGCAACCCGTTCCCTTGGTGCTAGATGAACGAACGTCTCTCCACTTGCTCTGTTCTGAGAGATAAGTGTGTGTGAAAGCCGTCCTTCACTAAGCTTGTTGGGAACACAAAGTTTCTTTTCAGTTGCAAACTCCATTCCATACATATATATGGGGAGGTAGAAGCTCCAACTCGGTTTGACAGTGAAAACTGCAGGAACTTCAAACAGGCACTAGGAAACAGACTGAGAAAGCAGAGAAAAAGTGTCTCCTGCAACCCGTTCCCTTGGTGCTAGATGAACGAACGTCTCTCCACTTGCTCAGTTCTGAGAGATAAGTGTGTGTGAAAGCCGTCCTTCACCTAGCTTGTTGGGAACACAAAGTTTCTTTTCAGTTGCAAACTCCATTCCATACATATATATTTGGAGGTAGAAGCTCCAACTCTGTTTTACAGTGAAAACTGCAGGAACTTCAAACCGGCACTAGGAAACAGACTGAGAAAGCAGAGAAAAAGTGTCCCCTGCAACCCGTTCCCTTGGTGCTAGATGAACGAACGTCTCTCCACTTGCTCAGTTCTGAGAGTTAAGTGTGTGTGAAAGCCGTCCTTCACCTAGCTTGTTGGGAACACAAATTTTCTTTTCAGTTGCAAACTCCATTCCATACATATATATGGGGAGGTACTAACTCCAACTCGGTTTGACAGTGAAAACTGCAGGAACTTCAAACCGGCACTAGGAAACAAACTGAGAAAGCAGAGAAAAAGTGTCTCCTGCAACCCGTTCCCTTGGTGCTATATGAACGAACGTCTCTCCACTTGCTCAGTTCTGAGAGATAAATGTGTGTGAAAGCCGTCCTTCAACTAGCTTGTTGGGAACACAAAGTTTCTTTTCAGTTGCAAACTCCATTCCATACATATATATGGGGAGGTAGAATCTCCATCTCGGTTTTACAGTGAAAACTGCAGGAACTTCAAACCGGCACTAGGAAACAGACTGAGAAAGCAGAGAAAAAGTGTCTCCTGCAACCCGTTCCCTTGGTGCTAGATGATCGAACGTCTCTCCACTTCCTCAGTTCTGAGAGATAAGTGTGTGTGAAAGCAGTCCTTCACCTAGCTTGTTGGGAACACAAAGATTCCTTTCAGTTGCAAACTCCATTCCATACTTATATATGGGGAGGTACTAGCTCCAACTCGGTTTTACAGTGAAAACTGCAGGAACTTCAAATCGGCACTTGGAAACAGACTGAGAAAACAGAGAAAAAGTGTATCCTGCAACCCGTTCCCTTGGTGCTAGATGAACGAACGTCTCTCCACTTGCTCACTTCTGAAAGATAAGTGTGTGAGAAAGCCGTCCTTCACCTAGCTTGTTGGGAACACAAAGTTTCTTTTCAGTTGCAAACTCCATTCCATACATATATATGGGGAGGTTCTAGCTCCAACTCGGTTTGACAGTGAAAACTGCAGGAACTTCAAACCGGCACTAGGAAACAGACTGAGAAAGCAGAGAAAAAGTGTCTCCTGCAACCCGTTCCCTTGGTGCTAGATGAACGAACGTCTCTCCACTTCCTCAGTTCTGAGAGAAAAGTGTGTGTGAAAGCCGTCCTTCACCAAGCTTGTTGGGAACACAAAGATTCCTTTCAGTTGCAAACTCCATTCCATACATATATATGGGGAGGTACTAGCTCCAACTCGGTTTTACAGTGAAAACTGCAGGAACTTCAAACCGGCACTTGGAAACAGACTGAGAAAGCAGAGAAAAAGTGTATCCTGCAACCCGTTCCCTTGGTGCTAGATGAACGAACGTCTCTCCACTTGCTCAGTTCTGAGAGATAAGTGTGTGTGAAAGCCGCCCTTCACCTAGCTTGTTGGGAACACAAAGTTTCTTTTCAGTTGCAAACTCCATTCCATACATATATATGGGGAGGTTCTAGCTCCAACTCGGTTTGACAGTGAAAACTGCAGGAACTTCAAACCGGCACTAGGAAACAGACTGAGAAAGCAGAGAAATAGTGTCTCCTGCAACCCGTTCCCTTGGTGCTAGATGAACGAACGTCTCTCCACTTGCTCTGTTCTGAGAGATAAGTGTGTGTGAAAGCCGTCCTTCACCTAGCTTGTTGGGAACACAAAGTTTCTTTTCAGTTGCAAACTCCATTCCATACATATATATAGGGAGGTAGAAGCTCCAACTCGGTTTTACAGTGAAAACTGCAGGAACTTCAAACCGGCACTAGGAAACAGACTGAGAAAGCAGAGAAAAAGTGTCTCCTGCAACCCGTTCCCTTGGTGCTAGATGAACGAACGTCTCTCCACTTGCTCAGTTCTGAGAGATAAGTGTGTGTGAAAGCCGTCCTTCACCTAGCTTGTTGGGAACACAAAGTTTCTTTTCAGTTGCAAACTCCACTCCATACATATATATGGGGAGGTACAAGCTCCAACTCGGTTTTACAGTGAAAACTGCAGGAACTTCAAACCGGCACTAGGAAGCAGACTGAGGAAGCAGAGAAATAGTGTCTCCTGCAACACGTTCCCTTGGTGCTAGATGAACGAACGTCTCTCCACTTGCTCATTTCTGAGAGATTAGTGTGTGTGAAAGCCGTCCTTCACTTAGCTTGTTGGGAAAACAAAGTTTCTTTTCAGTTGCAAACTCCATTCCATACATATATATGGGGAGGTACGAGCTCCAACTCGGTTTGACAGTGAAAACTGCAGGAACTTCAAACCGGCACTAGGATACAGACTGAGGAAGCAGAGAAAAAGTGTCTCCTGCAACCCGTTCCCTTGGTGCTAGATGAACGAACGTCTCTCCACTTGCTCTGTTCTGAGAGATAATTGTGTGTGAAAGCCGTCCTTCACCTAGCTTGTTGGGAACACAAAATTTCTTTTCAGTTGCAAACTCCATTCCATACATATATATGGGGAGGTTGAAGCTCCAACTCGGTTTTACAGTGAAAACTGCAGGAACTTCAAACCGGCAGTAGGAAACAGACTGAGAAAGCAGAGAAATAGTGTCTCCTGCAATCCGTTCCCTTGGTGCTAGATGAACGAACGTCTCTCCACTTGCTCAGTTCTGAGAGATAAGTGTGTGTGAAAGCCGTCCTTCACCTAGCTTGTTGGGAACACAAAGTTTCTTTTCAGTTGCAAACTCCATTCCATACATATATATGGGGAGGTACTAGATCCAACTAGGATTTACAGTGAAAACTGCAGGAACATCAAACCGGCACTAGGAAACAGACTGAGACATCAGAGAAAAAGTGTCTCCTGCAACCCGTTCCATTGGTGCTAGATGAACGAACGTCTCTCCACTTGCTCTGTTCTGAGAGTTAAGTGTGTGTGAAAGCCGTACTTCACCTAGCTTGTTGGGAACACAAAGTTTCTTTTCAGTTGCAAACTCCATTCCATACATATATATTTGGAGGTAGAAGCTCCAACTCGGTTTTACACTGAACACTGCAGGAACTTCAAACCGGCACTAGGAAACAGACTGAGAAAGCAGAGAAAAAGTGTCTCATGCAACCCGTTCCCTTGCTGCTAGATGAACGAACGTCACTCCACTTGCTCAGTTCTGAGAGATAAGTGTGTGTGAAAGCCGTCCTTCACCTAGCTTGATGGGAACACAAATTTTCTTTTCATTTGCAAACTCCATTCCATACATATATATGGGGAGGTACTGGCTCCAACTCGGTTTGACAGTGAAAACTGCAGGAACTTCAAACCGGCACTAGGAAACAGACTGAGAAAGCAGACAAAAAGTGTCTCCTGCAACCCGTTCCCTTGGTGCTAAATGAACGAACGTCTCTCCACTTGCTCAGTTCTGAGAGATAAGTGTGTGTGAAAGCCGTACTTCACCTAGCTTGTTGGGAACACAAAGTTTCTTTTCAGTTGCAAACTCCATTCCATACATATATATAGGGAGGTAGAAGCTCCAACTCGGTTTGACAGTGAAAACTGCAGGAACTTCAAACCGGCACTAGGAAACAGACTGAGAAAGCAGAGAAAAAGTGTCTCCTGCAACCCGTTCCCTTGGTGCTAGATGAACGAACGTCTCTCCATTTGCTCAGTTCTGAGAGATAAGTGTGTGTGAAAGCCGTACTTCACCTAGCTTGTTGGGAACACAAAGTTTCTTTTCAGTTGCTAACTCCACTCCATACATATATATGGGGAGGTACAAGCTCCAACTCGGTTTGACAGTGAAAACTGCAGGAACTTCAAACCGGCACTAGGAAACAGACTGAGAAAGCAGAGAAATAGTGTCTCCTGCAACCCGTTCCCTTGGTGCTAGATGAACGAACGTCTCTCCACTTGCTCTGTTCTGAGAGATAAGTGTGTGTGAAAGCCGTCCTTCACCTAGCTTGTTGGGAACACAAAGTTTCTTTTCAGTTGCAAACTCCATTCCATACATATATATAGGGAGGTAGAAGCTCCAACTCGGTTTTACAGTGAAAACTGCAGGAACTTCAAACCGGCACTAGGAAACAGACTGAGAAAGCAGAGAAAAAGTGTCTCCTGCAACCCGTTCCCTTGGTGCTAGATGAACGAACGTCTCTCCACTTGCTCAGTTCTGAGAGATAAGTGTGTGTGAAAGCCGTCCTTCACCTAGCTTGTTGGGAACACAAAGTTTCTTTTCAGTTGCAAACTCCACTCCATACATATATATGGGGAGGTACAAGCTCCAACTCGGTTTTACAGTGAAAACTGCAGGAACTTCAAACCGGCACTAGGAAGCAGACTGAGGAAGCAGAGAAATAGTGTCTCCTGCAACACGTTCCCTTGGTGCTAGATGAACGAACGTCTCTCCACTTGCTCATTTCTGAGAGATTAGTGTGTGTGAAAGCCGTCCTTCACTTAGCTTGTTGGGAAAACAAAGTTTCTTTTCAGTTGCAAACTCCATTCCATACATATATATGGGGAGGTACGAGCTCCAACTCGGTTTGACAGTGAAAACTGCAGGAACTTCAAACCGGCACTAGGATACAGACTGAGGAAGCAGAGAAAAAGTGTCTCCTGCAACCCGTTCCCTTGGTGCTAGATGAACGAACGTCTCTCCACTTGCTCTGTTCTGAGAGATAATTGTGTGTGAAAGCCGTCCTTCACCTAGCTTGTTGGGAACACAAAATTTCTTTTCAGTTGCAAACTCCATTCCATACATATATATGGGGAGGTTGAAGCTCCAACTCGGTTTTACAGTGAAAACTGCAGGAACTTCAAACCGGCAGTAGGAAACAGACTGAGAAAGCAGAGAAATAGTGTCTCCTGCAATCCGTTCCCTTGGTGCTAGATGAACGAACGTCTCTCCACTTGCTCAGTTCTGAGAGATAAGTGTGTGTGAAAGCCGTCCTTCACCTAGCTTGTTGGGAACACAAAGTTTCTTTTCAGTTGCAAACTCCATTCCATACATATATATGGGGAGGTACTAGATCCAACTAGGATTTACAGTGAAAACTGCAGGAACATCAAACCGGCACTAGGAAACAGACTGAGACATCAGAGAAAAAGTGTCTCCTGCAACCCGTTCCATTGGTGCTAGATGAACGAACGTCTCTCCACTTGCTCTGTTCTGAGAGTTAAGTGTGTGTGAAAGCCGTACTTCACCTAGCTTGTTGGGAACACAAAGTTTCTTTTCAGTTGCAAACTCCATTCCATACATATATATTTGGAGGTAGAAGCTCCAACTCGGTTTTACACTGAACACTGCAGGAACTTCAAACCGGCACTAGGAAACAGACTGAGAAAGCAGAGAAAAAGTGTCTCATGCAACCCGTTCCCTTGCTGCTAGATGAACGAACGTCACTCCACTTGCTCAGTTCTGAGAGATAAGTGTGTGTGAAAGCCGTCCTTCACCTAGCTTGATGGGAACACAAATTTTCTTTTCATTTGCAAACTCCATTCCATACATATATATGGGGAGGTACTGGCTCCAACTCGGTTTGACAGTGAAAACTGCAGGAACTTCAAACCGGCACTAGGAAACAGACTGAGAAAGCAGACAAAAAGTGTCTCCTGCAACCCGTTCCCTTGGTGCTAAATGAACGAACGTCTCTCCACTTGCTCAGTTCTGAGAGATAAGTGTGTGTGAAAGCCGTACTTCACCTAGCTTGTTGGGAACACAAAGTTTCTTTTCAGTTGCAAACTCCATTCCATACATATATATAGGGAGGTAGAAGCTCCAACTCGGTTTGACAGTGAAAACTGCAGGAACTTCAAACCGGCACTAGGAAACAGACTGAGAAAGCAGAGAAAAAGTGTCTCCTGCAACCCGTTCCCTTGGTGCTAGATGAACGAACGTCTCTCCATTTGCTCAGTTCTGAGAGATAAGTGTGTGTGAAAGCCGTACTTCACCTAGCTTGTTGGGAACACAAAGTTTCTTTTCAGTTGCTAACTCCACTCCATACATATATATGGGGAGGTACAAGCTCCAACTCGGTTTTACAGTGAAAACTGCAGGAACTTCAAACCGGCACTAGGAAACAGACTGAGGAAGCAGAGAAATAGTGTCTCCTGCAACCCGTTCCCTTGGTGCTAGATGAACGAACGTCTCTCCTCTTGCTCATTTCTGAGAGATAAGTGTGTGTGAAAGCCGTCCTTCACTTAGCTTGTTGGGAACACAAAGTTTCTTTTCAGTTGCAAAATCCATTCCATACATATATATGGGGAGGTACTAGCTCCAACTCGGTTTGACAGTGAAAACTGCAGGAACTTCAAACCGGCACTAGGATAGAGACTGAGGAAGCAGAGGAAAAGTGTCTCCTGCAACCCGTTCCCTTGGTGCTAGATGAACGAACGTCTCTCCACTTGCTCTGTTCTGAGAGATAATTGTGTGTGAAAGCCGTCCTTCACCTAGCTTGTTGGGAACACAAAATTTCTTTTCAGTTGCAAACTCCATTCCATACATATATATGGGGAGGTAGAAGCTCCAACTCGGATTTACAGTGAAAACTGCAGGAACTTCAAACCGGCACTAGGAAACAGACTGAGAAAGCAGAGAAAAAGTGTCTCCTGCAACCCGTTCCTTGGTGCTAGATGAACGAACGTGTCTCCACTTGCTCAGTTCTGAGAGATAAGTGTGTGTGAAAGCCGTCCTTCACCTAGCTTGTTGGGAACACAAAGTTTCCTTTCAGTTGCAAACTCCATTCCATACATATATATGGGGAGGTACTAGCTCCAACTCTGTTTTACAGTGAAAACTGCAGGAACTTCAAACCGGCACTTGGAAACAGACTGAGAAAGCAGAGAAATAGTGTCTCCTGCAACCCGTTCCCTTGGTGCTAGATGAACGAACGTCTCTCCACTTTCTCTGTTCTGAGAGATAAGTGTGTGTGAAAGCCGTCCTTCACCTATCTTGTTGGGAACACAAAGTTTCTTTTCAGTTGCAAACTCCATTCCATACATATATATAGGGAGGTAGAAGCTCCAAATCGGTTTGACAGTGAAAACTGCAGGAACTTCAAACCGGCACTAGGAAACAGACTGAGAAAGCAGAGAAAAAGTGTCTCCTGCAACCCGTTCCCTTGGTGCTAGATGAACGAACGTCTCTCCATTTGCTCAGTTCTGAGAGATAAGTGTGTGTGAAAGCCGTCCTTCACCTAGCTTGTTGGGAACACAAAGTTTCTTTTCAGTTGCTAACTTCACTCCATACATATATATGGGGAGGTACAAGCTCCAACTCGGTTTTACAGTGAAAACTGCAGGAACTTCAAACCGGCACTAGGAAACAGACTGAGGAAGCAGAGAAATAGTGTCTCCTGCAACCCGTTCCCTTGGTGCTAGATGAACGAACGTCTCTCCTCTTGCTCATTTCTGAGAGATAAGTGTGTGTGAAAGCCGTCCTTCACTTAGCTTGTTGGGAACACAAAGTTTCTTTTCAGTTGCAAAATCCATTCCATACATATATATGGGGAGGTACTAGCTCCAACTCGGTTTGACAGTGAAAACTGCAGGAACTTCAAACCGGCACTAGGATACAGACTGAGGAAGCAGAGAAAAAGTGTCTCCTGCAACCCGTTCCCTTGGTGCTAGATGAACGAACGTCTCTCCACTTGCTCTGTTCTGAGAGATAATTGTGTGTGAAAGCCGTCCTTCACCTAGCTTGTTGGGAACACAAAATTTCTTTTCAGTTGCAAACTCCATTCCATACATATATATGGGGAGGTAGAAGCTCCAACTCGGTTTTACAGTGAAAACTGCAGTAACTTCAAACCGGCACTAGGAAACAGACTGAGAAAGCAGAGAAATAGTGTCTCCTGCAATCCGTTCCCTTGGTGCTAGATGAACGAACGTCTCTCCACTTGCTCAGTTCTGAGAGATAAGAGTGTGTGAAAGCCGTCCTTCACCTAGCTTGTTGGGAACACAAAGTTTCTTCTCAGTTGCAAACTCCAATCCATACATATATATGGGGAGGTACTAGATCCAACTCGGATTTACAGTGAAAACTGCAGGAACATCAAACCGGCACTAGGAAACAGACTGAGACAGCAGAGAAAAAGTGTCTCCTGCAACCCGTTCCATTGGTGCTAGATGAACGAACGTCTCTCCACTTGCTCATTTCTGAGAGATTAGTGTGTGTGAAAGCCGTCCTTCACTTAGCTTGTTGGGAAAACAAAGTTTCTTTTCAGTTGCAAACTCCATTCCATACATATATATGGGGAGGTACGAGCTCCAACTCGGTTTGACAGTGAAAACTGCAGGAACTTCAAACCGGCACTAGGATACAGACTGAGGAAGCAGAGAAAAAGTGTCTCCTGCAACCCGTTCCCTTGGTGCTAGATGAACGAACGTCTCTCCACTTGCTCTGTTCTGAGAGATAATTGTGTGTGAAAGCCGTCCTTCACCTAGCTTGTTGGGAACACAAAATTTCTTTTCAGTTGCAAACTCCATTCCATACATATATATGGGGAGGTTGAAGCTCCAACTCGGTTTTACAGTGAAAACTGCAGGAACTTCAAACCGGCAGTAGGAAACAGACTGAGAAAGCAGAGAAATAGTGTCTCCTGCAATCCGTTCCCTTGGTGCTAGATGAACGAACGTCTCTCCACTTGCTCAGTTCTGAGAGATAAGTGTGTGTGAAAGCCGTCCTTCACCTAGCTTGTTGGGAACACAAAGTTTCTTTTCAGTTGCAAACTCCATTCCATACATATATATGGGGAGGTACTAGATCCAACTAGGATTTACAGTGAAAACTGCAGGAACATCAAACCGGCACTAGGAAACAGACTGAGACATCAGAGAAAAAGTGTCTCCTGCAACCCGTTCCATTGGTGCTAGATGAACGAACGTCTCTCCACTTGCTCTGTTCTGAGAGATAAGTGTGTGTGAAAGCCGTACTTCACCTAGCTTGTTGGGAACACAAAGTTTCTTTTCAGTTGCAAACTCCATTCCATACATATATATTTGGAGGTAGAAGCTCCAACTCGGTTTTACACTGAACACTGCAGGAACTTCAAACCGGCACTAGGAAACAGACTGAGAAAGCAGAGAAAAAGTGTCTCATGCAACCCGTTCCCTTGCTGCTAGATGAACGAACGTCACTCCACTTGCTCAGTTCTGAGAGATAAGTGTGTGTGAAAGCCGTCCTTCACCTAGCTTGATGGGAACACAAATTTTCTTTTCATTTGCAAACTCCATTCCATACATATATATGGGGAGGTACTAGCTCCAACTCGGTTTGACAGTGAAAACTGCAGGAACTTCAAACCGGCACTAGGAAACAGACTGAGAAAGCAGACAAAAAGTGTCTCCTGCAACCCGTTCCCTTGGTGCTAGATGAACGAACGTCTCTCCACTTGCTCAGTTCTGAGAGATAAGTGTGTGTGAAAGCCGTCCTTCACCTAGCTTGTTGGGAACACAAAGTTTCTTTTCAGTTGCAAACTCCATTCCATACATACATATGGGGAGGTAGAAGCTCCAACTCGGATTTACAGTGAAAACTGCAGGAACTTCAAACCGGCACTAGGAAACAGACTGAGAAAGCAGAGAAAAAGTGTCTCCTGCAACCCGTTCCTTGGTGCTAGATGAACGAACGTGTCTCCACTTGCTCAGTTCTGAGAGATAAGTGTGTGTGAAAGCCGTCCTTCACCTAGCTTGTTGGGAACACAAAGTTTCCTTTTAGTTGCAAACTCCATTCCATACATATATATGGGGAGGTACTAGCTCCAACTCGGTTTTACAGTGAAAACTGCAGGAACTTCAAACCGGCACTTGGAAACAGACTGAGAAAGCAGAGAAATAGTGTCTCCTGCAACCCGTTCCCTTGGTGCTAGATGAACGAACGTCTCTCCACTTTCTCTGTTCTGAGAGATAAGTGTGTGTGAAAGCCGTCCTTCACCTAGCTTGTTGGGAACACAAAGTTTCTTTTCAGTTGCAAACTCCATTCCATACATATATATAGGGAGGTAGAAGCTCCAACTCGGTTTGACAGTGAAAACTGCAGGAACTTCAAACCGGCACTAGGAAACAGACTGAGAAAGCAGAGAAAAAGTGTCTCCTGCAACCCGTTCCCTTGGTGCTAGATGAACGAACGTCTCTCCATTTGCTCAGTTCTGAGAGATAAGTGTGTGTGAAAGCCGTACTTCACCTAGCTTGTTGGGAACACAAAGTTTCTTTTCAGTTGCTAACTCCACTCCATACATATATATGGGGAGGTACAAGCTCCAACTCGGTTTTACAGTGAAAACTGCAGGAACTTCAAACCGGCACTAGGAAACAGACTGAGGAAGCAGAGAAATAGTGTCTCCTGCAACCCGTTCCCTTGGTGCTAGATGAACGAACGTCTCTCCTCTTGCTCATTTCTGAGAGATAAGTGTGTGTGAAAGCCGTCCTTCACTTAGCTTGTTGGGAACACAAAGTTTCTTTTCAGTTGCAAAATCCATTCCATACATATATATGGGGAGGTACTAGCTCCAACTCGGTTTGACAGTGAAAACTGCAGGAACTTCAAACCGGCACTAGGATAGAGACTGAGGAAGCAGAGGAAAAGTGTCTCCTGCAACCCGTTCCCTTGGTGCTAGATGAACGAACGTCTCTCCACTTGCTCTGTTCTGAGAGATAATTGTGTGTGAAAGCCGTCCTTCACCTAGCTTGTTGGGAACACAAAATTTCTTTTCAGTTGCAAACTCCATTCCATACATATATATGGGGAGGTAGAAGCTCCAACTCGGATTTACAGTGAAAACTGCAGGAACTTCAAACCGGCACTAGGAAACAGACTGAGAAAGCAGAGAAAAAGTGTCTCCTGCAACCCGTTCCTTGGTGCTAGATGAACGAACGTGTCTCCACTTGCTCAGTTCTGAGAGATATGTGTGTGTGAAAGCCGTCCTTCACCTAGCTTGTTGGGAACACAAAGTTTCCTTTCAGTTGCAAACTCCATTCCATACATATATATGGGGAGGTACTAGCTCCAACTCTGTTTTACAGTGAAAACTGCAGGAACTTCAAACCGGCACTTGGAAACAGACTGAGAAAGCAGAGAAATAGTGTCTCCTGCAACCCGTTCCCTTGGTGCTAGATGAACGAACGTCTCTCCACTTTCTCTGTTCTGAGAGATAAGTGTGTGTGAAAGCCGTCCTTCACCTATCTTGTTGGGAACACAAAGTTTCTTTTCAGTTGCAAACTCCATTCCATACATATATATAGGGAGGTAGAAGCTCCAAATCGGTTTGACAGTGAAAACTGCAGGAACTTCAAACCGGCACTAGGAAACAGACTGAGAAAGCAGAGAAAAAGTGTCTCCTGCAACCCGTTCCCTTGGTGCTAGATGAACGAACGTCTCTCCATTTGCTCAGTTCTGAGAGATAAGTGTGTGTGAAAGCCGTCCTTCACCTAGCTTGTTGGGAACACAAAGTTTCTTTTCAGTTGCTAACTCCACTCCATACATATATATGGGGAGGTACAAGCTCCAACTCGGTTTTACAGTGAAAACTGCAGGAACTTCAAACCGGCACTAGGAAACAGACTGAGGAAGCAGAGAAATAGTGTCTCCTGCAACCCGTTCCCTTGGTGCTAGATGAACGAACGTCTCTCCTCTTGCTCATTTCTGAGAGATAAGTGTGTGTGAAAGCCGTCCTTCACTTAGCTTGTTGGGAACACAAAGTTTCTTTTCAGTTGCAAACTCCATTCCATACATATATATTTGGAGGTAGAAGCTCCAACTCGGTTTTACACTGAACACTGCAGGAACTTCAAACCGGCACTAGGAAACAGACTGAGAAAGCAGAGAAAAAGTGTCTCATGCAACCCGTTCCCTTGCTGCTAGATGAACGAACGTCACTCCACTTGCTCAGTTCTGAGAGATAAGTGTGTGTGAAAGCCGTCCTTCACCTAGCTTGATGGGAACACAAATTTTCTTTTCATTTGCAAACTCCATTCCATACATATATATGGGGAGGTACTAGCTCCAACTCGGTTTGACAGTGAAAACTGCAGGAACTTCAAACCGGCACTAGGAAACAGACTGAGAAAGCAGACAAAAAGTGTCTCCTGCAACCCGTTCCCTTGGTGCTAGATGAACGAACGTCTCTCCACTTGCTCAGTTCTGAGAGATAAGTGTGTGTGAAAGCCGTCCTTCACCTAGCTTGTTGGGAACACAAAGTTTCTTTTCAGTTGCAAACTCCATTCCATACATACATATGGGGAGGTAGAAGCTCCAACTCGGATTTACAGTGAAAACTGCAGGAACTTCAAACCGGCACTAGGAAACAGACTGAGAAAGCAGAGAAAAAGTGTCTCCTGCAACCCGTTCCTTGGTGCTAGATGAACGAACGTGTCTCCACTTGCTCAGTTCTGAGAGATAAGTGTGTGTGAAAGCCGTCCTTCACCTAGCTTGTTGGGAACACAAAGTTTCCTTTTAGTTGCAAACTCCATTCCATACATATATATGGGGAGGTACTAGCTCCAACTCGGTTTTACAGTGAAAACTGCAGGAACTTCAAACCGGCACTTGGAAACAGACTGAGAAAGCAGAGAAATAGTGTCTCCTGCAACCCGTTCCCTTGGTGCTAGATGAACGAACGTCTCTCCACTTTCTCTGTTCTGAGAGATAAGTGTGTGTGAAAGCCGTCCTTCACCTAGCTTGTTGGGAACACAAAGTTTCTTTTCAGTTGCAAACTCCATTCCATACATATATATAGGGAGGTAGAAGCTCCAACTCGGTTTGACAGTGAAAACTGCAGGAACTTCAAACCGGCACTAGGAAACAGACTGAGAAAGCAGAGAAAAAGTGTCTCCTGCAACCCGTTCCCTTGGTGCTAGATGAACGAACGTCTCTCCATTTGCTCAGTTCTGAGAGATAAGTGTGTGTGAAAGCCGTACTTCACCTAGCTTGTTGGGAACACAAAGTTTCTTTTCAGTTGCTAACTCCACTCCATACATATATATGGGGAGGTACAAGCTCCAACTCGGTTTTACAGTGAAAACTGCAGGAACTTCAAACCGGCACTAGGAAACAGACTGAGGAAGCAGAGAAATAGTGTCTCCTGCAACCCGTTCCCTTGGTGCTAGATGAACGAACGTCTCTCCTCTTGCTCATTTCTGAGAGATAAGTGTGTGTGAAAGCCGTCCTTCACTTAGCTTGTTGGGAACACAAAGTTTCTTTTCAGTTGCAAAATCCATTCCATACATATATATGGGGAGGTACTAGCTCCAACTCGGTTTGACAGTGAAAACTGCAGGAACTTCAAACCGGCACTAGGATAGAGACTGAGGAAGCAGAGGAAAAGTGTCTCCTGCAACCCGTTCCCTTGGTGCTAGATGAACGAACGTCTCTCCACTTGCTCTGTTCTGAGAGATAATTGTGTGTGAAAGCCGTCCTTCACCTAGCTTGTTGGGAACACAAAATTTCTTTTCAGTTGCAAACTCCATTCCATACATATATATGGGGAGGTAGAAGCTCCAACTCGGATTTACAGTGAAAACTGCAGGAACTTCAAACCGGCACTAGGAAACAGACTGAGAAAGCAGAGAAAAAGTGTCTCCTGCAACCCGTTCCTTGGTGCTAGATGAACGAACGTGTCTCCACTTGCTCAGTTCTGAGAGATATGTGTGTGTGAAAGCCGTCCTTCACCTAGCTTGTTGGGAACACAAAGTTTCCTTTCAGTTGCAAACTCCATTCCATACATATATATGGGGAGGTACTAGCTCCAACTCTGTTTTACAGTGAAAACTGCAGGAACTTCAAACCGGCACTTGGAAACAGACTGAGAAAGCAGAGAAATAGTGTCTCCTGCAACCCGTTCCCTTGGTGCTAGATGAACGAACGTCTCTCCACTTTCTCTGTTCTGAGAGATAAGTGTGTGTGAAAGCCGTCCTTCACCTATCTTGTTGGGAACACAAAGTTTCTTTTCAGTTGCAAACTCCATTCCATACATATATATAGGGAGGTAGAAGCTCCAAATCGGTTTGACAGTGAAAACTGCAGGAACTTCAAACCGGCACTAGGAAACAGACTGAGAAAGCAGAGAAAAAGTGTCTCCTGCAACCCGTTCCCTTGGTGCTAGATGAACGAACGTCTCTCCATTTGCTCAGTTCTGAGAGATAAGTGTGTGTGAAAGCCGTCCTTCACCTAGCTTGTTGGGAACACAAAGTTTCTTTTCAGTTGCTAACTCCACTCCATACATATATATGGGGAGGTACAAGCTCCAACTCGGTTTTACAGTGAAAACTGCAGGAACTTCAAACCGGCACTAGGAAACAGACTGAGGAAGCAGAGAAATAGTGTCTCCTGCAACCCGTTCCCTTGGTGCTAGATGAACGAACGTCTCTCCTCTTGCTCATTTCTGAGAGATAAGTGTGTGTGAAAGCCGTCCTTCACTTAGCTTGTTGGGAACACAAAGTTTCTTTTCAGTTGCAAACTCCATTCCATACATATATATTTGGAGGTAGAAGCTCCAACTCGGTTTTACACTGAACACTGCAGGAACTTCAAACCGGCACTAGGAAACAGACTGAGAAAGCAGAGAAAAAGTGTCTCATGCAACCCGTTCCCTTGCTGCTAGATGAACGAACGTCACTCCACTTGCTCAGTTCTGAGAGATAAGTGTGTGTGAAAGCCGTCCTTCACCTAGCTTGATGGGAACACAAATTTTCTTTTCATTTGCAAACTCCATTCCATACATATATATGGGGAGGTACTAGCTCCAACTCGGTTTGACAGTGAAAACTGCAGGAACTTCAAACCGGCACTAGGAAACAGACTGAGAAAGCAGACAAAAAGTGTCTCCTGCAACCCGTTCCCTTGGTGCTAGATGAACGAACGTCTCTCCACTTGCTCAGTTCTGAGAGATAAGTGTGTGTGAAAGCCGTCCTTCACCTAGCTTGTTGGGAACACAAAGTTTCTTTTCAGTTGCAAACTCCATTCCATACATACATATGGGGAGGTAGAAGCTCCAACTCGGATTTACAGTGAAAACTGCAGGAACTTCAAACCGGCACTAGGAAACAGACTGAGAAAGCAGAGAAAAAGTGTCTCCTGCAACCCGTTCCTTGGTGCTAGATGAACGAACGTGTCTCCACTTGCTCAGTTCTGAGAGATAAGTGTGTGTGAAAGCCGTCCTTCACCTAGCTTGTTGGGAACACAAAGTTTCCTTTTAGTTGCAAACTCCATTCCATACATATATATGGGGAGGTACTAGCTCCAACTCGGTTTTACAGTGAAAACTGCAGGAACTTCAAACCGGCACTTGGAAACAGACTGAGAAAGCAGAGAAATAGTGTCTCCTGCAACCCGTTCCCTTGGTGCTAGATGAACGAACGTCTCTCCACTTTCTCTGTTCTGAGAGATAAGTGTGTGTGAAAGCCGTCCTTCACCTAGCTTGTTGGGAACACAAAGTTTCTTTTCAGTTGCAAACTCCATTCCATACATATATATAGGGAGGTAGAAGCTCCAACTCGGTTTGACAGTGAAAACTGCAGGAACTTCAAACCGGCACTAGGAAACAGACTGAGAAAGCAGAGAAAAAGTGTCTCCTGCAACCCGTTCCCTTGGTGCTAGATGAACGAACGTCTCTCCACTTGCTCAGTTCTGAGAGATAAGTGTGTGTGAAAGCCATCCTTCACCTAGCTTCTTGGGAACACAAATTTTCTTTTCAGTTGCAAACTCCATTCCATACATATATATGGGGAGGTACTAGCTCCAACTCGGTTTGACAGTGAAAACTGCAGGAACTTCAAACCGGCAGTAGGAAACAGACTGAGAAAGCAGAGAAAAAGTTTCTCCTGCAACCCGTTCCCTTGGTGCTAGATGAACGAACGTCTCTCCACTTGCTCTGTTCTGAGAGATAAGTGTGTGTGAAAGCCGTCCTTCAACTAGCTTGTTGGGAACACAAAGTTTCTTTTCAGTTGCAAACTCCATTCCATACATATATATGGGGAGGTAGAAGCTCCAACTCGGTTTTACAGTGAAAACTGCAGGAACTTCAAACCGGCACTAGGGAACAGACTGAGAAAGCAGGGAAAAAGTGTCTCCTGCAACCCGTTCCCTTGGTGCTAGATGAACGAACGTCTCTCCACTTGCTCCGTTCTGAGAGATAAGTGTGTGTGAAAGCCGTCCTTCACCTAGCTTGTTGGGAACACAAAGTTTCTTTTCATTTGCAAACTCCACTCCATACATATGTATGGGGAGGTACAAGCTCCAACTCGGTTTTACACTGAAAACTGCAGGAACTTCAAACCGGCACTAGGATACAGACTGATTAAGCAGAGAAAAAGTGTCTCCTGCAAACCGTTCCCTTGGTGCTAGATGAATGAACGTCTCTCCACTTGCTCTGTTCTGAGAGATAAGTGTGTGTGAAAGCCGTCCTTCACCTAGTTTGTTGGGAACACAAAGTTTCTTTTCAGTTGCAAACTCCATTCCATACATATATATGGGGAGGTACTAGCTCCAACTCGGTTTTACAGTGAAAACTGCAGGAACTTCAAACCGGCACTAGGAAACAGACTGAGGAAGCAGAGAAATAGTGTCTCCTGCAACCCGTTTCCTTGGTGCTAGTTGAACGAACGTATCTCCACTTGCTCAGTTCTGAGAGATAAGTGTGTGTGAAAGCCGTTCTTCACCTAGCTTGTTGGGAACACAAAGTTTCTTTTCAATTGCAAACTCCATTCCATACATATATATTTGGAGGTATAAGCTCCAACTCGGTTTGACAGTGAAAACTGCAGGAACTTCAAAGCGGCACTAGGAAACAGACTGAGAAAGCAGAGAAAAAGTTTCTCCTGCAACCCGTTCCCTTGGTGCTAGATGAACGAACGTCTCTCCACTTGCTCAGTTCTGAGAGCTAAGTGTGTGTGAAAGCCGTCCTTCACCTAGCTTGTTGTGAACACAAAGTTTCTTTTCAGTTGCAAACTCCATTCCATACATATATATGGATAGGAACTAGCTCCAACTTGGTTTTACAGTGAAAACTGCAGGAACTTCAAACCGGCACTAGGAAACAGACTGAGAAAGCAGAGAAAAAGTGTCTCCTGCAACCCGTTCCCTTGGTGCTAGATGAACGAACGTCTCTCCACTTGCTCAGTTCTGAGTGATAAGTGTGTGTGAAAGCCGTCCTTCACCTAGCTCCTTGGGAACACAAAGTTTCTTTTCAGTTGCAAACTCCATTCCATACATATATATGGGGAGGTAGAAGCTCCAAATCGGTTTTACAGTGAAAACTGCAGGAACTTCAATCCGGCACTAGGAAACAGACTGAGAAAGCAGAGAAAAAGTGTCTCCTGCAACCCGTTCCCTTGGTGCTAGATGAACGAACGTCTCTCCACTTGCTCAGTTCTGAGAGATAAGTGTGTGTGAAAGCCGTCCTTCACCTAGCTTGTTGGGAACACAAAGTTTCTTTTCAGTTGCAAACTCCATACCATAAATATATAATTGGAAGTAGAAGCTCCAACTCGGTTTTACAGTGAAAACTGCAGGAACTTCAAACCGGCACTAGGAAACAGACAGAGAAAGCAGAGAAAAAGTGTCTCCTGCAACCCGTTCCGTTGGTGCTAGATGAACGAACGTCTCTCCACTTGCTCAGTTCTGACAGATAAGTGTGTGTGAAAGCCGTCCTTCACCTAGCTTGTTGGGAACACAAAGTTTCTTTTCAGTAGCAAACACCATTCCATACATATATATGGGGAGGTAGAAGCTCCAACTCGGTTTTACAGTGAAAACTGCAGGAACTTCAAACCGGCACTAGGAAACAGACTGAGGAAGCAGAGAAAAAGTGTCTCCTTCAACCCGTTCCCTTGGTGCTAGATGAACGAACGTCTCTCCACTTGCTAAGTTCTGAGAGATAAGTGTGTGTGAAAGCCGTCCTTCACCTAGCTTGTTGTGAACACAAAGTTTCTTTTCAGTTGCAAACTCCATTCCATACATATATATGGGGAGGTACTAGCTCCAAGTCGGTTTGACAGTGAAAACTGCAGGAACTTCAAACCGGCACTAGGAAACAGACTGAGAAAGCAGAGAAAAATGGTCTCCTGCAACCCGTTCCGTTGGTGCTAGATGAACGAACGTCTCTCCACTTGCTCTGTTCTGAGAGATAAGTGTGTGTGAAAGCCGTCCTTCACCTAGCTTGTTGGGAACACAAAGTTTCTTTTCAGTTGCAAACTCCATTCCATACATATATATGGGGAGGTTGACGCTCCAACTCGGTTTTACAGTGAAAACTGCAGGAATTTCAAACCGGCACCAAGAAACAGACTGAGGAAGCAGAGAAAAAGTGTCTCCTGCAACCCGTTCCCTTGGTGCTAGATGAACGAACGTCTCTCCACTTGCTCAGTTCTGACAGATAAGTGTGTGTGAAAGCCGTCCTTCACCTAGCTTGTTGGGAACACAAAGTTTCTTTTCAGTAGCAAACACCATTCCATACATATATATGGGGAGGTAGAAGCTCCAACTCGGTTTTACAGTGAAAACTGCAGGAACTTCAAACAGGCACTAGGAAAAAGACTGAGGAAGTAGAGAAAAAGTGTCTCCTGCAACCCGTTCCCTTGGTGCTAGATGAACGAACGTCTCTCCACTTGCTCAGTTCTGAGAGATAAGTGTGTGTGAAAGCCGTCCTTCACCTAGCTTGTTGTGAACACAAAGTTTCTTTTCAGTTGCAAACACCATTCCATACATATATATGGGGAGGTACTAGCTCCAACTCGGTTTGACAGTGAAAACTGCAGGAACTTCAAACCGGCACTAGGAAACAGACTGAGAAAGCAGAGAAAAAGTGTCTCCTGCAACCCGTTCCCTTGGTGCTAGATGAACGAACGTCTCTCCACTTGCTCTGTTCTGAGAGATAAGTGTGTGTGAAAGCCGTCCTTCACCTAGCTTGTTGGGAACACAAAGTTTCTTTTCAGTTGCAAACTCCATTCCATACATATATATGGGGAGGTTGACGCTCCAACTCGGTTTTACAGTGAAAACTGCAGGAATTTCAAACCGGCACCAAGAAACAGACTGAGGAAGCAGAGAAAAAGTGTCTCCTGCAACCCGTTTCCTTGGTGCTAGATGAACGAACGTCTCTCCACTTGCTCAGTTCTGAGAGATAATTGTGTGTGAAAGCCGTCCTTCACCTAGCTTGTTGTGAACACAAAGTTTCTTTTCAGTTGCAAACTCCATTCCATACATATATATTTGGAGGTAGAAGCTCCAACTCGGTTTGACAGTGAAAACTGCAGGAACTTCAAACCGGCACTAGGAAACAGACTGAGAAAGCAGAGAAAAAGTGTCTCCTGCAACCCGTTCCCTTGGTGCTAGATGAACGAACGTCTCTCCACTTGCTCAGTTCTGAGAGATAAGTGTGTGTGAAAGCCGTCCTTCACCTAGCTTGTTGTGAACACAAAGTTTCTTTTCAGTTGCAAACTCCATTCCATACATATATATGGGGAGGTACTAGCTCCAAGTCGGTTTGACAGTGAAAACTGCAGGAACTTCAAACCGGCACTAGGAAACAGACTGAGAAAGCAGAGAAAAATGGTCTCCTGCAACCCGTTCCGTTGGTGCTAGATGAACGAACGTCTCTCCACTTGCTCTGTTCTGAGAGATAAGTGTGTGTGAAAGCCGTCCTTCACCTAGCTTGTTGGGAACACAAAGTTTCTTTTCAGTTGCAAACTCCATTCCATACATATATATGGGGAGGTTGACGCTCCAACTCGGTTTTACAGTGAAAACTGCAGGAATTTCAAACCGGCACCAAGAAACCGACTGAGGAAGCAGAGAAAAAGTGTCTCCTGCAACCCGTTCCCTTGGTGCTAGATGAACGAACGTCTCTCCACTTGCTCAGTTCTGACAGATAAGTGTGTGTGAAAGCCGTCCTTCACCTAGCTTGTTGGGAACACAAAGTTTCTTTTCAGTAGCAAACACCATTCCATACATATATATGGGGAGGTAGAAGCTCCAACTCGGTTTTACAGTGAAAACTGCAGGAACTTCAAACAGGCACTAGGAAAAAGACTGAGGAAGCAGAGAAAAAGTGTCTAATGCAACCCGTTCCCTTGGTGCTAGATGAACGAACGTCTCTCCACTTGCTCAGTTCTGAGAGATAAGTGTGTGTGAAAGCCGTCCTTCACCTAGCTTGTTGTGAACACAAAGTTTCTTTTCAGTTGCAAACTCCATTCCATACATATATATTTGGAGGTAGAATCTCCAACTCGGTTTGACAGTGAAAACTGCAGGAACTTCAAACCGGCACTAGGAAACAGACTGAGAAAGCAGAGAAAAAGTGTCTCCTGCAACCCGTTCCCTTGGTGCTAGATGAACGAACGTCTCTCCACTTGCTCAGTTCTGAGAGATAAGTGTGTGTGAAAGCCGTCCTTCACCTAGCTTGTTGTGAACACAAAGTTTCTTTTCAGTTGCAAACTCCATTCCATACATATATATGGGGAGGTACTAGCTCCAAGTCGGTTTGACAGTGAAAACTGCAGGAACTTCAAACCGGCACTAGGAAACAGACTGAGAAAGCAGAGAAAAATGGTCTCCTGCAACCCGTTCCGTTGGTGCTAGATGAACGAACGTCTCTCCACTTGCTCAGTTCTGAGAGATAAGTGTGTGTGAAAGCCGTCCTTCACCTAGCTTGTTGGGAACACAAAGTTTCTTTTCAGTTGCAAACTCCATTCCATACATATATATGGGGAGGTACAAGCTCCAACTCGGTTTTACAGTGAAAACTGCAGGAACTTCAAACAGGCACTAGGAAACAGACTGAGGAAGCAGAGAAAAAGTGTCCCCTGCAACCCGTTCCCTTGGTGCTAGATGAACGAACGTCTCTCCACTTGCTCAGTTCTGAGAGATAAGTGTGTGTGAAAGCCGTCCTTCACCTAGCTTGTTGTGAACACAAAGTTTCTTTTCAGTTGCAAACACCATTCCATACATATATATGGGGAGGTACTAGCTCCAACTCGGTTTGACAGTGAAAACTGCAGGAACTTCAAACCGGCACTAGGAAAAAGACTGAGAAAGAAGAGAAAAAGTGTCTCCTGCAACCCGTTCCCTTGGTGCTAGATGAACGAACGTCTCTCCACTTGCTCTGTTCTGAGAGATAAGTGTGTGTGAAAGCCGTCCTTCACCTAGCTTGTTGGGAACACAAAGTTTCTTTTCAGTTTCAAACTCCATTCCATACATATATATGGGGAGGTAGACGCTCCAACTCGGTTTTACAGTGAAAACTGCAGGAACTTCAAACCGGCACTAGGAAACAGACTGAGGAAGCAGAGAAAAAGTGTCTCCTGCAACCCGTTTCCTTGGTGCTAGATGAACGAACGTCTCTCCACTTGCTCAATTCTGAGAGATAAGTGTGTGTGAAAGCCGTCCTTCACCTAGCTTGTTGGGAACACAAAGTTTCTTTTCAGTTGCAAACTCCATTCCATACATATATATTTGGAGGTAGAATCTCCAACTCGGTTTGACAGTGAAAACTGCAGGAACTTCAAACCGGCACTAGGAAACAGACTGAGAAAGCAGAGAAAAAGTGTCTTCTGCAACCCGTTCCCTTGGTGCTAGATGAACGAACGTCTCTCCACTTGCTCAGTTCTGAGAGATAAGTGTGTGTGAAAGCCGTCCTTCACCTAGCTTGTTGTGAACACAAAGTTTCTTTTCAGTTGCAAACTCCATTCCATACATATATATGGATAGGAACTAGCTCCAACTTGGTTTTACAGAGAAAACTGCAGGAACTTCAAACCGGCACTAGGAAACAGACTGAGAAAGCAGAGAAAAAGTGTCTCCTGCAACCCGTTCCCTTGGTGCTAGATGAACGAACGTCTCTCCACTTGCTCAGTTCTGAGAGATAAGTGTGTGTGAAAGCCGTCCTTCACCTAGCTCCTTGGGAACACAAAGTTTCTTTTCAGTTGCAAACTCCATTCCATACATATATATGGGGAGGTAGAAGCTCCAAATCGGTTTTACAGTGAAAACTGCAGGAACTTCAAACCGGCACTAGGAAACAGACTGAGGAAGCAGAGAAAAAGTGTCTCCTGCAACCCGTTCCCTTGGTGCTAGATGAACGAACGTCTCTCCACTTGCTCAGTTCTGAGAGATAAGTGTGTGTGAAAGCCGTCCTTCACCTAGCTTGATGGGAACACAAAGTTTCTTTTCAGTTCCAAACTCCATTCCATTCATATATATGGGGAGGTACAAGCTCCAACTCGGTTTTACAGTGAAAACTGCAGGAACTTCAAACAGGCACTAGGAAACAGACTGAGGAAGCAGAGAAAAAGTGTCTCCTGCAACCCGTTCCCTTGGTGCTAGATGAACGAACGTCTCTCCACTTGCTCAGTTCTGAGAGATAAGTGTGTGTGAAAGCCGTCCTTCACTTAGCTTGTTGTGAACACAAAGTTTCTTTTCAGTGGCAAACACCATTCCATACATATATATGGGGAGGTACTAGCTCCAACTCGGTTTGACAGTGAAAACTGCAGGAACTTCAAACCGGCACTAGCAAACAGACTGAGAAAGCAGAGAAAAAGTGTCTCCTGCAACCCGTTCCGTTGGTGCTAGATGAACGAACGTCTCTCCACTTGCTCTGTTCTCAGAGATAAGTGTGTGTGAAAGCCGTCCTTCACCTAGCTTGTTGGGAACACAAAGTTTCTTTTCAGTTGCAAACTCCATTCCATACATATATATGGGGAGGTAGACGCTCCAACTCGGTTTTACAGTGAAAACTGCAGGAAATTAAAACCGGCACTAGGAAACAGACTGAGGAAGCAGAGAAAAAGTGTCTCCTGCAACCCGTTTCCTTGGTGCTAGATGAACGAACGTCTCTCCACTTGCTCAGTTCTGAGAGATAAGTGTGTGTGAAAGCCATCCTTCACCTAGCATGTTGGGAACACAAAGTTTCTTTTCAGTTGCAAACTCCATTCCATACATATATATTTGGAGGTAGAAGCTCCAACTCGGTTTGACAGTGAAAACTGCAGGAACTTCAAACCGGCCCTAGGAAACAGACTGAGAAAGCAGGGAAAAAGTGTCTCCTGCAACCCGTTCCCTTGGTGCTAGATGAACGAACGTCTCTCCACTTGCTCAGTTCTGAGAGATAAGTGTGTGTGAAAGCCGTCCTTCACCTAGCTTGTTGTGAACACAAAGTTTCTTTTCAGTTGCAAACTCCATTCCATACATATATATGGGGAGGTACTAGCTCCAAGTCGGTTTGACAGTGAAAACTGCAGGAACTTCAAACCGGCACTAGGAAACAGACTGAGAAAGGAGAGAAAAAGTGTCTCCTGCAACCCGTTCCCTTGGTGCTAGATGAACGAACGTCTCTCCACTTGCTCTGTTCTGAGAGATAAGTGTGTGTGAAAGCCGTCCTTCACCAAGCTTGTTGGGAACACAAAGTTTCTTTTCAGTTGCAAACTCCATTCCATACATTTATATGGGGAGGTAGAAGCTCCAACTCGGTTTTACAGTGAAAACTGCAGGAACTTCAAACCGGCACTAGGAAACAGACAGAGGAAGCAGAGAAAAAGTGTCTCCTGCAACCCGTTCCGTTGGTGCTAGATGAACGAACGTCTCTCCACTTGCTCAGTTCTGAGAGATAAGTGTGTGTGAAAGCCGTCCTTCACCTAGCTTGTTGGGAACACAAAGTTTCTTTTCAGTTGCAAACTCCATTCCATACATATATATGGGGAGGTACAAGCTCCAACTCGGTTTTACAGTGAAAACTCCAGGAACTTCAAACAGGCACTAGGAAACAGACTGAGGAAGCAGAGAAAAATTGTCTCCTGCAACCCGTTCCCTTGGTGCTAGATGAACGAACGTCTCTCCACTTGCTCAGTTCTGAGAGATAAGTGTGAGTGAAAGCCGTCCTTCACCTAGCTTGTTGTGAACACAAAGTTTCTTTTAATTTGCAAACTCCATTCCATACATATATATGGATAGGAACTAGCTCCAACTTGGTTTTACAGTGAAAACTGCAGGAACTTCAAACCGGCACTAGGAAACAGACTGAGATAGCAGAGAAAAAGTGTCTCCTGCAACCCGTTCCCTTGGTGCTAGATGAACGAACGTCTCTCCACTTGCTCTGTTCTGAGAGATAAGTGTGTGTGAAAGCCGTCCTTCACCTAGCTTGTTGGGAACACAAAGTTTCTTTTCAGTTGCAAACTCCATTCCATACATATATATGGGGAGGTAGACGCTCCAACTCGGTTTTACAGTGAAAACTGCAGGAACTTCAAACCGGCACTAGGAAACAGACTGAGGAAGCAGAGAAAAAGTGTCTCCTGCAACCCGTTTCCTTGGTGCCAAATGAACGAACGTCTCTCCTCTTGCTCAGTTCTGAGAGATAAGTGTGTGTGAAAGCCGTCCTTCACCTAGCTTGTTGGGAACACAAAGTTTCTTTTCAGTTGCAAACTCCATTCCATACATATATATTTGTAGGTAGAAGCTCCAACTCGGTTTGACAGTGAAAACTGCAGGAACTTCAAACCGGCCCTAGGAAACAGACTGAGAAAGCAGAGAAAAAGTGTCTCCTGCAACCCGTTCCGTTGGTGCTATATGAACGAACGTCTCTCCACTTGCTCAGTTCTGAGAGATAAGTGTGTGTGAAAGCCGTCCTTCACCTAGCTTGTTGTGAACACAAAGTTTCTTTTCAGTTGCAAACTCCATTCCATACATATATATGGGGAGGTACTAGCTCCAAGTCGGTTTGACAGTGAAAACTGCAGGAACTTCAAACCGGCACTAGGAAACAGACTGAGAAAGCAGAGAAAAAGTGTCTCCTGCAACCCGTTCCGTTGGTGCTAGATGAACGAACGTCTCTCCACTTGCTCTGTTCTGAGAGATAAGTGTGTGTGAAAGCCGTCCTTCACCAAGCTTGTTGGGAACACAAAGGTTCTTTTCAGTTACAAACTCCATTCCATACATATATATGGGGAGGTAGAAGCTCCAACTCGGTTTTACAGTGAAAACTGCAAGAACTTCAAACCGGCACTAGGAAACAGACTGAGGAAGCAGAGAAAAAGTGTCTCCTGCAACCCGTTCCCTTGGTGCTAGAGGAACGAACGTCTCTGCACTTGCTCAGTTCTGAGAGAAAAGTGTGTGTGAAAGCCGTCCTTCACCTAGCTTGTTGGGAACACAAAGTTTCTTTTCAGTTGCAAACTCCATTCCATACATATATATGGATAGGAACTAGCTCCAACTTGGTTTTACAGTGAAAACTGCAGGAACTTCAAAACGGCACTAGGAAACAGACTGAGAAAGCAGAGAAAAAGTGTCTCCTGCAACCCGTTCCCTTGGTGCTAGATGAACGAACGTCTCTCCACTTCCTCAGTTCTGAGAGATAAGTGTGTGTGAAAGCCGTACTTCACCTAGCTTTTTGGGAACAAAAAGTTTCTTTTCAGTTGCAAACTCCATTCCATACATATATATGGGGAGGTACTAGCTCCAACTCGGTTTGACAGTGAAAACTGCAGGAACATCAAACCGGCACTAGGAAACAGACTGAGAAAGCAGAGAAAAAGTTTCTCCAGCAACCCGTTCCCTTGGTGCTAGATGAACGAACGTCTCTCCACTTGCTCAGTTCTGAGAGATAACTGTGTGTGAGAGCCATCCTTAACGTAGCTTGTTGGGAACACAAAGATTCTTTTCAATTGCAAACTCCATTCCATACATATATATGGGGAGGTACAAGCTCCATCTCGGATTGACAGTGAAAACTGCAGGAACTTCAAACCGGCACTAGGAAACAGACTGAGAAAGCAGAGAAAAAGTGTCTCTTGCAAATCGTTCCCTTGGTGCTAGATGAACGAACGTCTCTCCACTTGCTCAGTTCTGAGAAATAAGTGTGTGTGAAAGCCGTCCTTCACCTAGCTTGTTGGGAACACAAAGTTACTTTTCAGTTGCAAACTCCATTCCATACTTATATATGGATAGGAACTAGCTCCAACTTGGTTTTACAGTGAAAACTGCAGGAACTTCAAACCGGCACTAGGAAACAGACTGAGAAAGCAGAGAAAAAGTGGCTCCTGCAACCCGTTCCCTTGGTGCTAGATGAACGAACGTCTCTCCACTTGCTCAGTTCTGAGAGATAAGTGTGTGTGAAAGCCGTACTTCACCTAGCTTCTTGGGAACACAAAGTTTCTTTTCAGTTGCAAACTCCATTCCATACATATATATGGGGAGGTAGAAGCTCCAAATCGGTTTTACAGTGAAAACTGCAGGAACTTCAAACCGGCACTAGGAAACAGACTGAGAAAGCAGAGAAAAAGTGTCTCCTGCAACCCGTTCCCTTGGTGCTAGATGAACGAACGTCTCTCCACTTGCTCAGTTCTGAGAGATAAGTGTGTGTGAAAGCCGTCCTTCACCTAGCTTGTTGGGAACTCAAAGTTTCTTTTCAATTGCAAACTCCATTCCATACATATATATTTGGAGGTAGAAGCTCCAACTCGGTTTTACAGTGAAAACTGCAGGAACTTCAAACCGGCACTAGGAAACAGACTGAGGAAGTAGAGAAAAAGTGTCCCCTGCAACCCGTTCCCTTGGTGCTAGATGAACAAACGTCTCTCCACTTGCTCAGTTCTGAGAGATATGTGTGTGTGAAAGCCGTCCTACACCTAACTTTTTGGGAACACAAAGTTTCTTTTCAGTTGCAAACTCCATTCCATACATATATATGGGGAGGTACTAGCTCCAACTATGTTTGACAGTGAAAACTGCAGGAACTTCAAACCGGCACTAGGAAACAGACTGAGAAAGCAGAGAAAAAGTGTCTCCAGCAACCCGATCCCTTGGTGCTAGATGAACGAACGTCTCTCCACTTGCTCAGTTCTGAGAGATAAGTGTGTGTGAAAGCCGTCCTTCACCTATCTTGTTGGGAACACAAAGTTTCTTTTCAGTTGCAAACTCCATTCCATACATATATATGGATAGGAACTAGCTCCAACTTGGTTTTACATTGAAAACTGAAGGAACCTCAAACCGGCACTAGGAAACAGACTGAGAAAGCAGAGAAAAAGTGTCTCCTGCAACCCGTTCCCTTGGTGCTAGATGAACGAACGTCTCTCCACTTCCTCAGTTCTGAGAGATAAGTGTGTGTGAAAGCCGTACTTCACCTAGCTTTTTGGGAACAAAAAGTTTCTTTTCAGTTGCAAACTCCATTCCATACATATATATGGGGAGGTACTAGCTCCAACTCGGTTTGACAGTGAAAACTGCAGTAACATCAAACCGGCACTAGGAAACAGACTGAGAAAGCAGAGAAAAAGTTTCTCCAGCAACCCGTTCCCTTGGTGCTAGATGAACGAACGTCTCTCCACTTGCTCAGTTCTGAGAGATAAGTGTGTGTGAGAGCCATCCTTAACGTAGCTTGTTGGGAACACAAAGATTCTTTTCAGTTGCAAACTCCATTCCATACATATATATGGGGAGGTACTAGCTCCATCTCGGATTGACAGTGAAAACTGCAGGAACTTCAAACCGGCACTAGGAAACAGACTGAGAAAGCAGAGAAAAAGTGTCTCTTGCAAATCGTTCCCTTGGTGCTAGATGAACGAACGTCTCTCCACTTGCTCAGTTCTGAGAAATAAGTGTGTGTGAAAGCCGTCCTTCACCTAGCTTGTTGGGAACACAAAGTTACTTTTCAGTTGCAAACTCCATTCCATACATATATATGGGGAGGTACTAGCTCCAACTCGGTTTGACAGTGAAAACTGCAGGAACTTCAAACCGGCACTAGGAAACAGACTGAGAAAGCAGAGAAAAAGTGTCTCCTGCAACCCGTTCCCTTGGTGCTAGATGAACGAACGTCTCTCCACTTGCTATGTTCTAAGAGATAATTGTGTGTGAAAGCCGTCATTCACATAGCTTGTTGGGAACACAAAGTTTCTTTTCAGTTGCAAACTCCATTCCATACATATATATGGGGAGGTACAAACTCCAACTCGGTTTTACAGTGAAAACTGCAGGAACTTCAAACCGGCACTAGGAAACAGACTGAGAAAGCAGAGAAAAAGTGTCTCCAGCAACCCGTTCCCTTGGTGCTAGATGAACGAGCGTCTCTCCACTTGCTCAGTTCTGAGAGATAAGTGTGTGTGAAAGCCGTCCTTCACCTAGCTTTTTGGGAACACAAAGTTTCTTTTCAGTTGCACACTCCATTCCATACATATATATTTGGAGGTAGAAGCTCCAATTCGGTTTTACAGTGAAAACTGCAGGAACTTCAAACCGGCACTAGGAAACAGACTGAGAAAGCAGAGAAAAAGTGTCTCCTGCAACCTGTTCCCTTGGTGCTAGATGAACGAACGTCTCTGCACTTGCTCAGTTCTGAGAGATATCTGTGTGTGAAAGCCGTCCTTCAACTAGCTTGTTGGGAACACAAAGTTTCTTTTCAGTTGCAAACTCCAATCCATACATATATATGGGGAGGTACTAGCTCCAACTCGGTTTGACAGTGAAAACTGCAGGAACTTCAAACCGGCACTAGGAAACAGACTGAGAAAGCAGAGAATAAGTGTCTCCTGCATCCAGTTCCCTTGGTGCTAGATGAACGAACGTCTCTCCACTTGCTCTGTTCTGAGAGATAATTGTGTGTGAAAGCCGTCCTTCACCTAGCTTGTTGGGAACACAAAGTTTGTTTTCATTTCCAAACTCCACTCCATACATATATATGGGGAGGTACAAGCTCCAACTCGGTTTTACAGTGAAAACTGCTAGAACTTCAAACCGGCACTAGGAAACAGACTGAGGAAGGAGAGAAAAAGTGTCCCCTGCAACCCGTTCCCTTGGTGCTAGATGAACGAACGTCTCTCCACTTGCTCAGTTCTGAGAGATGTGTGTGTGAAAGCCGTCCTACACCTAACTTTTTGGGAACACAAAGTTTCTTTTCAGTTGCAAACTCCATTCCATACATATATATGGGGAGGTACTAGCTCCAACTATGTTTGACAGTGAAAACTGCAGGAACTTCAAACCGGCACTAGGAAACAGACTGAGAAAGCAGAGAAAAAGTGTCTCCTGCAACCCGATCCCTTGGTGCTAGATGAACGAACGTCTCTCCACTTGCTCAGTTCTGAGAGATAAGTGTGTGTGAAAGCCGTCCTTCACCTAGCTTGTTGGGAACACAAAGTTACTTTTCAGTTGCAAACTCCATTCCATACATATATATGGGGAGGTACTAGCTCCAACTCGGTTTGACAGTGAAAACTGCAGGAACTTCAAACCGGCACTAGGAAACAGACTGAGAAAGCAGAGAAAAAGTGTCTCCTGCAACCCGTTCCCTTGGTGCTAGATGAACGAACGTCTCTCCACTTGCTATGTTCTAAGAGATAATTGTGTGTGAAAGCCGTCATTCACATAGCTTGTTGGGAACACAAAGTTTCTTTTCAGTTGCAAACTCCATTCCATACATATATATGGGGAGGTACAAGCTCCAACTCGGTTTTACAGTGAAAACTGCAGGAACTTCAAACCGGCACTAGGAAACAGACTGAGAAAGCAGAGAAAAAGTGTCTCCAGCAACCCGTTCCCTTGGTGCTAGATGAACGAGCGTCTCTCCACTTGCTCACTTCTGAGAGATAAGTGTGTGTGAAAGCCGTCATTCACCTAGCTTGTTGGGAACACAAAGTTTCTTTTCAGTTGCAAACTCCATTCCATACATATATATGGAGAGGTACAAGCTCCAACACGGTTTGACAGTGAAAACTGCAGGAACTTCAAACCGGCACTAGGAAACAGACTGAGAAAGCAGAGAAAAAGTGTCTCCTGCAACCCGTTCCCTTGGTGCTAGATGAACGAACGTCTCTCCACTTGCTCAGTTCTGAGAGATAAGTGTGTGTGAAAGCCGTCCTTCACCTAGCTTTTTGGGAACACAAAGTTTCTTTTCAGTTGCACACTCCATTCCATACATATATATTTGGAGGTAGAAGCTCCAACTCGGTTTTACAGTGAAAACTGCAGGAACTTCAAACCGGCACTAGGAAACAGACTGAGAAAGCAGAGAAAAAGTGTCTCCTGCAACCTGTTCCCTTGGTGCTAGATGAACGAACGTCTCTACACTTGCTCAGTTCTGAGAGATATCTGTGTGTGAAAGCCGTCCTTCAACTAGCTTGTTGGGAACACAAAGTTTCTTTTCAGTTGCAAACTCCATTCCATACATATATATGGGGAGGTACTAGCTCCAACTCGGTTTGACAGTGAAAACTGCAGGAACTTCAAACCGGCACTAGGAAACAGACTGAGAAAGCAGAGAATAAGTGTCTCCTGCATCCCGTTCCCTTGGTGCTAGATGAACGAACGTCTCTCCACTTGCTCTGTTCTGAGAGATAATTGTGTGTGAAAGCCGTCCTTCACCTAGCTTGTTGGGAACACAAAGTTTGTTTTCATTTCCAAACTCCACTCCATACATATATATGGGGAGGTACAAGCTCCAACTCGGTTTTACAGTGAAAACTGCTAGAACTTCAAACCGGCACTAGGAAACAGACTGAGGAAGGAGAGAAAAAGTGTCCCCTGCAACCCGTTCCCTTGGTGCTAGATGAACGAACGTCTCTCCACTTGCTCAGTTCTGAGAGATAAGTGTGTGTGAAAGCCGTCCTACACCTAACTTTTTGGGAACACAAAGTTTCTTTTCAGTTGCAAACTCCATTCCATACATATATATGGGGAGGTACTAGCTCCAACTATGTTTGACAGTGAAAACTGCAGGAACTTCAAACCGGCACTAGGAAACAGACTGAGAAAGCAGAGAAAAAGTGTCTCCTGCAACCCGATCCCTTGGTGCTAGATGAACGAACGTCTCTCCACTTGCTCATTTCTGAGAGATAAGTGTGTGTGAAAGCCGTCCTTCACCTATCTTGTTGGGAACACAAAGTTTCTTTTCAGTTGCACACTCCATTCCATACATATATATGGGGAGGTACTAGCTCCAACTCGTTTTTACAGTGAAAACAGCAGGAACTTCAAACCGGCACTAGGAAACATACTGAGAAAGCAGAGAAAAAGTGTCTCCTGCAAACCGTTCCCTTTGTGCTAGATGAACGAACGTCTCTCCACTTGCTCAGTTCTGAGAGATAAGTGTGTGTGAAAGCCGTCCTTCACCTAGCTTGTTGGGAACACAAAGTTTCTTTTCAGTTGCAAACTCCATTCCATACATATATATAGGGAGGTAGAAGCTCCAACTCGGTTTTACAGTGAAAACTGCAGGAACTTCAAACCGGCACTAGGAAACAGACTGAGAATGCAGAGAAAAATTGTCTCCTGCAACCCGTTCCCATGGTGCTAGATGAACGAACGTCTCTCCACTTACTCAGTTCTGAGAGATAAGTGTGTGTGAAAGCCGTCCTTCACCTAGCTTTTTGGGAACACAAAGTTTCTTTTCAGTTGCACACTCCATTCTATACATATATATTTGGAGGTAGAAGCTCCAACTCGGTTTTACAGTGAAAACTGCAGGAACTTCAAACCGGCACTAGGAAACAGACTGAGAAAGCAGAGAAAATGTGTCTCCTGCAACCCGATCGCTTGGTGCTAGATGAACGAACGTCTCTCCACTTGCTCAGTTCTGAGAGATAAGTGTGTGTGAAAGCCGTCCTTCACCTATCTTGTTGGGAACACAAAGTTTCTTTTCAGTTGCACACTCCATTCCATACATATATATGGGGAGGTACTAGCTCCAACTCGGTTTTACAGTGAAAACTGCAGGAACTTCAAACCGGCACTAGGAAACATACTGAGAAAGCAGAGAAAAAGTGTCTCCTGCAACCCGTTCCCTTGGTGCTAGATGAACGAACGTCTCTCCACTTGCTCTGTTCTGAGAGATAAGTGTGTGTGAAAGCCGTCCTTCACCTAGCTTTTTGGGAACACAAAGTTTCTTTTCAGTTGCAAACTCCATTCCATACATATATATGGGGAGGTAGAAGCTCCAACTCGGTTTTACAGTGAAAACTGCAGGAACTTCAAACCGGCACTAGGAAACAGACTGAGAAAGTAGAGAAAAAGTGTATCCTGCATCCCGTTCCCTTGGTGCTGGATGAACGAACGTCTCTCCACTTGCTCAGTTCTGAGAGATAAGTGTGTGTGAAAGCCGTCCTTCACCTAGCTTGTTGGGAACACAAAGTTTCTTTTCAGTTGCAAACTCCATTCCATACATATATATGGGGAGGTACAAGCTCCAACTCGGTTTGACAGTGAAAACTGCAGGAACTTCAAACCGGCACTAGGAAACAGACTGAGGAAACAGAGAATAAGTGTCTCCTGCAACCCGTTCCCTTGGTGCTAGATGAACGAACGTCTCTCCACTTGCTCTCTTCTGAGAGATAAGTGTGTGTGAAAGCCGTCCTTCACCTAGCTTGTTGGGAAAACAAAGTTTCTTTTCAGTTGCAAACTCCATTCCATACATATATATGGGGAGGTAGAAGCTTCAACTCGGTTTTACAGTGAAAACTGCAGGAACTTCAAACCGGCACTAGGAAACAGACTGAGAAAGCAGAGAAAAAGTGTCTCCTGCAACCCGTTCCCTTGGTGCTAGATGAACGAACGTCTCTCCACTTGCTCAGTTCTGAGAGAAAAGTGTGTGTGAAAGCCGTCCTTCACCTACCTTGTTGGGAACACAAAGTTAGTTTTCAGTTGCAAACTCCATTCCATAAATATATATGGGGAGGTACTAGCTCCAACTCGGTTTGACAGTGAAAACTGCAGGAACTTCAAACCGGCACTAGGAAACAGACTGAGAAAGCAGAGAAAAAGTGTCTCCTGCAACCCGTTCCCTTGGTGCTAGATGAACGAACTTCTCTCCACTTGCTCTGTTCTGAGAGATAAGTGTGTGTGAAAGCCGTCATTCACCTAGCTTGTTGGGAACACAAAGTTTCTTTTCAGTTGCAAACTCCATTCCATACATATATATGGGGAGGTACAAGCTCCAAATCGGTTTGACAGTGAAAACTGCAGGAACTTCAAACCGGCACTAGGAAACAGACTGAGAAAGCAGAGAAAAAGTGTCTCCTGCAACCCGTTCCCTTGGTGCTAGATGAACGAACGTCTCTCCACTTACTCAGTTCTGAGAGATAAGTGTGTGTGAAAGCCGTCCTTCACCTACCTTTTTGGGAACACAAAGTTTCTTTTCAGTTGCACACTCCATTCCATACATATATATTTGGAGGTAGAAGTTCCAACTCGGTTTTACAGTGAAAACTGCAGGAACTTAAAAACGGCACTAGGAAACAGACTGAGAAAGCAGAGAAAAAGTGTCCCCTGCAACCCGTTCCCTTGGTGCTAGATGAACGAACGTCTCTCCACTTGCTCTGTTCTGAGAGATAATTGTGTGTGAAAGCCGTCCTTCACCTAGCTTGTTGGGAACACAAAGTTTCTTTTCAGTTGCAAACTCCATTCCATACATATATATAGGTAGGTAGAAACTCCAACTCGGTTTTACAGTGAAAACTGCAGGAACTTCAAACCGGCACTAGGAAACCGACTGAGAAAGCAGAGAAAAAGTGTCTCATGCAACCCGTTCCCTTGGTGCTAGATGAACGAACGTCTCTCCACTTGCTCAGTTCTGAGAGATAAGTGTGTGTGAAAGCCGTCCTTCACCTAGCTTGTTGGGAACACAAAGTTTCTTTTCATTTGCAAACTCCACTCCATACATATATATGGGGAGGTACAAGCTCCATCTCGGTTTTACACTGAAAACTGCAGGAACTTCAAACCGGCACTAGGAAACAGACTGAGGAAGCAAGGAAAAAGTGTCCCCTGTAACCCGTTCCCTTGGTGCTAGATGAACGAACGTCTCTCCACTTGCTCATTTCTGAGAGATAAGTGTGTGTGAAAGCCGTCCTTCACCTAGCTTGTTGGGAACACAAAGTTTCTTTTCAGTGGCAAACTCCATTCCATACATATATATAGGGATGTAGAAGCTCCAACTCTGTTTTACAGTGAAAACTGCAGGAACTTCAAACTGGCACTAGGAAACAGACTGAGAAAGCAGAGAAAAAGTGTCTCCTGCAACCCGTTCCCTTGGTGCTAGATGAACGAACGTCTCTCCACTTGCTCAGTTCTGAGATATAAATGTGTGTGAAAGCCGTCCTTCACCTAGCTTGTTGGGAACACAAAGTTTCTTTTCAGTTGCAAACTCCATTCCATACATATATATGGGGAGGTACTAGCTCCAACTCTGTTTGACAGTGAAAAATGCAGGAACTTCTAACCGGCACTAGGAAACAGACTGAGGAAGCAGAGAAAAAGTGTCTCCTGCAACCCGTTCCCTTGGTGCTAGATGAACGAACGTCTCTCCACTTGCTCTGTTCTGAGAGATAAGTGTGTGTGAAAGCCGCCCTTCACCTATCTTGTTGGGAACACAAAGTTTCTTTTCAGTTGCACACTCCATTCCATACATATATATGGGGAAGTACTAGCTCCAACTCGGTTTTACAGTGAAAACAGCAGGAACTTCAAACCGGCACTAGGAAACATACTGAGAAAGCAGAGAAAAAGTGTCTCCTGCAAACCGTTCCCTTTGTGCTAGATGAACGAACGTCTCTCCACTTGCTCAGTTCTGAGAGATAAGTGTGTGTGAAAGCCGTCCTTCACCTAGCTTGTTGGGAACACAAAGTTTCTTTTCAGTTGCAAACTCCATTCCATACATATATATGGGGAGGTAGAAGCTCCAACTCGGTTTTACAGTGAAAACTGCAGGAACTTCAAACCGGCACTAGGAAACAGACTGAGAAAGCAGAGAAAAATTGTCTCCTGCAACCCGTTCCCATGGTGCTAGATGAACGAACGTCTCTCCACTTACTCAGTTCTGAGAGATAAGTGTGTGTGAAAGCCGTCTTTCACCTAGCTTTTTGGGAACACAAAGTTTCTTTTCAGTTGCACACTCCATTGTATACATATATATTTGGAGGTAGAAGCTCCAACTCGGTTTTACAGTGAAAACTGCAGGAACTTCAAACCGGCACTAGGAAACAGACTGAGAAAGCAGAGAAAAAGTGTCTCCTGCAACCCGATCCCTTGGTGCTAGATGAACGAACGTCTCTCCACTTGCTCAGTTCTGAGAGATAAGTGTGTGTGAAAGCCGTCCTTCACCTATCTTGTTGGGAACACAAAGTTTCTTTTCAGTTGCACACTCCATTCCATACATATATATGGGGAGGTAGAACCTCCAACTCGGTTTTACAGTGAAAACTGCAGGAACTTCAAACCGGCACTAGGAAACAGACTGAGAAAGCAGAGAAAAAGTGTCTCCTGCAACCCGTTCCCTTGGTGCTAGATGAACGAACGTCTCTCCAATTGCTCAGTTCTGAGAGATAAGTGTGTGTGAAAGCCGTCCTTCACCTAGCTTGTTGGGAACACAAAATTTCTTTTCAGTTGCAAACTCCATTCCATACATATATATGGATAGGAACTACCTCCAACTTGGTTTTACAGTGAAAACTGCAGAAACTTCAAACCGGCACTAGGAAACAGACTGAGAAAGCAGAGAAATAGTGTCTCCTGCAACCCGTTCCCTTGGTGCTAGATGAAAGAACGTCTCTCCACTTGCTCAGTTCTGAGAGATAAGTGTGTGTGAAAGCCATTCTTAACCTAGCTTGTTGGGAACACAAAGTTTCTTTTCAGTTGCAAACTCCATTCCATACATATATATGGGGAGGTACTAGCTCCATCTCGGTTTGACAGTGAAAACTGCAGGAACTTCAAAACGGCACTAGGAAACACACTGAGAAATCAGAGAAAAAGAGTCTCCTGCAACCCGTTCCCTTGGTGCTAGATGAACGAACGTCTCTCCACTTGCTCACTTCTGAGAGATAAGTGTGTGTGAAAGCCGCCCTTCACCTAGATTTTTGGGAACACAAAGTTTCTTTTCAGTTGCACACTCCATTCCATACATATATATTTGGAGGTAGAAGCTCCAACTCGGTTTTACAGTGAAAACTGCAGGAACTTCAAACCGGCACTAGGAAACAGACTGAGAATGCAGAGAAAAAGTGTCTCCTGCAACCTGTTCCCTTGACGCTAGATGAACGAACGTCTCTCCACTTGCTCAGTTCTGAGAGATAACTGTGTGTGAAAGCCGTCCTTCACCTAGCTTGTTGGGAACACAAAGTTTCTTTTCAGTTGCAAACTCCAATCCATACATATATATGGGGAGGTACTAGCTCCAACTCGGTTTGACAGTGAAAACTGCAGGAACTTCAAACCGGCACTAGGAAACAGACTGAGAAAGCAGAGAATAAGTGTATCCTGCATCCCGTTTCCTTGGTGCTAGATGAACGAACGTCTCTCCACTTGCTCTGTTCTGAGAAATAATTGTGTGTGAAAGCCGTCCTTCACCTAGCTTGTTGGGAACACAAAGTTTCTTTTCAGTTGCAAACTCCATTCCATACATATATATGGGGAGGTACTAGCTCCAACTCGGTTTGACAGTGAAAACTGCAGGAACTTCAAACCGGCACTAGGAAAAAGACTGAGAAAGCAGAGAATAAGTGTCTCCTGCAACCCGTTCCCTTGGTGCTAGATGAACGAACGTCTCTCCACTTGCTCTGTTCTGAGAGATAAGTGTGTGTGAAAGCCGTCCTTCACCTAGCTTGTGGGGAACACAAAGTTTGTTTTCATTTCCAAACTCCACTCCATACATATATATGGGGAGGTACAATCTCCAACTCGGTTTTACAGTGAAAACTGCAGGAACTTCAAACCGGCACTAGGAAACAGACTGAGGAAGGAGAGAAAAAGTGTCCCCTGCAACCCGTTCCCTTGGTGCTAGATGAACGAACGTCTCTCCACTTGCTCAGTTCTGAGAGATATGTGTGTGTGAAAGCCGTCCTACACCTAACTTTTTGGGAACACAAAGTTTCTTTTCCGTTGCAAACTCCATTCCATACATATATATGGGGAGGTACTAGCTCCAACTATGTTTGACAGTGAAAACTGCAGGAAATTCAAACCGGCACTAGGAAACAGACTGAGAAAGCAGAGAAAAAGTGTCTCCAGCAACCCGATCCCTTGGTGCTAGATGAACGAACGTCTCTCCACTTGCTCAGTTCTGAGAGATAAGTGTGTGTGAAAGCCGTCCTTCACATATCTTGGTGGGAACACAAAGTTTCTTTTCAGTTGCAAACTCCATTCCATACATATATATGGATAGGAACAAGCTCCAACTTGGTTTTACAGTGAAAACTGCAGGAACCTCAAACCGGCACTAGGAAACAGACTGAGAAAGCAGAGAAAAAGTGTCTCCTGCAACCCGTTCCCTTGGTGCTAGATGAACGAACGTCTCTCCACTTCCTCAGTTCTGAGAGATAAGTGTGTGTGAAAGCCGTACTTCACCTAGCTTTTTGGGAACAAAAAGTTTCTTTTCAGTTGCAAACTCCATTCCATACATATATATGGGGAGGTACTAGCTCCAACTCGGTTTGACAGTGAAAACTGCAGTAACATCAAACCGGCACTAGGAAACAGACTGAGAAAGCAGAGAAAAAGTTTCTCCATCAACCGTTCCCTTGGTGCTACATGAACGAACTTCTCTCCACTTGCTCAGTTCTGAGGGATAAGTGTGTGTGAGAGCCATCCTTAACGTAGCTTGTTGGGAACACAAAGATTCTTTTCAGTTGCAAACTCCATTCCATACATATATATGGGGAGGTACTAGCTCCATCTCGGATTGACAGTGAAAACTGCAGGAACTTCAAACCGGCACTAGGAAACAGACTGAGAAAGCAGAGAAAAAGTGTCTCTTGCAAATCGTTCCCTTGGTGCTAGATGAACGAACGTCTCTCCACTTGCTCAGTTCTGAGAAATAAGTGTGTGTGAAAGCCGTCCTTCACCTTGCTTGTTGGGAACACAAAGTTACTTTTCAGTTGCAAACTCCATTCCATACATATATATGGGGAGGTACAAGCTCCAACTCGGTTTGACAGTGAAAACTGCAGGAACTTCAAACCGGCACTAGGAAACAGACTGAGAAAGCAGAGAAAAAGTGTCTCCTGCAACCCGTTCCCTTGGTGCTAGATGAACGAACGTCTCTCCACTTGCTATGTTCTAAGAGATAATTGTGTGTGAAAGCCGTCATTCACATAGCTTGTTGGGAACACAAAGTTTCTTTTCAGTTGCAAACTCCATTCCATACATATATATGGGGAGGTACAAGCTCCAACTCGGTTTTACAGTGAAAACTGCAGGAACTTCAAACCGGCACTAGGAAACAGACTGAGAAAGCCGAGAAAAAGTGTCTCCAGCAACCCGTTCCCTTGGTGCTAGATGAACGAGCGTCTCTCCACTTGCTCACTTCTGAGAGATAAGTGTGTGTGAAAGCCGTCATTCACCTAGCTTGTTGGGAACACAAAGTTTCTTTTCAGTTGCAAACTCCATTCCATACATATATATGGAGAGGTACAAGCTCCAACACGGTTTGACAGTGAAAACTGCAGGAACTTCAAACCGGCACTAGGAAACAGACTGAGAAAGCAGAGAAAAAGTGTCTCCTGCAACCCGTTCCCTTGGTGCTAGATGAACTAACGTCTCTCCACTTGCTCAGTTCTGAGAGATAAGTGTGTGTGAAAGCCGTCCTTCACCTAGCTTTTTGGGAACACAAAGTTTCTTTTCAGTTGCACACTCCATACCATACATATATATTTGGAGGTAGAAGCTCCAACTCGGTTTTACAGTGAAAACTGCAGGAACTTCAAACCGGCACTAGGAAACAGACTGAGAAAGCAGAGAAAAAGTGTCTCCTGCAACCTGTTCCCTTGGTGCTAGATGAACGAACGTCTCTGCACTTGCTCAGTTCTGAGAAATAAGTGTGTGTGAAAGCCGTCCTTCACCTTGCTTGTTGGGAACACAAAGTTACTTTTCAGTTGCAAACTCCGTTCCATACATATATATGGGGAGGTACTAGCTCCAACTCGGTTTGACAGTGAAAACTGCAGGAACTTCAAACCGGCACTAGGAAACAGACTGAGAAAGCAGAGAAAAAGTGTCTCCTGCAACCCGTTCCCTTGGTGCTAGATGAACGAACGTCTCTCCACTTGCTATGTTCTAAGAGATAATTGTGTGTGAAAGCCGTCATTCACATAGCTTGTTGGGAACACAAAGTTTCTTTTCAGTTGCAAACTCCATTCCATACATATATATGGGGAGGTACAAGCTCCAACTCGGTTTTACAGTGAAAACTGCAGGAACTTCAAACCGGCACTAGGAAACAGACTGAGAAAGCAGAGAAAAAGTGTCTCCAGCAACCCGTTCCCTTGGTGCTAGATGAACGAGCGTCTCTCCACTTGCTCACTTCTGAGAGATAAGTGTGTGTGAAAGCCGTCCTTCACCTAGCTTGTTGGGAACACAAAGTTTCTTTTCAGTTGCAAACTCCATTCCATACATATATATGGAGAGGTACAAGCTCCAACACGGTTTGACAGTGAAAACTGCAGGAACTTCAAACCGGCACTAGGAAACAGACTGAGAAAGCAGAGAAAAAGTGTCTCCTGCAACCCGTTCCCTTGGTGCTAGATGAACGAACGTCTCTCCACTTGCTCAGTTCTGAGAGATAAGTGTGTGTGAAAGCCGTCCTTCACCTAGCTTGTTGGGAACACAAAGTTTCTTTTCAGTTGCACACTCCATACCATACATATATATTTGGAGGTAGAAGCTCCAACTCGGTTTTACAGTGAAAACTGCAGGAACTTCAAACCGGCACTAGGAAACAGACTGAGAAACAGAGAAAAAGTGTCTCCTGCAACCTGTTCCCTTGGTGCTAGATGAACGAACGTCTCTGCACTTGCTCAGTTCTGAGAGATATCTGTGTGTGAAAGCCGTCCTTCAACTAGCTTGTTGGGAACACAAAGTTTCTTTTCAGTTGCAAACTCCAATCCGTACATATATATGGGGAGGTACTAGCTCCAACTCGGTTTGACAGTGAAAACTGCAGGAACTTCAAACCGGCACTAGGAAACAGACTGAGAAAGCAGAGAATAAGTGTCTCCTGCATCCCGTTCCCTTGGTGCTAGATGAACGAACGTCTATCCACTTGCTCTGTTCTGAGAGATAATTGTGTGTGAAAGCCGTCCTTCACCTAGCTTGTTGGGAACACAAAGTTTGTTTTCATTTCCAAACTCCACTCCATACATATATATGGGGAGGTACAAGCTCCAACTCGGTTTTACAGTGAAAACTTCTAGAACTTCAAACCGGCACTAGGAAACAGACTGAGGAAGGAGAGAAAAAGTGTCCCCTGCAACCCGTTCCCTTGGTGCTAGATGAACGAACGTCTCTCCACTTGCTCAGTTCTGAGAGATAAGTGTGTGTGAAAGCCGTCCTACACCTAACTTTTTGGGAACACAAAGTTTCTTTTCAGTTGCAAACTCCATTCCATACATATATATGGGGAGGTACTAGCTCCAACTCGGTTTTACAGTGAAAACTGCAGGAACTTCAAACCGGCACTAGGAAACAGACTGAGAAAGCAGAGAAAAAGTGTCTCCTGCAACCCGATCCCTTGGTGCTAGATGAACGAACGTCTCTCCACTTGCTCAGTTCTGAGAGATAAGTGTGTGTGAAAGCCGTCCTTCACCTATCTTGTTGGGAACACAAAGTTTCTTTTCAGTTGCACACTCCATTCCATACATATATATGGGGAGGTACTAGCTCCAACTCGGTTTTACAGTGAAAACAGCAGGAACTTCAAACAGGCACTAGGAAACATACTGAGAAAGCAGAGAAAAAGTGTCTCCTGCAAACCGTTCCCTTTGTGCTAGATGAACGAACGTCTCTCCACTTGCTCAGTTCTGAGAGATAAGTGTGTGTGAAAGCCGTCCTTCACCTAGCTTTTTGGGAACACAAAGTTTCTTTTCAGTTGCACACTCCATTCTATACATATATATTTGGAGGTAGAAGCTCCAACTCGGTTTTACAGTGAAAACTGCAGGAACTTCAAACCGGCACTAGGAAACAGACTGAGAAAGCAGAGAAAATGTGTCTCCTGCAACCCGATCCCTTGGTGCTAGATGAACGAACGTCTCTCCACTTGCTCAGTTCTGAGAGATAAATGTGTGTGAAAGCCGTCCTTCACCTATCTTGTTGGGAACACAAAGTTTCTTTTCAGTTGCACACTCCATTCCATACATATATATGGGGAGGTACTAGCTCCAACTCGGTTTTACAGTGAAAACTGCAGGAACTTCAAACCGGCACTAGGAAACATACTGAGAAAGCAGAGAAAAAGTTTCTCCTGCAACCCGTTCCCTTGGTGCTAGATGAACGAACGTCTCTCCACTTGCTCTGTTCTGAGAGATAAGTGTGTGTGAAAGCCGTCCTTCACCTAGCTTTTTGGGAACACAAAGTTTCTTTTCAGTTGCAAACTCCATTCCATACATATATATGGGGAGGTAGAAGCTCCAACTCGGTTTTACAGTGAAAACTGCAAGAACTTCAAACCGGCACTAGGAAACAGACTGAGAAAGCAGAGAAAAAGTGTCTCCTGCAACCCGTTCCCTTGGTGCTAGATGAACGAACGTCTCTCCACTTACTCAGTTCTGAGAGATAAGTGTGTGTGAAAGCCGTCCTTCACCTACCTTTTTGGGAACACAAAGTTTCTTTTCAGTTGCACACTCCATTCCATACATATATATTTGGAGGTAGAAGCTCCAACTCGGTTTTACAGTGAAAACTGCAGGAACTTCAAACCGGCACTAGGAAACAGACTGAGAATGCAGAGAAAAAGTGTCCCCTGCAACCCGTTCCCTTGGTGCTAGATGAACGAACGTCTCTCCACTTGCTCTGTTCTGAGAGATAATTGTGTGTGAAAGCCGTCCTTCACCTAGCTTGTTGGGAACACAAAGTTTCTTTTCAGTTGCAAACTCCATTCCATACATATATATAGGTAGGTAGAAACTCCAACTCGGTTTTAAAGTGAAAACTGCAGGAACTTCAAACCGGCACTAGGAAACAGACTGAGAAAGCAGAGAAAAAGTGTCTCATGCAACCCGTTCCCTTGGTGCTAGATGAACGAACGTCTCTCCACTTGCTCAGTTCTGAGAGATAAGTGTGTGTGAAAGCCGTCCTTCACCTAGCTTGTTGGGAACACAAAGTTTCTTTTCATTTGCAAACTCCACTCCATACATATATATGGGGAAGTACTAGCTCCAACTCGGTTTTACAGTGAAAACAGCAGGAACTTCAAACCGGCACTAGGAAACATACTGAGAAAGCAGAGAAAAAGTGTCTCCTGCAAACCGTTCCCTTTGTGCTAGATGAACGAACGTCTCTCCACTTGCTCAGTTCTGAGAGATAAGTGTGTGTGAAAGCCGTCCTTCAACTAGCTTGTTGGGAACACAAAGTTTCTTTTCAGATGCAAACTCCATTCCATACATATATATGGGGAGGTAGAAGCTCCAACTCGGTTTTACAGTGAAAACTGCAGGAACTTCAAACCGGCAGTAGGAAACAGACTGAGAAAGCAGAGAAAAAGTGTCTCCTGCAACCTGTTCCCATGGTGCTAGATGAACGAACTTCTCTCCACTTACTCAGTTCTGAGAGATAAGTGTGTGTGAAAGCCGTCTTTCACCTAGCTTTTTGGGAACACAAAGTTTCTTTTCAGTTGCACACTCCATTCTATACATATATATTTGGAGGTAGAAGCTCCAACTCGGTTTTACAGTGAAAACTGCAGGAACTTCAAACCGGCACTAGGAAACAGACTGAGAAAGCAGAGAAAAAGTGTCTCCTGCAACCCGATCCCTTGGTGCTAGATGAACGAACGTCTCTCCACTTGCTCAGTTCTGAGAGATAAGTGTGTGTGAAAGCCGTCCTTCACCTATCTTGTTGGGAACACAAAGATTCTTTTCAGTTGCACACTCCATTCCATACATATATATGGGGAGGTACTAGCTCCAACTCGGTTTTACAGTGAAAACTGCAGGAACTTCAAACCGGCACTAGGAAACATACTGAGAAAGCAGAGAAAAAGTGTCTCCTGCAACCCGTTCCCTTGGTGCTAGATGAACGAACGTCTCTCCACTTGCTCTGTTCTGAGAGATAAGTGTGTGTGAAAGCCGTCCTTCACCTAGCTTTTTGGGAACACAAAGTTTCTTTTCAGTTGCAAAATCCATTCCATACATATATATGGGGAGGTAGAAGCTGCAACTCGGTTTTACAGTGAAAACTGCAGGAACTTCAAACCGGCACTAGGAAACAGACTGAGAAAGTAGAGAAAAAGTGTCTCCTGCATCCCGTTCCCTTGGTGCTGGATGAACGAACGTCTCTCCACTTACTCTGTTCTGAGAGATAACTGTGTGTGAAAGCCGTCCTTCACCTATCTTGTTGGGAACACAAAGTTTCTTTTCAGTTGCACACTCCATTCCATACATATATATGGGGAAGTACTAGCTCCAACTCGGTTTTACAGTGAAAACAGCAGGAACTTCAAACCGGCACTAGGAAACATACTGAGAAAGCAGAGAAAAAGTGTCTCCTGCAAACCGTTCCCTTTGAGCTAGATGAACGAACGTCTCTCCACTTGCTCAGTTCTGAGAGATAAGTGTGTGTGAAAGCCGTCCTTCACCTAGCTTGTTGGGAACACAAAGTTTCTTTTCAGTTGCAAACTCCATTCCATACATATATATGGGGAGGTAGAAGCTCCAACTCGGTTTTACAGTGAAAACTGCAGGAACTTCAAACCGGCACTAGGAAACAGACTGAGAAAGCAGAGAAAAAGTGTCTCCTGCAACCTGTTCCCATGGTGCTAGATGAACGAACTTCTCTCCACTTACTCAGTTCTGAGAGATAAGTGTGTGTGAAAGCCGTCTTTCACCTAGCTTTTTGGGAACACAAAGTTTCTTTTCAGTTGCACACTCCATTCTATACATATATATATGGAGGTAGAAGCTCCAACTCGGTTTTACAGTGAAAACTGCAGGAACTTCAAACCGGCACTAGGAAACAGACTGAGAAAGCAGAGAAAAAGTGTCTCCTGCAACCCGATCCCTTGGTGCTAGATGAACGAACGTCTCTCCACTTGCTCAGTTCTGAGAGATAAGTGTGTGTGAAAGCCGTCCTTCACCTATCTTGTTGGGAACACAAAGTTTCTTTTCAGTTGCACACTCCATTCCATACATATATATGGGGAGGTACTAGCTCCAACTCGGTTTTACAGTGAAAACTGCAGGAACTTCAAACCGGCACTAGGAAACATACTGAGAAAGCAGAGAAAAAGTGTCTCCTGCAACCCGTTCCCTTGGTGCTAGATGAACGAACGTCTCTCCACTTGCTCTGTTCTGAGAGATAAGTGTGTGTGAAAGCCGTCCTTCACCTAGCTTTTTGGGAACACAAAGTTTCTTTTCAGTTGCAAACTCCATTCCATACATATATATGGGGAGGTAGAAGCTCCAACTCGGTTTTATAGTGAAAACTGCAGGAACTTCAAACCGGCACTAGGAAACAGACTGAGAAAGTAGAGAAAAAGTGTCTCCTGCATCCCGTTCCCTTGGTGCTGGATGAACGAACGTCTCTCCACTTGCTCAGTTATGAGAGATAAGTGTGTGTGAAAGCCGTCCTTCACCTAGCTTGTTGGGAACACAAAGTTTCTTTTCAGTTGCAAACTCCATTCCATACATATATATGGGGAGGTACAAGCTCCAACTCGGTTTGACAGTGAAAACTGCAGGAACTTCAAACCGGCACTAGGAAACAGACTGAGAAAGCAGAGAAAAAGTGTCTCCTGCAACCCGTTCCCTTGGTGCTAGATGAACGAAAGTCTCTCCACTTGCTCAGTTCTGAGAGATAATTGTGTGTGAAAGCCGTCCTTCACCTACCTTGTTGGGAACACAAAGTTAGTTTTCAGTTGCAAACTCCATTCCATACATATATATGGGGAGGTACTAGCTCCAACTCGGTTTGACAGTGAAAACTGCAGGAACTTCAAACCGGCACTAGGAAACAGACTGAGAAAGCAGAGAAAAAGTGTCTCCTGCAACCCGTTCCCTTGGTGCTAGATGAACGAACTTCTCTCCACTTGCTCTGTTCTGAGAGATAAGTGTGTGTGAAAGCGGTCATTCACCTAGCTTGTTGGGAACACAAAGTTTCTTTTCAGTTGCAAACTCCATTCCATACATATATATGGGGAGGTACAAGCTCCAACTCGGTTTTACAGTGAAAACTGCAGGAACTTCAAACCGGCACTAGGAAACAGACTGAGAAAGCAGAGAAAAAGTGTCTCCTGCAACCCGTTCCCTTGGTGCTAGATGAACGAACGTCTCTCCACTTACTCAGTTCTGAGAGATAAGTGTGTGTGAAAGCCGTCCTTCACCTACCTTTTTGGGAACACAAAGTTTCTTTTCAGTTGCACACTCCATTCCATACATATGTATTTGGAGGTAGAAGCTCCAACTCGGTTTTACAGTGAAAACTGCAGGAACTTCAAACCGGCACTAGGAAACAGACTGAGAAAGCAGAGAAAAAGTGTCTCCTGCAACCCGTTCCCTTGGTGCTAGATGAACGAACGTCTCTCCACTTGCTCAGTTCTGAGAGATAAGTGTGTGTGAAAGCCGTCCTTCACCTACCTTGTTGGGAACACAAAGTTAGTTTTCAGTTGCAAACTCCATTCCATAAATATATATTGGGAGGTACTAGCTCCAACTCGGTTTGACAGAGAAAACTGCAGGAACTTCAAACCGGCACTAGGAAACAGACTGAAAAAGCAGAGATAAAGTGTCTCCTGCAACCCGTTCCCTTGGTGCTAGATGAACGAACTTCTCTCCACTTGCTCTGTTCTGAGAGATAAGTGTGTGTGAAAGCCGTCATTCACCTAGCTTGTTGGGAACACAAAGTTTCTTTTCAGTTGCAAACTCCATTCCATACATATATATGGGGAGGTACAAGCTCCAACTCGGTTTTACAGTGAAAACTGCAGGAACTTCAAACCGGCACTAGGAAACAGACTGAGAAAGCAGAGAAAAAGTGTCTCCTGCAACCCGTTCCCTTGGTGCTAGATGAACGAACGTCTCTCCACTTACTCAGTTCTGAGAGATAAGTGTGTGTGAAAGCCGTCCTTCACCTACATTTTTGGGAACACAAAGTTTCTTTTCAGTTGCACACTCCATTCCATACATATGTATTTGGAGGTAGAAGCTCCAACTCGGTTTTACAGTGAAAACTGCAGGAACTTCAAACCGGCACTAGGAAACAGACTGAGAAAGCAGAGAAAAAGTGTCCCCAGCAACCCGTTCCCTTGGTGCTAGATGAACGAACGTCTCTCCACTTGCTCTGTTCTGAGAGATAAGTGTGTGTGAAAGCCGTCCTTCAACTATCTTGTTGGGAACACAAAGTTTCTTTTCAGTTGCACACTCCATTCCATACATATATATGGGGAGGTACTAGCTCCAACTCGGTTTTACAGTGAAAACAGCAGGAACTTCAAACCGGCACTAGGAAACATACTGAGAAAGCAGAGAAAAAGTGTCTCCTGCAAACCGTTCCCTTTGTGCTAGATGAACGAACGTCTCTCCACTTGCTCAGTTCTGAGAGATAAGTGTGTGTGAAAGCCGTCCTTCACCTAGCTTGTTGGGAACACAAAGTTTCTATTCAGTTGCAAACTCCATTCCATACATATATATGGGGAGGTAGAAGCTCCAACTCGGTTTTACAGTGAAAACTGCAGGAACTTCAAACCGGCACTAGGAAACAGACTGAGAAAGCAGAGAAAAAGTGTCTCCTGCAACCCGTTCCCATGGTGCTAGATGAACGAACGTCTCTCCACTTACTCAGTTCTGAGAGATAAGTGTGTGTGATAGCCGTCCTTCACCTAGCTTTTTGGGAATACAAAGTTTCTCTTCAGTGCAAACCCCAATCCTTAAATATATATGGGGAGGAACTAGTTCCAACTCGGTTTAATAGTGAAAACTGCAGGAACTTCAAACCGGCACTAGGAAACAGACTGAGAAAGCAGAGAAAAAGTGTCTCCTGCAACCCGTTCCCTTGGTGCTAGATGAACGAACGTCTCTCCACTTGCTCAGTTCTGAGAGATAAGTGTGTGTGAAAGCCGTCCTTCACCTACCTTGTTGGGAACACAAAGTTAGTTTTCAGTTGCAAACTCCATTCCATACATATATATGGGGAGGTACTAGCTCCAACTCGGTTTGACAGTGAAAACTGCAGGAACTTCAAACCGGCACTAGGAAACAGACTGAGAAAGCAGAGAAAAAGTGTCTCCTGCAACCCGTTCCCTTGGTGCTAGATGAACGAACTTCTCTCCACTTGCTCTGTTCTGAGAGATATGTGTGTGTGAAAGCCGTCATTCACCTAGCTTGTTGGGAACACAAAGTTTCTTTTCAGTTGCAAACTCCATTCCATACATATATATGGGGAGGTACAAGCTCCAAATCGGTTTTACAGTGAAAACTGCAGGAACTTCAAACCGGCACTAGGAAACAGACTGAGAAAGCAGAGAAAAAGTGTCTCCTGCAACCCGTTCCCTTGGTGCTAGATGAACGAACGTCTCTCCACTTACTCAGTTCTGAGAGATAAGTGTGTGTGAAAGCCGTCCTTCACCTACCTTTTTGGGAACACAAAGTTTCTTTTCAGTTGCACACTCCATTCCATACATATGTATTTGGAGGTAGAAGCTCCAACTCGGTTTTACAGTGAAAACTGCAGGAACTTCAAACAGGCACTAGGAAACAGACTGAGAAAGCAGAGAAAAAGTGTCTCCTGCAACCCGTTCCCTTGGTGCTAGATGAACGAACGTCTCTCCACTTGCTCAGTTCTGAGAGATAAGTGTGTGTGAAAGCCGTCCTTCACCTACCTTGTTGGGAACACAAAGTTAGTTTTCAGTTGCAAACTCCATTCCATAAATATATATGGGGAGGTACTAGCTCCAACTCGGTTTGACAGTGAAAACTGCAGGAACTTCAAACCGGCACTAGGAAACAGACTGAGAAAGCAGAGAAAAAGTGTCTCCTGCAACCCGTTCCCTTGGTGCTAGATGAACGAACGTCTCTCCACTTACTCAGTTCTGAGAGATAAGTGTGTGTGAAAGCCGTCCTTCACCTACCTTTTTGGGAACACAAAGTTTCTTTTCAGTTGCACACTCCATTCCATACATATGTATTTGGAGGTAGAAGCTCCAACTCGGTTTTACAGTGAAAACTGCAGGAACTTCAAACCGGCACTAGGAAACAGACTGAGAAAGCAGAGAAAAAGTGTCCACAGCAACCCGTTCCCTTGGTGCTAGATGAACGAACGTCTCTCCACTTGCTCTGTTCTGAGAGATAATTGTGTGTGAAAGCCGTCCTTCACCTAGCTTGTTGGGAACACAAAGTTTCTTTTCAGTTGCAAACTCCATTCCATACATATATATAGGTAGGTAGAAACTCCAACTCGGTTTTACAGTGAAAACTGCAGGAACTTCAAACCGGCACTAGGAAACAGACTGAGAAAGCAGAGAAAAAGTGTCTCCTGCAACCCGTTCCCTTGGTGCTAGATGAACGAACGTCTCTCCACTTACTCAGTTCTGAGAGATAAGTGTGTGTGAAAGCCGTCCTTCACCTACCTTGTTGGGAACACAAAGTTAGTTTTCAGTTGCAAACTGCATTCCATAAATATATATGGGGAGGTACTAGCTCCAACTCGGTTTGACAGTGAAAACTGCAGGAACTTCAAACCGGCACTAGGAAACAGACTGAGAAAGCAGAGAAAAAGTGTCCCCAGCAACCCGTTCCCTTGGTGCTAGATGAACGAACGTCTCTCCACTTGCTCTGTTCTGAGAGATAATTGTGTGTGAAAGCCGTCCTTCACCTAGCTTGTTGGGAACACAAAGTTTCTTTTCAGTTGCAAACTCCATTCCATACATATATATAGGTAGGTAGAAACTCCAACTCGGTTTTACAGTGAAAACTGCAGGAACTTCAAACCGGCACTAGGAAACAGACTGAGAAAGCAGAGAAAAAGTGTCCCCAGCAACCCGTTCCCTTGGTGCTAGATGAACGAACGTCTCTCCACTTGCTCTGTTCTGAGAGATAATTGTGTGTGAAAGCCGTCCTTCACCTAGCTTGTTGGGAACACAAAGTTTCTTTTCAGTTGCAAACTCCATTCCATACATATATATAGGTAGGTAGAAACTTCAACTCGGTTTTACAGTGAAAACTGCAGGAACTTCAAACCGGCAATAGGAAACAGACTGAGAAAGCAGAGAAAAAGTGTCTCATGCAACCCGTTCCCTTGGTGCTAGATGAACGAACGTCTCTCCACTTGCTCAGTTCTGAGAGATAAGTGTGTGTGAAAGCCGTCCTTCACCTAGCTTGTTGGGAACACAAAGTTTCTTTTCATTTGCAAACTCCACTCCATACATATATATGGGGAGGTACAAGCTCCATCTCGGTTTTACACTGAAAACTGCAGGAACTTCAAACCGGCACTAGGAAACAGACTGAGGAAGCAAGGAAAAAGTGTCCCCTGTAACCCGTTCCCTTGGTGCTAGATGAACGAACGTCTCTCCACTTGCTCATTTCTGAGAGATAAGTGTGTGTGAAAGCCGTCCTTCACCTAGCTTGTTGATAACACAAAGATTCTTTTCAGTGGCAAACTCCATTCCATACATATATATAGGGATGTAGAAGCTCCAACTCTGTTTTACAGTGAAAACTGCAGGAACTTCAAACTGGCACTAGGAAACAGACTGAGAAAGCAGAGAAAAAGTGTCTCCTGCAACCCGTTCCCTTGGTGCTAGATGAACGAACGTCTCTCCACTTGCTCAGTTCTGAGAGATAAATGTGTGTGAAAGCCGTCCTTCACCAAGCTTGTTGGGAACACAAAGTTTCTTTTCAGTTGCAAACTCCATTCCATACATATATATGGGGAGGTACAAGCTCCAACTCGGTTTGACAGTGAAAACTGTAGGAACTTCAAACCGGCACTAGGAAACAGACTGAGGAAGCAGAGAAAAAGTGTCTCCTGCAACCCGTTCCCTTGGTGCTAGATGAACGAACGTCTCTCCACTTGCTCTGTTCTGAGAGATAAGTGTGTGTGAAAGCCGTCCTTCACCTAGCTTGTTGGGAACACAAAGTTTCTTTTCAGTTGCAAACTCCATTCCATACATATATATGGGGAGGTACTAGCTCCAACTCGGTTTTACAGTGAAAACTGCAGGAACTTCAAACCGGCACTAGGAAACAGACTGAGAAAGCAGAGAATAAGTGTCTCCAACAACCCGTTCCCTTGGTGCTAGATGAACGAACGTCTCTCCACTTGCTCTGTTCTGAGAGATAAGTGTGTGTGAAAGCCGTCATTCACCTAGCTTGTTGGGAACACAAAGTTTCTTTTCAGTTTCAAACTCCATTCCATACATATATATGGGGAGGTACAAGCTCCATCTCGGTTTTACACTGAAAACTGCAGGAACTTCAAACCGGCACTAGGAAACAGACTGAGAAAGCAGAGAAATAGTGTCTCCTGCAACACGTTCCCTTGGTGCTAGATGAACGAACGTCTCTCCACTTACTCAGTTCTGAGAGATAAGTGTGTGTGAAAGCCGTCCTTCACCTACCTTGTTGGGAACACAAAGTTAGTTTTCAGTTGCAAACTCCATTCCATAAATATATATGGGGAGGTACTAGCTCCAACTCGGTTTGACAGTGAAAACTGCAGGAACTTCAAACCGGCACTAGGAAACAGACTGAGAAAGCAGAGAAAAAGTGTCCCCAGCAACCCGTTCCCTTGGTGCTAGATGAACGAACGTCTCTCCACTTGCTCTGTTCTGAGAGATAATTGTGTGTGAAAGCCGTCCTTCACCTAGCTTGTTGGGAACACAAAGTTTCTTTTCAGTTGCAAACTCCATTCCATACATATATATAGGTAGGTAGAAACTCCAACTCGGTTTTACAGTGAAAACTGCAGGAACTTCAAACCGGCACTAGGAAACAGACTGAGAAAGCAGAGAAAAAGTGTCCCCAGCAACCCGTTCCCTTGGTGCTAGATGAACGAACGTCTCTCCACTTGCTCTGTTCTGAGAGATAATTGTGTGTGAAAGCCGTCCTTCACCTAGCTTGTTGGGAACACAAAGTTTCTTTTCAGTTGCAAACTCCATTCCATACATATATATAGGTAGGTAGAAACTCCAACTCGGTTTTACAGTGAAAACTGCAGGAACTTCAAACCGGCACTAGGAAACAGACTGAGAAAGCAGAGAAAAAGTGTCTCATGCAACCCGTTCCCTTGGTGCTAGATGAACGAACGTCTCTCCACTTGCTCAGTTCTGAGAGATAAGTGTGTGTGAAAGCCGTCCTTCACCTAGCTTGTTGGGAACACAAAGTTTCTTTTCATTTGCAAACTCCACTCCATACATATATATGGGGAGGTACAAGCTCCATCTCGGTTTTACACTGAAAACTGCAGGAACTTCAAACCGGCACTAGGAAACAGACTGAGGAAGCAAGGAAAAAGTGTCCCCTGTAACCCGTTCCCTTGGTGCTAGATGAACGAACGTCTCTCCACTTGCTCATTTCTGAGAGATAAGTGTGTGTGAAAGCCGTCCTTCACCTAGCTTGTTGATAACACAAAGATTCTTTTCAGTGGCAAACTCCATTCCATACATATATATAGGGATGTAGAAGCTCCAACTCTGTTTTACAGTGAAAACTGCAGGAACTTCAAACTGGCACTAGGAAACAGACTGAGAAAGCAGAGAAAATGTGTCTCCTGCAACCCGTTCCCTTGGTGCTAGATGAACGAACGTCTCTCCACTTGCTCAGTTCTGAGAGATAAATGTGTGTGAAAGCCGTCCTTCACCAAGCTTGTTGGGAACACAAAGTTTCTTTTCAGTTGCAAACTCCATTCCATACATATATATGGGGAGGTACTAGCTCCAACTCGGTTTGACAGTGAAAACTGTAGGAACTTCAAACCGGCACTAGGAAACAGACTGAGGAAGCAGAGAAAATGTGTCTCCTGCAACCCGTTCCCTTGGTGCTAGATGAACGAACGTCTCTCCACTTGCTCTGTTCTGAGAGATAAGTGTGTGTGAAAGCCGTCCTTCACCTAGCTTTTTGGGAACACAAAGTTTCTTTTCAGTTGCAAACTCCATTCCATACATATATATGGGGAGGTACTAGCTCCAACTCGGTTTTACAGTGAAAACTGCAGGAACTTCAAACCGGCACTAGGAAACAGACTGAGAAAGCAGAGAATAAGTGTCTCCAGCAACCCGTTCCCTTGGTGCTAGATGAACGAACGTCTCTCCACTTGCTCTGTTCTGAGAGATAAGTGTGTGTGAAAGCCGTCATTCACCTAGCTTGTTGGGAACACAAAGTTTCTTTTCAGTTTCAAACTCCATTCCATACATATATATGGGGAGGTACAAGCTCCAACTCGGTTTTACAGTGAAAACTGCAGGAACTTCAAACCGGCACTAGGAAACAGACTGAGAAAGCAGAGAAATAGTGTCTCCTGCAACACGTTCCCTTGGTGCTAGATGAACGAACGTCTCTCCACTTACTCAGTTCTGAGAGATAAGTGTGTGTGAAAGCCGTCCTTCACCTAGCTTGTTGGGAACACAAAGTTTCTTTTCATTTGCAAACTCCACTCCATACATATATATGGGGAGGTACAAGCTCCATCTCGGTTTTACACTGAAAACTGCAGGAACTTCAAACCGGCACTAGGAAACAGACTGAGGAAGCAAGGAAAAAGTGTCCCCTGTAACCCGTTCCCTTGGTGCTAGATGAACGAACGTCTCTCCACTTGCTCATTTCTGAGAGATAAGTGTGTGTGAAAGCCGTCCTTCACCTAGCTTGTTGATAACACAAAGATTCTTTTCAGTGGCAAACTCCATTCCATACATATATATAGGGATGTAGAAGCTCCAACTCTTTTTTACAGTGAAAACTGCAGGAACTTCAAACTGGCACTAGGAAACAGACTGAGAAAGCAGAGAAAAAGTGTCTCCTGCAACCCGTTCCCTTGGTGCTAGATGAACGAACGTCTCTCCACTTGCTCAGGTCTGAGAGATAAATGTGTGTGAAAGCCGTCCTTCACCAAGCTTGTTGGGAACACAAAGTTTCTTTTCAGTTGCAAACTCCATTCCATACATATATATGGGGAGGTACTAGCTCCAACTCGGTTTGACAGTGAAAACTGTAGGAACTTCAAACCGGCGCTAGGAAACAGACTGAGGAAGCAGAGAAAAAGTGTCTCCTGCAACCCGTTCCCTTGGTGCTAGATGAACGAACGTCTCTCCACTTGCTCTGTTCTGAGAGATAAGTGTGTGTGAAAGCCGTCCTTCACCTAGCTTGTTGGGAACACAAAGTTTCTTTTCAGTTGCAAACTCCATTCCATACATATATATGGGGAGGTACTAGCTCCAACTCGGTTTTACAGTGAAAACTGCAGGAACTTCAAACCGGCACTAGGAAACAGACTGAGAAAGCAGAGAATAAGTGTCTCCTGCAACCCGTTCCCTTGGTGCTAGATGAACGAACGTCTCTCCACTTGCTCTGTTCTGAGAGATAAGTGTGTGTGAAAGCCGTCCTTAACCTAGCTTGTTGGGAACACAAAGTTTGTTATCATTTCCAAACTCCACTCCATACATATATATGGGGAGGTACAAGCTCCAACTCGGTTTTACAGTGAAAACTGCAGGAACTTCAAACCGGCACTAGAAAACAGACTGTTGAAGGAGAGAAAAAGTGTCCCCTGCAACCCGTTCCCTTGGTGCTAGATGAACGAACGTCTCTCCAATTGCTCAGTTCTGAGAGATAAGTGTGTGTGAAAGCCGTCCTACACCTAACTTTTTGGGAACACAAAGTTTCTTTTCAGTTGCAAACTCCATTCCATACATATATATGGGGAGGTACTAGCTCCAACTATGTTTGACAGTGAAAACTGCAGGAACTTCAAACCGGCACTAGGAAACAGACTGAGAAAGCAGAGAAAAAGTGTCTCCTGCAACCCGTTCCCTTGGTGCTAGATGAACGAACGTCTCTCCACTTGCTCAGTTCTGAGAGGTAAGTGTGTGTGAAAGCCGTCCTTCACCTAGTTTGTTGGGAACACAAAGTTTCTTTTCAGTTGCAAACTCCATTCCATACATATATATGGGGAGGTACTAGCTCCAACTCGGTTTGACAGTGAAAACTGCAGGAACTTCAAACAGGCACTAGGAAACAGACTGAGAAAGCAGAGAAAAAGTGTCTCCTGCAACCCTTTCCCTTGGGGCTAGATGAACGAACGTCTCTCCACTTGCTCTGTTCTGAGAGATAAGTGTGTGTGAAAGCCGTCCTTCACCTAGCTTGTTGGGAACACAAAGTTTCTTTTCAGTTGCAAACTCCATTCCATACATATATATGGGGAGGTAGAAGGTCCAACTCGGTTTTACAGTGAAAACTGCAGGAACTTCAAACCGGCACTAGGAAACAGACTGAGAAAGCAGAGAAAAAGTGTCCCCTGCAACCCGTTCCCTTGGTGCTAGATGAACGAACGTCTCTCCACTTGCTCAGTTCTGAGAGATAAGTGTGTGTGAAAGCCGTCCTTCACCTAGCTTGTTGGGAACACAAAGATTCTTTTCAGTTGCAAACTCCATTCCATACATATATATGGGGAGGTACTAGCTCCAAATAATTTTGACAGTGAAAACTGCAGGAACTTCAAACCGGCACTAGGAAACAGACTGAGAAAGCAGAGAAATAGTTTCTCCTGCAACCCGTTCCCTTGGTGCTAGATGAACGAACGTCTCTCCACTTGCTCAGTTCTGAGAGATAAGTGTGTGTGAAAGCCGTCCTTCACCTAGTTTGTTGGGAACACAAAGTTTCTTTTCAGTTGCAAACTCCATTCCATACATATATATAGGGAGGTAGAAGCTCCAACTCTGTTTTACAGTGAAAACTTCAGGAACTTCAAACCGGCACTAGGAAACAGACTGAGAAAGCAGAGAAAAAGTGTCTCCTGCAACCCGTTCCCTTGGTGCTAGATGAACGAACGTCTCTCCACTTGCTCAGTTCTGAGAGATAATTGTGTGTGAAAGCCGTCCTTCACCTAGCTTGTTGGGAACACAAAGTTTCTTTTCAGTTGCAAACTCCACTCATACATATATATGGGGAGGTACAATCTCCAACTCGGTTTTACAGTGAAAACTGCAGGAACTTCAAACCGGCACTAGGAAACAGACTGAGGAAGCAGAGAAAAAGTGTCTCCTGCAACCCGTTCCCTTAGTGCTAGATGAAAGAACGTCTCTCCACTTGCTCATTTCTGAGAGATAAGTGTGTGTGAAAGCCGTCCTTCACCTAGCTTGTTGGGAACACAAATTTTCCTTTCAGTTGCAAACTCCATTCCATACATATATATGGGGAGGTACAAGCTCCAACTCGGTTTTACAGTGAAAACTGCAGGAACTTCATACCGGCACTTGGAAACAGACTGAGAAAGCAGAGAAAAAGTGTCTCCTGCATACCGTTCCCTTGGTGCTAGATGAACGAACGTCTCTCCACTTTCTCTGTTCTGAGAGATAAGTGTGTGTGAAAGCCGTCCTTCACCTAGCTTGTTGGGAACACAAAGTTTCTTTTCAGTTGCAAACTCCATTCCATACATATATATGGGGAGGTAGAAGCTCCAACTCGGTTTTACAGTGAAAACTGCAGGAACTTCCAACCGGCACTAGGAAACAGACTGAGAAAGCAGAGAAAAAGTGTCTCCTGCAACCCGTTCCCTTGGTGCTAGATGAACGAACGTCTCTCCACTTGCTCAGTTCTGAGAGATAAGTGTGTTTGAAAGCCGTTTTTCACCTAGCTTGTTGGGAACACAAAGTTTCTTTTCATTTGCAAACTCCACTCCATACATATGTATGGGGAGGTACAAGTTCCAACTCGGTTTTACAGTGAAAACTGCAGGACCTTCAAACCGGCACTAGGATACAGAATGAGGAAGCAGAGAAAAAGTGTCTCCTGCAACCCGTTCCCTTGGTGCTAGATGAACCAACGTCTCTCCACTTGCTCAGTTCTGAGAGATAAGTGTGTGTGAATGCCGTCCTTCACCTAGCTTGTTGGGAACACAAAGTTTCTTTTCAGTTGCAAACTCCATTCCATACATATATATGGGGAGGTACTAGCTCCAAATCTGTTTGACAGTGAAAACTGCAGGAACTTCAAACCGGCACTAGGAAACAGACTGACAAAGCAGAGAAATAGTGTCTCCTGCAACCCGTTCCCTTGGTGCTAGATGAACGAACGTCTCTCCACTTGCTCAGTTCTGAGAGGTAAGTGTGTGTGAAAGCCGTCCTTCACCTAGCTTGTTGGGAACACAAAGTTTCTTTTCAGTTGCAAACTCCACTCCATACATATATATGGGGAGGTACAAGCTCCAACTCGGTTTTACAGTGAAAACTGCAGGAACTTCAAACCGGCACTAGGAAACAGACTGAGGAAGCAGAGAAAAAGTGTCTCCTGCAACCCGTTCCCTTGGTGCTAGATGAAAGAACGTCTCTCCACTTGCTCATTTCTGAGAGATAAGTGTGTGTGAAAGCCGTCCTTCACCTAGCTTGTTGGGAACACAAATTTTCCTTTCAGTTGCAAACTCCATTCCATATATATATATGGGGAGGTACTAGCTCCAACTCGGTTTTACAGTGAAAACTGCAGGAACTTCAAACCGGCACTTGGAAACAGACTGAGAAATCAGAGAAAAAGTGTCTCCTGCAAACCGTTCCCTTGGTGCTAGATGAACGAACGTCTCTCCACTTTCTCTGTTCTGAGAGATAAGTGTGTGTGAAAGCCGTCCTTCACCTAGCTTGTTGGGAACACAAAGTTTCTTTTCAGTTGCAAACTCCATTCCATACATATATATGGGGAGGTAGAAGCTCCAACTCGGTTTTACAGTGAAAACTGCAGGAACTTCAAACCGGCACTAGGAAACAGACTGAGAAAGCAGAGAAAAGGTGTCTCCTGCAACCCGTTCCCTTGGTGCTAGATGAACGAACGTCTCTCCACTTGCTCAGTTCTGAGAGATAAGTGTGTGTGAAAGCCGTCCTTCACCTAGCTTGTTGGGAACACAAAGTTTCTTTTCATTTGCAAACTCCACTCCATACATATGTATGGGGAGGTACAAGCTCCAACTCGGTTTTACAGTGAAAACTGCAGGAACTTCAAACCGGCACTAGGATACAGACTGAGGAAGCAGAGAAAAAGTGTCTCCTGCAACCCGTTCCCTTGGTGCTAGATGAACGAACGTCTCTCCACTTGCTCAGTTCTGAGAGTTAAGTGTGTGTGAAAGCCGTCCTTCACCTAGCTTGTTGGGAACACAAAGTTTCTTTTCAGTTGCAAACTCCATTCCAATCATATATATGGGGAGGTACTAGCTCCAACTCGGTTTGACAGTGAAAACTGCAGGAACTTCAAACCGGCACTAGGAAACAGACTGAGAAACAGAGAAAAAGTGTCTCCTGCAACCCGTTCCCTTGGTGCTAGATGAACGAACGTCTCTCCTCTTGCTCTGTTTTGAGAGATAAGTGTGTGTGAAAGCCGTCCTTCACCTAGCTTGTTGGGAACACAAAGTTTCTTTTCAGTTGCAAACTCCATTCCATACATATATATGGGGAGGTACTAGCTCCAACACGGTTTGACAGTGAAAACTGCAGGAACTTCAAACCGGCACTAGGAAACAGACTGAGAAAGCAGAGAAATAGTGTCTCCTGCAACCCGTTCCTTTGGTGCTAGATGAACGAACGTCTCTCCACTTGCTCTGTTCTGAGAGATAAGTGTGTGTGAAAGCCGTCCTTCACCTAGCTTGTTGGGAACACAAAGTTTCTTTTCAGTTGCAAACTCCATTTCATACATATATATGGGGAGGTAGAAGCTCCAACTCGGTTTTACAGTGAAAAATGCAGGAACTTCAAACCGGCACTGGGAAAGAGACTGAGGATGCAGAGAAAAAGTGTCCCCTGCAACCCGTTCCCTTGGTGCTAGATGAACGAACGTCTCTCCAATTGCTCAGTTCTGAGAGATAAGTGTGTGTGAAAGCCGTCCTTCACCTAGCTTGTTGGGAACACAAAGTTTCTTTTCAGTTGCAAACTCCATTCCATACATATATATGGGTAGGTACAAGCTCCAACTCGGTTTTACAGTGAAAACTGCAGGAATTTCAAACAGGCACTAGGAAACAGACTAAGGAAGCAGAGAAAAAGTGTCTCCTGCAACCCGTTCCCTTGGTGCTAGATGAACGAACGTCTCTCCACTTGCTCAGTTCTGAGAGATAAGTGTGTGTGAAAGCCGTCCTTAACCTAGCTTGTTGGGAACACAAAGTTTGTTATCATTTCCAAACTCCACTCCATACATATATATGGGGAGGTACAAGCTCCAACTCTGTTTTACAGTGAAAACTGCAGGAACTTCAAACCGGCACTAGAAAACAGACTGTTGAAGGAGAGAAAAAGTGTCCCCTGCAACCCGTTCCCTTGGTGCTAGATGAACGAACGTCTCTCCAATTGCTCAGTTCTGAGAGATAAGTGTGTGTGAAAGCCGTCCTACACCTAACTTTTTGGGAACACAAAGTTTCTTTTCAGTTGCAAACTCCATTCCATACATATATATGGGGAGGTACTAGCTCCAACTATGTTTGACAGTGAAAACTGCAGGAACTTCAAACCGGCACTAGGAAACAGACTGAGAAAGCAGAGAAAAAGTGTCTCCTGCAACCCGTTCCCTTGGTGCTAGATGAACGAACGTCTCTCCACTTGCTCAGTTCTGAGAGGTAAGTGTGTGTGAAAGCCGTCCTTCACCTAGTTTGTTGGGAACACAAAGTTTCTTTTCAGTTGCAAACTCCATTCCATACATATATATGGGGAGGTACTAGCTCCAACTCGGTTTGACAGTGAAAACTGCAGGAACTTCAAACAGGCACTAGGAAACAGACTGAGAAAGCAGAGAAAAAGTGTCTCCTGCAACCCTTTCCCTTGGGGCTAGATGAACGAACGTCTCTCCACTTGCTCTGTTCTGAGAGATAAGTGTGTGTGAAAGCCGTCCTTCACCTAGCTTGTTGGGAACACAAAGTTTCTTTTCAGTTGCAAACTCCATTCCATACATATATATGGGGAGGTAGAAGGTCCAACTCGGTTTTACAGTGAAAACTGCAGGAACTTCAAACCGGCACTAGGAAACAGACTGAGAAAGCAGAGAAAAAGTGTCCCCTGCAACCCGTTCCCTTGGTGCTAGATGAACGAACGTCTCTCCACTTGCTCAGTTCTGAGAGATAAGTGTGTGTGAAAGCCGTCCTTCACCTAGCTTGTTGGGAACACAAAGATTCTTTTCAGTTGCAAACTCCATTCCATACATATATATGGGGAGGTACTAGCTCCAAATAATTTTGACAGTGAAAACTGCAGGAACTTCAAACCGGCACTAGGAAACAGACTGAGAAAGCAGAGAAATAGTTTCTCCTGCAACCCGTTCCCTTGGTGCTAGATGAACGAACGTCTCTCCACTTGCTCAGTTCTGAGAGATAAGTGTGTGTGAAAGCCGTCCTTCACCTAGTTTGTTGGGAACACAAAGTTTCTTTTCAGTTGCAAACTCCATTCCATACATATATATAGGGAGGTAGAAGCTCCAACTCTGTTTTACAGTGAAAACTTCAGGAACTTCAAACCGGCACTAGGAAACAGACTGAGAAAGCAGAGAAAAAGTGTCTCCTGCAACCCGTTCCCTTGGTGCTAGATGAACGAACGTCTCTCCACTTGCTCAGTTCTGAGAGATAATTGTGTGTGAAAGCCGTCCTTCACCTAGCTTGTTGGGAACACAAAGTTTCTTTTCAGTAGCAAACTCCACTCATACATATATATGGGGAGGTACAATCTCCAACTCGGTTTTACAGTGAAAACTGCAGGAACTTCAAACCGGCACTAGGAAACAGACTGAGGAAGCAGAGAAAAAGTGTCTCCTGCAACCCGTTCCCTTGGTGCTAGATGAAAGAACGTCTCTCCACTTGCTCATTTCTGAGAGATAAGTGTGTGTGAAAGCCGTCCTTCACCTAGCTTGTTGGGAACACAAATTTTCCTTTCAGTTGCAAACTCCATTCCATACATATATATGGGGAGGTACAAGCTCCAACTCGGTTTTACAGTGAAAACTGCAGGAACTTCATACCGGCACTTGGAAACAGACTGAGAAAGCAGAGAAATAGTGTCTCCTGCATACCGTTCCCTTGGTGCTAGATGAACGAACGTCTCTCCACTTTCTCTGTTCTGAGAGATAAGTGTGTGTGAAAGCCGTCCTTCACCTAGCTTGTTGGGAACACAAAGTTTCTTTTCAGTTGCAAACTCCATTCCATACATATATATGGGGAGGTAGAAGCTCCAACTCGGTTTTACAGTGAAAACTGCAGGAACTTCCAACCGGCACTAGGAAACAGACTGAGAAAGCAGAGAAAAAGTGTCTCCTGCAACCCGTTCCCTTGGTGCTAGATGAACGAACGTCTCTCCACTTGCTCAGTTCTGAGAGATAAGTGTGTTTGAAAGCCGTTTTTCACCTAGCTTGTTGGGAACACAAAGTTTCTTTTCATTTGCAAACTCCACTCCATACATATGTATGGGGAGGTACAAGTTCCAACTCGGTTTTACAGTGAAAACTGCAGGACCTTCAAACCGGCACTAGGATACAGAATGAGGAAGCAGAGAAAAAGTGTCTCCTGCAACCCGTTCCCTTGGTGCTAGATGAACCAACGTCTCTCCACTTGCTCAGTTCTGAGAGATAAGTGTGTGTGAATGCCGTCCTTCACCTAGCTTGTTGGGAACACAAAGTTTCTTTTCAGTTGCAAACTCCATTCCATACATATATATGGGGAGGTACTAGCTCCAAATCTGTTTGACAGTGAAAACTGCAGGAACTTCAAACCGGCACTAGGAAACAGACTGACAAAGCAGAGAAATAGTGTCTCCTGCAACCCGTTCCCTTGGTGCTAGATGAACGAACGTCTCTCCACTTGCTCAGTTCTGAGAGGTAAGTGTGTGTGAAAGCCGTCCTTCACCTAGCTTGTTGGGAACACAAAGTTTCTTTTCAGTTGCAAACTCCACTCCATACATATATATGGGGAGGTACAAGCTCCAACTCGGTTTTACAGTGAAAACTGCAGGAACTTCAAACCGGCACTAGGAAACAGACTGAGGAAGCAGAGAAAAAGTGTCTCCTGCAACCCGTTCCCTTGGTGCTAGATGAAAGAACGTCTCTCCACTTGCTCATTTCTGAGAGATAAGTGTGTGTGAAAGCCGTCCTTCACCTAGCTTGTTGGGAACACAAATTTTCCTTTCAGTTGCAAACTCCATTCCATATATATATATGGGGAGGTACTAGCTCCAACTCGGTTTTACAGTGAAAACTGCAGGAACTTCAAACCGGCACTTGGAAACAGACTGAGAAATCAGAGAAAAAGTGTCTCCTGCAAACCGTTCCCTTGGTGCTAGATGAACGAACGTCTCTCCACTTTCTCTGTTCTGAGAGATAAGTGTGTGTGAAAGCCGTCCTTCACCTAGCTTGTTGGGAACACAAAGTTTCTTTTCAGTTGCAAACTCCATTCCATACATATATATGGGGAGGTAGAAGCTCCAACTCGGTTTTACAGTGAAAACTGCAGGAACTTCAAACCGGCACTAGGAAACAGATTGAGAAAGCAGAGAAAAGGTGTCTCCTGCAACCCGTTCCCTTGGTGCTAGATGAACGAACGTCTCTCCACTTGCTCAGTTCTGAGAGATAAGTGTGTGTGAAAGCCGTCCTTCACCTAGCTTGTTGGGAACACAAAGTTTCTTTTCATTTGCAAACTCCACTCCATACATATGTATGGGGAGGTACAAGCTCCAACTCGGTTTTACAGTGAAAACTGCAGGAACTTCAAACCGGCACTAGGATACAGACTGAGGAAGCAGAGAAAAAGTGTCTCCTGCAACCCGTTCCCTTGGTGCTAGATGAACGAACGTCTCTCCACTTGCTCAGTTCTGAGAGTTAAGTGTGTGTGAAAGCCGTCCTTCACCTAGCTTGTTGGGAACACAAAGTTTCTTTTCAGTTGCAAACTCCATTCCAATCATATATATGGGGAGGTACTAGCTCCAACTCGGTTTGACAGTGAAAACTGCAGGAACTTCAAACCGGCACTAGGAAACAGACTGAGAAACAGAGAAAAAGTGTCTCCTGCAACCCGTTCCCTTGGTGCTAGATGAACGAACGTCTCTCCTCTTGCTCTGTTTTGAGAGATAAGTGTGTGTGAAAGCCGTCCTTCACCTAGCTTGTTGGGAACACAAAGTTTCTTTTCAGTTGCAAACTCCATTCCATACATATATATGGGGAGGTACTAGCTCCAACACGGTTTGACAGTGAAAACTGCAGGAACTTCAAACCGGCACTAGGAAACAGACTGAGAAAGCAGAGAAATAGTGTCTCCTGCAACCCGTTCCTTTGGTGCTAGATGAACGAACGTCTCTCCACTTGCTCTGTTCTGAGAGATAAGTGTGTGTGAAAGCCGTCCTTCACCTAGCTTGTTGGGAACACAAAGTTTCTTTTCAGTTGCAAACTCCATTTCATACATATATATGGGGAGGTAGAAGCTCCAACTCGGTTTTACAGTGAAAAATGCAGGAACTTCAAACCGGCACTGGGAAAGAGACTGAGGATGCAGAGAAAAAGTGTCCCCTGCAACCCGTTCCCTTGGTGCTAGATGAACGAACGTCTCTCCAATTGCTCAGTTCTGAGAGATAAGTGTGTGTGAAAGTCGTCCTTCACCTAGCTTGTTGGGAACACAAAGTTTCTTTTCAGTTGCAAACTCCATTCCATACATATATATGGGTAGGTACAAGCTCCAACTCGGTTTTACAGTGAAAACTGCAGGAATTTCAAACAGGCACTAGGAAACAGACTAAGGAAGCAGAGAAAAAGTGTCTCCTGCAACCCGTTCCCTTGGTGCTAGATGAACGAACGTCTCTCCACTTGCTCAGTTCTGAGAGATAAGTGTGTGTGAAAGCCGTCCTTCACCTAGCTTGTTGTGAACACAAACTTTCTTTTCAGTTGCAAACACCATTCCACACATATAAATGGGGAGGTACTAGCTCCAACTCTGTTTGACAGTGAAAACTGCAGGAACTTCAAACCGGCACTAGGAAACAGACTGAGAAAGCAGAGAAAAAGTGTCTCCTGCAACCCGTTCCCTTGGTGCTAAATGAACGAACGTCTCTCCACTTGCTCAGTTCTGAGAGATAAGTGTGTGTGAAAGCCGTCCTTCAACTAGCTTGTTGGGAACACAAAGTTTCTTTTCAGTTGCAAACTCCATTCCATACATATATATGGGGAGGTACTAGCTCCAACTCGGTTTGACAGTGAAAACTGCAGGAACTTCAAACCGGCACTAGGAAACAGACTGAGGAAGCAGAGAAAAAGTGTCTCCTGCAACCCGTTCCCTTGGTGCTAGATGAACGAACGTCTCTCCACTTTCTCAGTTCTGAGAGATTAGTGTGTGTGAAAGCCGTCCTTCACCTAGTTTGTTGGGAACACAAAGTTTCTTTTCAGTTGCAAACTCCATTCCATAAATATATATGGGGAGGTACTAGCTCCAACTCGGTTTGACAGTGAAAACTGCAGGAACTTCAAACCGGCACTAGGAAACAGACTGAGAAAGCAGAGAAATAGTGTCTCCTGCAAACCGTTCCCTTGGTGCTAGATGAACGAACGTCTCTCCACTTGCTCTGTTCTGAGAGATAAGTGTGTGTGAAAGCCGTACTTCACCTAGCTTGTTGGGAACACAAAGTTTCTTTTCAGTTGCAAACTCCATTCCATACATATATATGGGGAGGTAGAAGCTCCAACTCTGTTTTACAGTGAAAACTGCAGGAACTTCAAACCGGCACTAGGAAAAAGACTGAGAAAGCAGAGAAAAAGTGTCTCCTGCAACCCGTTCCCTTGGTGCTAGATGAACGAACGTCTCTCCACTTGCTCAGTTCTGAGAGATAAGTGTGTGTGAAAGCCGTCCTTCACCTAGCTTGTTGGGAACACAAAGTTTCTTTTAAGTTGCAAACTCCACTCCATACATATATATGGGGAGGTACAAGCTCCAACTCGGTTTTACAGTGAAAACTGCAGGAACTTCAAACCGGCACTAGGAAACAGACTGAGGAAGCAGAGAAAAAGTGTCTCCTGCAACCCGTTCCCTTGGTGCTAGATGAACGAACGTCTCTCCACTTGCTCAGTTCTGAGAGATAAGTGTGTGTGAAAGCCGTCCTTCACCTAGCTTGTTGGGAACACAAATTTTCTTTTCAGTTGCAAACTCCATTCCATACATATATATGGGGAGGTACTAGCTCCAACTCGGTTTGACAGTGAAAACTGCAGGAACTTCAAACCGGCAGTAGGAAACAGACTGAGAAAGCAGAGAAAAAGTTTCTCCTGCAACCCGTTCCCTTGGTGCTAGATGAACGAACGTCTCTCCACTTGCTCTGTTCTGAGAGATAAGTGTGTGTGAAAGCCGTCCTTCACCTAGCTTGTTGGGAACACAAAGTTTCTTTTCAGTTGCAAATTCCATTCCATACATATATAAGGGGAGGTAGAAGCTCCAACTCGGTTTTACAGTGAAAACTGCAGGAACTTCAAACCGGCACAAGGAAACAGACTGAGAAAGCAGAGAAAAAGTGTCTCCTGCAACTCGTTCCCTTGGTGCTAGATGAACGAACGTCTCTCCACTTGCTCAGTTCTGAGAGATAATTGTGTGTGAAAGCCGTCCTTCACCTAGCTTGTTGGGAACACAAAGTTTCTTTTCAGTTGCAAACTCCATTCCATACATATATAAGGGGAGGTACTAGCTCCAACTCGGTTTGACAGTGAAAACTGCAGGAACTTCAAACCGGCACTAGGAAACAGACTGAGAAACAGAGAAAAAGTGTCTCCTGCAACCCGTTCCCTTGGTGCTAGATGAACGAACGTCTCTCCACTTGCTCAGTTCTGAGAGATAAGTGTGTGTGAAAGCCGTCCTTCACCTAGCTTGTTGGGAACACAAAGATTCTTTTCAGTTGCAAACTCCATTCCATACATATATATGGGGTGGTACAAGCTCCAACTCGGTTTTACAGTGAAAACTGCAGGAACTTCAAACCGGCACTTGGAAACAGACTGAGAATGCAGAGAAAAAGTGTATCCTGCAAACCGTTCCCTTGGTGCTAGATGAACGAAAGTCTCTCCACTTGCTCACTTCTGAGAGATAAGTGTGTGAGAAAGCCGTCCTTCACCTAGCTTGTTGGGAACACAAAGTTTCTTTTCAGTTGCAAACTCCATTCCATACTTATATATAGGGAGGTAGAAGCTCCAACTCGGTTTTACAGTGAAAACTGCAGGAACTTCAAACCGGCACTAGGAAACAGACTGAGAAAGCAGAGAAAAAGTGTCTCCTGCAACCCGTTCCCTTGGTGCTAGATGAATGAACGTCTCTCCACTTGCTCAGTTCTGAGAGAGAAGTGTGTGTGAAAGCCGTCCTTCACCTAGCTTGTTGGGAACACAAAGTTTCTTTTCAGTTGCAAACACCATTCCATTCATATATATGGGGAGGTTCAAGCTCCAACTCGGTTTGACAGTGAAAACTGCAGGAACTTCAAACCGGCACTAGGAAACAGACTGAGAAAGCAGAGAAAAAGTGTCTCCTGCAACCCGTTCCCTTGGTGCTAGATGAACGAACGTCTCTCCACTTGCTCAGTTCTGAGAGATAAGTGTGTGTGAAAGCCGTCCTTCACCTAGTTTGTTGGGAACACAAATTTTCTTTTCAGTTGCAAACTCCATTCCATACATATATATGGGGAGGTACTAGCTCCAACTCGGTTTGACAGTGAAAACTGCAGGAACTTCAAACCGGCACTAGGAAACAGACTGAGAAAGCAGAGAAATAGTGTCTCCTGCAAACCGTTCCCTTGGTGCTAGATGAACGAACGTCTCTCCACTTGCTCTGTTCTGAGAGATAAGTGTGTGTGAAAGCCGTACTTCACCTAGCTTGTTGGGAACACAAAGTTTCTTTTCAGTTGCAAACTCCATTCCATACATATATATGGGGAGGTAGAAGCTCCAACTCTGTTTTACAGTGAAAACTGCAGGAACTTCAAACCGGCACTAGGAAAAAGACTGAGAAAGCAGAGAAAAAGTGTCTCCTGCAACCCGTTCCCTTGGTGCTAGATGAACGAACGTCTCTCCACTTGCTCAGTTCTGAGAGATAAGTGTGTGTGAAAGCCGTCCTTCACCTAGCTTGTTGGGAACACAAAGTTTCTTTTAAGTTGCAAACTCCACTCCATACATATATATGGGGAGGTACAAGCTCCAACTCGGTTTTACAGTGAAAACTGCAGGAACTTCAAACCGGCACTAGGAAACAGACTGAGGAAGCAGAGAAAAAGTGTCTCCTGCAACCCGTTCCCTTGGTGCTAGATGAACGAACGTCTCTCCACTTGCTCAGTTCTGAGAGATAAGTGTGTGTGAAAGCCGTCCTTCACCTAGCTTGTTGGGAACACAAATTTTCTTTTCAGTTGCAAACTCCATTCCATACATATATATGGGGAGGTACTAGCTCCAACTCGGTTTGACAGTGAAAACTGCAGGAACTTCAAACCGGCAGTAGGAAACAGACTGAGAAAGCAGAGAAAAAGTTTCTCCTGCAACCCGTTCCCTTGGTGCTAGATGAACGAACGTCTCTCCACTTGCTCTGTTCTGAGAGATAAGTGTGTGTGAAAGCCGTCCTTCACCTAGCTTGTTGGGAACACAAAGTTTCTTTTCAGTTGCAAATTCCATTCCATACATATATAAGGGGAGGTAGAAGCTCCAACTCGGTTTTACAGTGAAAACTGCAGGAACTTCAAACCGGCACAAGGAAACAGACTGAGAAAGCAGAGAAAAAGTGTCTCCTGCAACTCGTTCCCTTGGTGCTAGATGAACGAACGTCTCTCCACTTGCTCAGTTCTGAGAGATAATTGTGTGTGAAAGCCGTCCTTCACCTAGCTTGTTGGGAACACAAAGTTTCTTTTCAGTTGCAAACTCCATTCCATACATATATAAGGGGAGGTACTAGCTCCAACTCGGTTTGACAGTGAAAACTGCAGGAACTTCAAACCGGCACTAGGAAACAGACTGAGAAACAGAGAAAAAGTGTCTCCTGCAACCCGTTCCCTTGGTGCTAGATGAACGAACGTCTCTCCACTTGCTCAGTTCTGAGAGATAAGTGTGTGTGAAAGCCGTCCTTCACCTAGCTTGTTGGGAACACAAAGATTCTTTTCAGTTGCAAACTCCATTCCATACATATATATGGGGTGGTACAAGCTCCAACTCGGTTTTACAGTGAAAACTGCAGGAACTTCAAACCGGCACTTGGAAACAGACTGAGAATGCAGAGAAAAAGTGTATCCTGCAAACCGTTCCCTTGGTGCTAGATGAACGAAAGTCTCTCCACTTGCTCACTTCTGAGAGATAAGTGTGTGAGAAAGCCGTCCTTCACCTAGCTTGTTGGGAACACAAAGTTTCTTTTCAGTTGCAAACTCCATTCCATACTTATATATAGGGAGGTAGAAGCTCCAACTCGGTTTTACAGTGAAAACTGCAGGAACTTCAAACCGGCACTAGGAAACAGACTGAGAAAGCAGAGAAAAAGTGTCTCCTGCAACCCGTTCCCTTGGTGCTAGATGAATGAACGTCTCTCCACTTGCTCAGTTCTGAGAGAGAAGTGTGTGTGAAAGCCGTCCTTCACCTAGCTTGTTGGGAACACAAAGTTTCTTTTCAGTTGCAAACTCCATTCCATTCATATATATGGGGAGGTTCAAGCTCCAACTCGGTTTGACAGTGAAAACTGCAGGAACTTCAAACCGGCACTAGGAAACAGACTGAGAAAGCAGAGAAAAAGTGTCTCCTGCAACCCGTTCCCTTGGTGCTAGATGAACGAACGTCTCTCCACTTGCTCAGTTCTGAGAGATAAGTGTGTGTGAAAGCCGTCCTTCACCTACCTTGCTGGGAACACAAATTTTCTTTTCAGTTGCAAACTCCATTCCATACATATATATGGGGAGGTACTAGCTCCAACTCGGTTTGACAGTGAAAACTGCAGTAACTTCAAACCGGCACTAGGAAACAGACTGAGAAAGCAGAGAAAAAGTGTCTCTTGCAACCCGTTCCCTTGGTGCTAGATGAACGAACGTCTCTCCACTTGCTCTGTTCTGAGAGATAAGTGTGTGTGAAAGCCGTCATTCACCTAGCTTGTTGGGAACACAAAGTTTCTTTTCAGTTGCAAACTCCATTCCATACATATATATGGGGAGGTAGAAGCTCCAACTCGGTTTTACAGTGAAAACTGCAGGAACTTCAAACCGGCAGTAGGAAACAGACTGAGAAAGCAGAGAAAAAGTGTCTCCTGCAACCCGTTCCCTTGGTGCTAGATGAACGAACGTCTCTCCACTTGCTCACTTCTGAAGAGATAAGTGTGTGAGAAAGCCGTCCTTCACCTAGCTTGTTGGGAACACAAAGTTTCTTTTCAGTTGCAAACTCCATTCCATACTTATATATAGGGAGGTAGAAGTTCCAACTCGGTTTTACAGTGAAAACTGCAGGAACTTCAAACCGGCACTAGGAAACAGACTGAGAAAGCAGAGAAAAAGTGTCTCCTGCAACCCGTTCCCTTGGTGCTAGATGAATGAACGTCTCTCCACTTGCTCAGTTCTGAGAGAGAAGTGTGTGTGAAAGCCGTCCTTCACCTAGCTTGTTGGGAACACAAAGTTTCTTTTCAGTTGCAAACTCCATTACATTCATATATATGGGGAGGTTCTAGCTCCAACTCGGTTTGACAGTGAAAACTGCAGGAACTTCAAACCGGCACTAGGAAACAGACTGAGAAAGCAGAGAAAAAGTGTCTCCTGCAACCCGTTCCCTTGGTGCTAGATGAACGAACGTCTCTCCACTTGCTCAGTTCTGAGAGATAAGTGTGTGTGAAAGCCGTCCTTCACCTACCTTGTTGGGAAACCAAATTTTCTTTTCAGTTGCAAACTCCATTCCATACATATATATGGGGAGGTACTAGCTCCACCTCGGTTTGACAGTGAAAACTGCAGTAACTTCAAACCGGCACTAGGAAACAGACTGAGAAAGCAGAGAAAAAGTGTCTCCTGCAACCCGTTCCCTTGGTGCTAGATGAACGAACGTCTCTCCACTTGCTCTGTTCTGAGAGATAAGTGTGTGTGAAAGCCGTCCTTCACCTAGCTTGTTGGGAACACAAAGTTTCTTTTCAGTTGCAAACTCCATTCCATACATATATATGGGGAGGTAGAAGCTCCAACTCGATTTTACAGTGAAAACTGCAGGAACTTCAAACCGGCAGTAGGAAACAGACTGAGAAAGCAGAGAAAAAGTGTCTCCTGCAACCCGTTCCCTTGGTGCTAGATGAACGAACGTCTCTCCACTTGCTCAGTTCTGAGAGATAAGTGTGTGTGAAAGCCGTCCTTCACCTAGCTTGTTGGGAACACAAAGTTTCTTTTCAGTTGCAAAGTCCATTCCATACATATATATAGGGAGGTAGATGCTCCAACTCTGTTTTACAGTGAAAACTGCAGGAACTTCAAACCGGCACTAGGAAACAGACTGAGAAAGCAGAGAAAAAGTGTCTCCTGCAACTCGTTCCCTTGGTGCTAGATGAACGAACGTCTCTCCACTTGCTCAGTTCTGAGAGATAATTGTGTGTGAAAGCCGTCCTTCACCTAGCTTGCTGGGAACACAAAGTTTCTTTTCAGTTGCAAACTCCATTCCATTCATATATATGGGGAGGTACTAGCTCCAACTCGGTTTGACAGTGAAAACTGCAGGAACTTCAAACCGGCACTAGGAAACAGACTGAGAAACAGAGAAAAAGTGTCTCCTGCAACCCGTTCCCTTGGTGCTAGATGAACGAACGTCTCTCCACTTGCTCAGTTTTGATAGATAAGTGTGTGTGAAAGCCGTCCTTCACCTAGCTTGTTGGGAACACAAAGTTTCTTTTCAGTTGCAAACTCCATTCCATACATATATATGGGGAGGTACTAGCTCCAACTCGGTTTGACAGTGAAAACTGCAGGAACTTCAAACCGGCAGTAGGAAACAGACTGAGAAAGCAGAGAAAAAGTGTCTCCTGCAACCCGTTCCCTTGGTGCTAGATGAACGAACGTCTCTCCACTTGCTCTGTTCTGAGAGATAAGTGTGTGTGAAAGCCGTCATTCACCTAGCTTGTTGGGAACACAAAGTTTCTTTTCAGTTGCAAACTCCATTCCATACATATATATGGGGAGGTAGAAGCTCCAACTCGGTTTTACAGTGAAAACTGCAGGAACTTCAAACCGGCAGTAGGAAACAGACTGAGAAAGCAGAGAAAAAGTGTCTCCTGCAACCCGTTCCCTTGGTGCTAGATGAACGAACGTCTCTCCACTTGCTCACTTCTGAAGAGATAAGTGTGTGAGAAAGCCGTCCTTCACCTAGCTTGTTGGGAACACAAAGTTTCTTTTCAGTTGCAAACTCCATTCCATACTTATATATAGGGAGGTAGAAGTTCCAACTCGGTTTTACAGTGAAAACTGCAGGAACTTCAAACCGGCACTAGGAAACAGACTGAGAATGCAGAGAAAAAGTGTCTCCTGCAACCCGTTCCCTTGGTGCTAGATGAACGAACGTCTCTCCACTTGCTCAGTTCTGAGAGATAAGTGTGTGTGAAAGCCGTCCTTCACCTAGTTTGTTGGGAACACAAAGTTTCTTTTCAGTTGCAAACTCCATTCCATACATATATATGGGGAGGTACTAGCTCCAACTCGGTTTGACAGTGAAAACTGCAGGAACTTCAAACCGGCACTAGGAAACAGACTGAGAAAGCAGAGAAATAGTGTCTCCTGCAACCCGTTCCGTTGGTGCTAGTTGAACGAACGTCTCTCCACTTGCTCTGTTCTGAGAGATAAGTGTGTGTGAAAGCCGTCCTTAACCTAGCTTGTTGGGAACACAAAGTTTCTTTTCAGTTGCAAACTCCATTCCATACATATATATAGGGAGGTAGAAGCTCCAACTCTGTTTTACAGTGAAAACTGCAGGAACTTGAAACCGGCACTAGGAAACAGACTGAGAAAGCAGAGGAGAAGTGTCTCCTGCAACCCGTTCCCTTGGTGCTAGATGAACGAACGTCTCTCCACTTGCTCTGTTCTGAGAGATAAATGTGTGTGAAAGCCGTCCTTCACCTAGCTTGTTGGGAACACAAAGTTTCTTTTCAGTTGCAAACTCCATTCCATACATATATATGGGGAGGTACTAGCTCCAACACGGTTTTACAGTGAAAACTGCAGGAACTTCAAACCGGCACTAGGAAACAGACTGAGAAAGCAGAGAAAAAGTGTCTCCTGCAAGTCGTTCCCTTGGTGCTAGATGAACGAACGTCTCTCCACTTGCTCAGTTCTGAGAGATAATTGTGTGTGAAAGCCGTACTTCACCTAGCTTGTTGGGAACACAAAGTTTCTTTTCAGTTGCAAACTCCATTCCATACATATATAAGGGGAGGTACTAGCTTCAACTCGGTTTGACAGTGAAAACTGCAGGAACTTCAAACCGGCACTAGGAAACAGACTGAGAAACAGAGAAAAAGTGTCTCCTGCAACCCGTTCACTTGGTGCTAGATGAACGAACATCTCTCCACTTGCTCAGTTCTGAGAGATAAGTGTGTGTGAAAGCCGTCCTTCAACTAGCTTGTTGGGAACACAAAGTTTCTTTTCAGTTGCAAACTCCATTCCATACATATATATGGGGAGGTACTAGCTCCAACTCGATTTGACAGTGAAAACTGCAGGAACTTCAAACCGGCACTAGGAAACAGACTGAGAAAGCAGAGAAAAAGTGTCTCCTGCAACCCGTTCCCTTGGTGCTATATGAACGAAAGTCTCTCCACTTGCTCTGTTCTGAGAGATAAGTGTGTGTGAAAGCCGTCCTTCACCTAGCTTGTTGGGAACACAAAGTTTCTTTTCAGTTGCAAACTCCATTCCATACATATATATGGGGAGGTAGAAGCTCCAACTCGGTTTTACAGTGAAAACTGCAGGAACTTCAAACCGGCACTAGGAAACAGACTGAGAAAGCAGAGAAAAAGTGTCTCCTTCAACCCGTTCCCTTGGTGCTAGATGAACGAACGTCTCTCCACTTGCTCAGTTCTGAGAGATAAGTGTGTGTGAAAGCCGTCCTTCACTTAGCTTGTTGGGAACACAAATTTTCTTTTCAGTTGCAAACTCCATTCCATACATATATATGGATAGGAACTAGCTCCAACTTGGTTTTACAGTGAAAACTGCAGGAACTTCAAACCGGCACTAGGAAACAGACTGAGAAAGCAGAGAAAAAGTGTCTCCTGCAACCCGTTCCCTTGGTGCTAGATGAACGAACGTCTCTCCACTTGCTCTGTTCTGAGAGATAAGTGTGTGTGAAAGCCGTCCTTCACCTAGCTTCTTGGGAACACAAAGTTTCTTTTCAGTAACAAACTCCATTCCATACATATATATGGGGAGGTAGAAGCTCCAACTCGGTTTTACAGTGAAAACTGCAGGAACTTCAAACCGGCACTAGGAAACAGACTGAGAAAGCAGAGAAAAAGTGTCTCCTGCAACCCGTTCCCTTGGTGCTAGATGAACGAACGTCTCTCCACTTGCTCAGTTCTGAGAGATAAGTGTGTGTGAAAGCCGTCCTTCACCTAGCTTGTTGGGAACACAAAGTTTCTTTTCAGTTGCAAACTCCATTCCATACATATATATGGATAGGAACTAGCTCCAACTTGGTTTTACAGTGAAAACTGCAGGAACTTCAAACCGGCACTAGGAAACAGACTGAGAAAGCAGAGAAAAAGTGTCTCCTGCAACCCGTTCCCTTGGTGCTAGATGAACGAACGTCTCTCCACTTGCTCAGTTCTGAGAGATAAGTGTGTGTGAAAGCCGTCCTTCACCTAGCTTGTTGGGAACACAAAGTTTCTTTTCAGTTGCAAACTCCATTCCATACATATATATGGGGAGGTACAAGCTCCAACTCGGTTTTACAGTGAAAACTGCAGGAACTTCAAACCGGCACTAGGAAACAGACTGAGAAATCAGAGAAAAAGTTCCCCCTGCAACCCGTTCCTTGGTGCTAGATGAACGAACGTCTCTCCACTTGCTCAGTTCTGAGAGATAAGTGTGTGTGAAAGCCGTCCTTCAACTAGCTTGTTGGGAACACAAAGTTTCTTTTCAGTTGCAAACTCCATTCCATACATATATATGGGGAGGTACTAGCTCCAACTCGGTTTGACAGTGAAAACTGCAGGAACTTCAAACCGGCACTAGGAAACAGACTGAGAAAGCAGAGAAAATGTGTCTCCTGCAACCCGTTCCCTTGGTGCTAGATGAACGAACGTCTCTCCACTTGCTCAGTTCTGAGAGATAAGTGTGTGTGAAAGCCGTCCTTCACCTAGCTTGTTGGGAACACAAAGTTTCTTTTCAGTTGCAAACTCCATTCCATACATATATATGGGGAGGTACAAGCTCCAACTCGGTTTGACAGTGAAAACTGCAGGAACTTCCAACCGGCACTAGGAAACAGACTGAGAAAGCAGAGAAAAAGTGTCTCCTGCAACCCGTTCCCTTGGTGCTAGATGAACGAACGTCTCTCCACTTGCTCTGTTCTGAGAGATAAGTGTGTGTGAAAGCCGTCCTTCACCTAGCTTCTTGGGAACACAAAGTTTCTTTTCAGTAACAAACTCCATTCCATACATATATATGGGGAGGTAGAAGCTCCAACTCGGTTTTACAGTGAAATCTGCAGGAACTTCAAACCGGCACTAGGAAACAGACTGAGAAAGCAGAGAAAAAGTGTCTCCTGCAACCCGTTCCCTTGGTGCTAGATGAACGAACGTCTCTCCACTTGCTCAGTTCTGAGAGATAAGTGTGTGTGAAAGCCGTCCTTCACTTAGCTTGTTGGGAACACAAAATTTGTTTTCAGTTGCAAACTCCATTCCATACATATATATGGATAGGAACTAGCTCCAACTTGGTTTTACAGTGAAAACTGCAGGAACTTCAAACCGGCACTAGGAAACAGACTGAGAAAGCAGAGAAAAAGTGTCTCCTGCAACCCGTTCCCTTGGTGCTAGATGAACGAACGTCTCTCCACTTGCTCAGTTCTGAGAGATAAGTGTGTGTGAAAGCCGTCCTTCACTTAGCTTGTTGGGAACACAAAATTTGTTTTCAGTTGCAAACTCCATTCCATACATATATATGGATAGGAACTAGCTCCAACTTGGTTTTACAGTGAAAACTGCAGGAACTTCAAACCGGCACTAGGAAACAGACTGAGAAAGCAGAGAAAAAGTGTCTCCTGCAACCCGTTCCCTTGGTGCTAGATGAACGAACGTCTCTCCACTTGCTCAGTTCTGAGAGATAAGTGTGTGTGAAAGCCGTCCTTCACCTAGTTTGTTGGGAACACAAAGTTTCTTTTCAGTTGCAAACTCCATTCCATACATATATATGGGGAGGTACTAGCTCCAACTCGGTTTGACAGTGAAAACTGCAGGAACTTCAAACCGGCACTAGGAAACAGACTGAGAAAGCAGAGAAATAGTGTCTCCTGCAACCCGTTCCGTTGGTGCTAGATGAACGAACGTCTCTCCACTTGCTCTGTTCTGAGAGATAAGTGTGTGTGAAAGCCGTCCTTCACCTAGCTTGTTGGGAACACAAAGTTTCTTTTCAGTTGCAAACTCCATTCCATACATATATATAGGGAGGTAGAAGCTCCAACTCTGTTTTACAGTGAAAACTGCAGGAACTTCAAACCGGCACTAGGAAACAGACTGAGAAAGCAGAGGAAAAGTGTCTCCTTCAACCCGTTCCCTTGGTGCTAGATGAACGAACTTCTCTCCACTTGCTCTGTTCTGAGAGATAAATGTGTGTGAAAGCCGTCCTTCACCTAGCTTGTTGGGAACACAAAGTTTCTTTTCAGTTGCAAACTCCATTCCATACATATATATGGGGAGGTAGAAGCTCCAAATCGGTTTTACAGTGAAAACTGCAGGAACTTCAAACCGGCACTAGGAAACAGACTGAGAAAGCAGAGAAAAAGTGACTCCTGCAACCCGTTCCCTTGGTGCTAGATGAACGAACGTCTCTCCACTTTCTCTGTTCTGAGAGATAAGTGTGTGTGAAAGCCGTCCTTCACCTAGCTTGTTGGGAACACAAAGTTTCTTTTCAGTTGCAAACTCCATTCCATACATATATATGGGGAGGTAGAAGCTCCAACTCGGTTTTACAGTGAAAACTGCAGGAACTTCAAACCGGCACTAGGAAACAGACTGAGAAAGCAGAGAAAAAGTGTCTCCTGCAACCCGTTCCCTTGGTGCTAGATGAACGAACGTCTCTCCACTTGCTCAGTTCTGAGAGATAATTCTGTGTGAAAGCCGTCCTTCACCTAGCTTGTTGGGAACACAAAGTTTCTTTTCAGTTGCAAACTCCATTCCATACATATATAAGGGGAGGTACTAGCTCCAACTCGGTTTGACAGTGAAAACTGCACGAACTTCAAACCGGCACTAGGAAACAGACTGAGAAACAGAGAAAAAGTGTCTCCTGCAACCCGTTCAATTGGTGCTAGATGAACGGACGTCTCTCCACTTGCTCAGTTCTGAGAGATAAGTGTGTGTGAAAGCCGTCCTTCACCTAGCTTCTTGGGAACACAAAGTTTCTTTTCAGTTGCAAACTCCATTCCATACATATATATGGGGAGGTAGAAGCTCCAAATCGGTTTTACAGTGAAAACTGCAGGAACTTCAAACCGGCACTAGGAAACAGACTGAGGATGCAGAGAAATAGTGTCCCCTGCAACCCGTTCCCTTGGTGCTAGATGAACGAACGTCTCTCCACTTGCTCAGTTCTGAGAGATAAGTGTGTGTGAAAGCCGTCCTTCACCTAGCTTGTTGGGAACACAAAGTTTCTTTTCAGTTGTGAACTCCAATCCATACATATATATGGGGAGGTACAAGCTCCAACTCGGTTTTACAGTGAAAACTGCAGGAACTTCAAACAGGCACTAGGAAACATACTGAGGAAGCAGAGAAAAAGTGTCTCCTGCAACCCGTTCCCTTGGTGCTAGATGAACGAACGTCTCTCCACTTGCTCAGTTCTGAGAGATAAGTGTGTGTGAAAGCCGTCCTTCACCTAGCTTGTTGGGAACACAAAGTTTCTTTTCAGTTGCAAACACCATTCCACACATATATATAGGGAGGTAGTAGCTCCAACTCTGTTTGACAGTGAAAACTGCAGGAACTTCAAACCGGCACTAGGAAACAGACTGAGAAAGCAGAGAAAAAGTGTCTCCTGCAACCCTTTCCCTTGGTGCTAGATGAACGAACGTCTCTCCACTTGCTCTCTTCTGAGAGATAAGTGTGTGTGAAAGCCGTCCTTCACCTAGCTTGTTGGGAACACAAAGTTTCTTTTCAGTTGCAAACTCCATTCCATACATATATATGGGGAGGTAGACGCTCCAACTCGGTTTTACAGTGAAAACTGCAGGAACTTCAAACCGGCACTAGGAAACAGACTGAGGAAGCAGAGAAAAAGTGTCTCCTGCAACCCGTTCCCTTGGTGCTAGATGAACGAACGTCTATCCACTTGCTCAGTTCTGAGAGATAAGTGTGTGTGAAAGCCGTCCTTCACCTAGCTTGTTGGGAACACAAAGTTTCTTTTCAGTTGCAAACTCCATTCCATACATATATAGGGGGAGGAACTAGCTCAAACCCTGTTTGACAGTGAAAACTGCAGGAACTTCAAACCGGCACTAGGAAACAGACAGAGAAAGCAGAGAAAAAGTGTCTCCTGCAACCCGTTCCCTTGGTGCAAGATGAACGAACGTCTCTCCACTTGCTCAGTTCTGAGAGATAAGTGTGTGTGAAAGCCGTCCTTCACCTAGCTTGTTGGGAACACAAAGTTTCTTTTCATTTGCAAACTCCATTCCATACATATATAGGGGGAGGAACTAGCTCAAACCCTGTTTGACAGTGAAAACTGCAGGAACTTCAAACCGGCACTAGGAAACAGACAGAGAAAGCAGAGAAAAAGTGTCTCCTGCAACCCGTTCCCTTGGTGCTAGATGAACGAACGTCTCTCCACTTGCTCAGTTCTGAGAGATAAGTGTGTGTGAAAGCCGTCCTTCACCTAGCTTGTTGGGAACACAAATTTCTTTTCAGTTGCAAACTCCATTCCATACATATATATGGGGAGGTACTAGCTCCAACTCGATTTGACAGTGAAAACTGCAGGAACTTCAAACCGGCACTAGGAAACAGACTGAGAAAGCAGAGAAAAAGTGTCTCCTGCAACCAGTTCCCTTGGTGCTAGATGAACGAAAGTCTCTCCACTTGCTCTGTTCTGAGAGATAAGTGTGTGTGAAAGCCGTCCTTCACCTAGCTTGTTGGGAACACAAAGTTTCTTTTCAGTTGCAAACTCCATTCCATACATATATATGGGGAGGTACTAACTCCAACTCGATTTGACAGTGAAAACTGCAGGAACTTCAAACCGGCACTAGGAAACAGACTGAGAAAGCAGAGAAAAAGTGTCTCCTTCAACCCGTTCCCTTGGTGCTAGATGAACGAACGTCTCTCCACTTGCTCAGTTCTGAGAGATAAGTGTGTGTGAAAGCCGTCCTTCACTTAGCTTGTTGGGAACACAAAGTTTCTTTTCAGTTGCAAACTCCATTCTATACATATATATGGATAGGAACTAGCTCCAACTTGGTTTTACAGTGAAAACTGCAGGAACTTCAAACCTTCACTAGGAAACAGACTGAGAAAGCAGAGAAAAAGTATCTCCTGCAACCCGTTCCCTTGGTGCTAGATGAACGAACGTCTCTCCACTTGCTCAGTTCTGAGAGATAAGTGTGTGTGAAAGCCGTCCTTCACCTAGCTTCTTGGGAACACAAAGTTTCTTTTCAGTTGCAAACTCCATTCCATACATATATATGGGTAGGTAGAAACTCCAAATCGGTTTTACAGTGAAAACTGCAGGAACTTCAAACCGGCACTAGGAAACAGACTGAGGATGCAGAGAAATAGTGTCCCCTGCAACCCGTTCCCTTGGTGCTAGATGAATGAACGTCTCTCCACTTGCTCAGATCTGAGAGATAAGTGTGTGTGAAAGCCGTTCTTCACCTAGCTTGTTGGGAACACAAAGTTTCTTTTCAGTTGCAAACTCCAATCCATACATATATATGGGGAGGTACAAGCTCCAACTCGGTTTTACAGTGAAAACTGCAGGAACTTCAAACAGGCACTAGGAAACAGACTGAGAAAGCAGAGAAAAAGTGTCTCCTGCAACCCGTTCCCTTGGTGCTAGATGAACGAACGTCTCTCCACTTGCTCAGTTCTGAGAGATAAGTGTGCGTGAAAGCCGTCCTTCACCTAGCTTGTTGGGAACACAAAGTTTCTTTTCAGTTGCAAACACCATTCCACACATATATATGGGGAGGTACTAGCTCCAACTCTGTTTGACAGTGAAAACTGCAGGAATTTCAAACCGGCACTAGGAAACAGACTGAGAATGCAGAGAAAAAGTGTCTCCTGCAACCCGTTCCCTTGGTGCTAGATGAACGAACGTCTCTCCACTTGCTCTGTTCTGAGAGATAAGTGTGTGTGAAAGCCGTCCTTCACCTAGCTTGTTGGGAACACAAAGTTTCTTTTCAGTTGCAAACTCCATTCCATACATATATATGGGGAGGTAGACGCTCCAACTCGGTTTTACAGTGAAAACTGCAGGAACTTCAAACCGGCACTAGGAAACAGACTGAGGAAGCAGAGAAAAAGTGTCTCCTGCAACCCGTTCCCTTGGTGCTAGATGAACGAACGTCTCTCCACTTGCTCAGTTCTGAGAGATAAGTGTGTGTGAAAGCCGTCCTTCACCTAGCTTGTTGGGAACACAAAGTTTCTTTTCAGTTGCAAACTCCATTCCATACATATATATGGGGAGGTACTAGCTCCAACTCGGTTTGACAGTGAAAACTGCAGGAACTTCAAACCGGCACTAGGAAACAGACAGAGAAAGCAGAGAAAAAGTGTCTCCTGCAACCCGTTCCCTTGGTGCTAGATGAACGAACGTCTCTCCACTTGCTCAGTTCTGAGAGATAAGTGTGTGTGAAAGCCGTCCTTCACCTAGCTTGTTGGGAACACAAAGTTTCTTTTCAGTTGCAAACTCCATTCCTTACATATATATTGGGAGGTAGAAGCTCCAACTCTGTTTTACAGTGAAAACTGCAGGAACTTCAAACCGGCACTAGGAAACAGACTGAGAAAGCTGAGAAAAAGTGTCTCCTGCAACCCGTTCCCTTGGTGCTAGATGAACGAACGTCTCTCCACTTGCTCAGTTCTGAGAGATAAGTGTGTGTGAAAGCCGTCCTTCACCTAGCTTCTTGGGAACACAAAGTTTCTTTTCAGTTGCAAACTCCATTCCATACATATATATGGGGAGGTAGAAGCTCCAAATCGGTTTTACAGTGAAAACTGCAGGAACTTCAAACCGGCACTAGGAAACAGACTGAGGATGCAGAGAAAAAGTGTCCCCTGCAACCCGTTCCCTTGGTGCTAGATGAACGAACGTCTCTCCACTTGCTCAGTTCTGAGAGATAAGTGTGTGTGAAAGCCGTCCTTCACCTAGCTTGTTGGGAACACAAAGTTTCTTTTCAGTTGCAAACTTCATTCCATACATATATAAGGGGAGGTACAAGCTCCAACTCGGTTTTACAGTGAAAACTGCAGGAACTTCAAACAGGCACTAGGAAACAGACTGAGGAAGCAGAGAAAAAGTGTCTCCTGCAACCCGTTCCCTTGGTGCTAGATGAACGAACGTCTCTCCACTTGCTCAGTTCTGAGAGATAAGTGTGTGTGAAAGCCGTCCTTCACCTAGCTTGTTGGGAACACAAAGTTTCTTTTCAGTTGCAAACTCCATTCCATACATATATATGGGGAGGTACTAGCTCCAACTCGGTTTGACAGTGAAAACTGCAGGAACTTCAAACCGGCACTAGGAAACAGACAGAGAAAGCAGAGAAAAAGTGTCTCCTGCAACCCGTTCCCTTGGTGCTAGATGAACGAACGTCTCTCCACTTGCTCAGTTCTGAGAGATAAGTGTGTGTGAAAGCCGTCCTTCAACTAGCTTGTTGGGAACACAAAGTTTGTTTTCAGTTTCAAACTCCATTCCATACATTTATATGGGGAGGTAGAAACTCCAACTCTGTTTTACAGTGAAAACTGCAGGAACTTCAAACCGGCACTAGGAAACAGACTGAGAAAGCAGAGAAAAAGTGTCTCCTGCAACCCGTTCCCTTGGTGCTAGATGAACGAACGTCTCTCCACTTGCTCAGTTCTGAGAGATAAGTGTGTGGGAAAGCCGTCCTTCACCTAGCTTCTTGGGAACACTAAGTTTCTTTTCAGTTGCAAACTCCATTCCATACATATATATGGGGAGGTAGAAGCTCCAAATCGGTTTTACAGTGAAAACTGCAGGAACTTCAAACCGGCACTAGGAAACAGACTGAGGATGCAGAGAAAAAGTGTCCCCTGCAACCCGTTCCCTTGGTGCTAGATGAACGAACGTCTCTCCACTTGCTCAGTTCTGAGAGATAAGTGTGTGTGAAAGCCGTCCTTCACCTAGCTTGTTGGGAACACAAAGTTTCTTTTCAGTTGCTAACTCCATTCCATACATATATAAGGGGAGGTACAAGCTCCAACTCGGTTTTACAGTGAAAACTGCAGGAACTTCAAACAGGCACTAGGAAACAGCCTGAGGAAGCAGAGAAAAAGTGTCTCCTGCAACCCGTTCCCTTGGTGCTAGATGAACGAACGTCTCTCCACTTGCTCAGTTCTGAGAGATAAGTGTGTGTGAAAGCCGTCCTTCACCTAGCTTGTTGGGAACACAAAGTTTCTTTTCAGTTGCAAACTCCATTCCATACATATATATGGGGAGGTACTAGCTCCAACTCGGTTTGACAGTGAAAACTGCAGGAACTTCAAACCGGCACTAGGAAACAGACAGAGAAAGCAGAGAAAAAGTGTCTCCTGCAACCCGTTCCCTTGGTGCTAGATGAACGAACGTCTCTCCACTTGCTCAGTTCTGAGAGATAAGTGTGTGTGAAAGCCGTCCTTCACCTAGCTTGTTGGGAACACAAAGTTTCTTTTCAGTTGCAAACTCCATTCCATACATATATATAGGGAGGTAGAAGCTCCAACTCTGTTTTACAGTGAAAACTGCAGGAACTTCAAACCGGCACTAGGAAACAGACTGAGAAAGCAGAGAAAAAGTGTCTCCTGCAACCCGTTCCCTTGGTGCTAGATGAACGAACGTCTCTCCACTTTCTCAGTTCTGAGAGATAAGTGTGTGTGAAAGCCGTCCTTCACCTAGCTTCTTGGGAACACAAAGTTTCTTTTCAGTTGCAAACTCCATTCCATACATATATATGGGGAGGTAGAAGCTCCAAATCGGTTTTACAGTGAAAACTGCAGGAACTTCAAACCGGCACTAGGAAACAGACTGAGGATGCAGAGAAAAAGTGTCCCCTGCAACCCGTTCCCTTGGTGCTAGATGAACGAACGTCTCTCCACTTGCTCAGTTCTGAGAGATAAGTGTGTGTGAAAGCCGTCCTTCACCTAGCTTGTTGGGAACACAAAGTTTCTTTTCAGTTGCAAACTCCATTCCATAAATATATAAGGGGAGGTACAAGCTCCAACTCGGTTTTACAGTGAAAACTGCAGGAACTTCAAACAGGCACTAGGAAACAGACTGAGGAAGCAGAGAAAAAGTGTCTCCTGCAACCCGTTCCCTTGGTGCTAGATGAACGAACGTCTCTCCACTTGCTCAGTTCTGAGAGATAAGTGTGTGTGAAAGCCGTCCTTCACCTAGCTTGTTGTGAACACAAAGTTTCTTTTCAGTTGCAAACACCATTCCACACATATAAATGGGGAGGTACTAGCTCCAACTCTGTTTGACAGTGAAAACTGCAGGAACTTCAAACCGGCACTAGGAAACAGACTGAGAAAGCAGAGAAAAAGTGTCTCCTGCAACCCGTTCCATTGGTGCTAGATGAACGAACGTCTCTCCACTTGCTCTGTTCTGAGAGTTAAGTGTGTGTGAAAGCCGTCCTTCACCTAGCTTGTTGGGAACACAAAGTTTCTTTTCAGTTGCAAACTCCATTCCATACATATATATGGGTAGGTACTAGCTCCAACTCGGTTTTACAGTGAAAACTGCAGGAACTTCAAACCGGCACTAGGAAACAGACTGAGGAAGCAGAGAAAAAGTGTCTCCTGCAACCCGTTCCCTTGGTGCTAGATGAACGAACGTCTCTCCACTTTCTCAGTTCTGAGAGATAAGTGTGTGTGAAAGCCGTCCTTCACCTAGTTTGTTGGGAACACAAAGTTTCTTTTCAGTTGCAAACTCCATTCCATACATATATATGGGGAGGTACTAGCTCCAACTCGGTTTGACAGTGAAAACTGCAGGAACTTCAAACCGGCACTAGGAAACAGACTGAGAAAGCAGAGAAACAGTGTCTCCTGCAACCTGTTCCCTTGGTGCCAGATGAACGAACGTCTCTCCACTTGCTCTGTTCTGAGAGGTAAGTGTGTGTGAAAGCCGTCCTTCACCTAGCTTCTTGGGAACACAAAGTTTCTTTTCAGTTGCAAACTCCATTCCATACATATATATAGGGAGGTACTAGCTCCAACTCTGTTTAACAGTGAAAACTGCAGGAACTTCAAACCGGCACTAGGAAACAGACTGAGAAAGCTGAGAAAAAGTGTCTCCTGCAACCCGTTCCCTTGGTGCTAGATGAACGAACGTCTCTCCACTTGCTCAGTTCTGAGAGATAAGTGTGTGTGAAAGCCGTCCTTCACCTAGCTTGTTGGGAACACAAAGTTTCTTTTCAGTTGCAAACCCCACTCCATACCTATATATGGGGAGGTACAAGCTCCAACTCGGTTTTACAGTGAAAACTGCAGGAACTTCAAACCGGCACTAGGAAACAGACTGAGAAAGCAGAGAAAAAGTATCTCCTGCAACCCGTTCCCTTGGTGCTAGATGAACGAACGTCTCTCCACTTGCTCATTTCTGAGAGATAAGTGTGTGTGAAAGCCGTCCTTCACCTAGCTTGTTGGGAACACAAATTTTCCTTTCAGTTGCAAACTCCATTCCATACATATATATGGGGAGGTACTAGCTCCAACTCGGTTTTACAGTGAAAACTGCAGGAACATCAAACCGGCACTAGGAAACAGACTGAGAAAGCAGAGAAAAAGTGTCTCCTGCAACCCGTTCCCTTGGTGCTAGATGAACGAACGTCTCTCCACTTTCTCTGTTCTGAGAGATAAGTGTGTGTGAAAGCCGTCCTTCACCTAGCTTGTTGGGAACACAAAGTTTCTTTTCAGTTGCAAACTCCATTCCATACATATATATGGGGGGTAGAAGCTCCAACTCGGTTTTACAGTGAAAACTGCAGGAACTTCTAACCGGCACTAGGTAACAGACTGAGAAAGCAGAGAAAAAGTGTCTCCTGCAACCCGTTCCCTTGGTGCTAGATGAACGAACGTCTCTCCACTTGCTCAGTTCTGAGAGATAAGTGTGTGTGAAAGCCGTCCTTCACCTAGCTTGTTGGGAACACAAAGTTTCTTTTCAGTTGCAAACTCCATTCCATACATATATATAGGGAGGTAGAAGCTCCAACTCTGTTTTACAGTGAAAACTGCAGGAACTTCAACCCGGCACTAGGAAACAGACTGAGAAAGCAGAGAAAAAGTGTCTCCTGCAACCCGTTCCCTTGGTGCTAGATGAACGAACGTCTCTCCACTTGCTCAGTTCTGAGAGATAAGTGTGTGTGAAAGCCGTCCTTCACCTAGCTTGTTGGGAACACAAAGTTTCTTTTCAGTTGCAAACTCCATTCCATACATATATATGGGGAGGTAGAAGCTCCAAATCGGTTTTACAGTGAAAACTGCAGGAACTTCAAACCGGCACTAGGAAACAGACTGAGGATGCAGAGAAAAAGTGTCCCCTGCAACCCGTTCCCTTGGTGCTAGATGAACGAACGTCTCTCCACTTGCTCAGTTCTGAGAGATAAGTGTGTGTGAAAGCCGTCCTTCACCTAGCTTGTTGGGAACACAAAGTTTCTTTTCAGTTGCAAACTCCATTCCATACATATATAAGGGGAGGTACAAGCTCCAACTCGGTTTTACAGTGAAAACTGCAGGAACTTCAAACAGGCACTAGGAAACAGACTGAAGAAGCAGAGAAAAAGTGTCTCCTGCAACCCGTTCCCTTGGTGCTAGATGAACGAACGTCTCTCCACTTGCTCAGTTCTGAGAGATAAGTGTGTGTGAAAGCCGTCCTTCACCTAGCTTGTTGGGAACACAAAGTTTCTTTTCAGTTGCAAACTCCATTCCATACATATATATGGGGAGGTACTAGCTCCAACTCGGTTTGACAGTGAAAACTGCAGGAACTTCAAACCGGCACTAGGAAACAGACAGAGAAAGCAGAGAAAAAGTGTCTCCTGCAACCCGTTCCCTTGGTGCTAGATGAACGAAAGTCTCTCCACTTGCTCAGTTCTGAGAGATAAGTGTGTGTGAAAGCCGTCCTTCAACTAGCTTGTTGGGAACACAAAGTTTCTTTTCAGTTGCAAACTCCATTCCATACATATATATAGGGAGGTAGAAGCTCCAACTCTGTTTTACAGTGAAAACTGCAGGAACTTCAAACCGGCACTAGGAAACAGACTGAGAAAGCAGAGAAAAAGTGTCTCCTGCAACCCGTTCCCTTGGTGCTAGATGAACGAACGTCTCTCCACTTGCTCAGTTCTGAGAGATAAGTGTGTGTGAAAGCCGTCCTTCACCTAGCTTCTTGGGAACACAAAGTTTCTTTTCAGTTGCAAACTCCATTCCATACATATATATGGGGAGGTAGAAGCTCCAAATCGGTTTTACAGTGAAAACTGCAGGAACTTCAAACCGGCACTAGGAAACAGACTGAGGATGCAGAGAAAAAGTGTCCCCTGCAACCCGTTCCCTTGGTGCTAGATGAACGAACGTCTCTCCACTTGCTCAGTTCTGAGAGATAAGTGTGTGTGAAAGCCGTCCTTCACCTAGCTTGTTGGGAACACAAAGTTTCTTTTCAGTTGCATACTCCAATCCATACATATATAAGGGGAGGTACAAGCTCCAACTCGGTTTTACAGTGAAAACTGCAGGAACTTCAAACAGGCACTAGGAAACAGACTGAGGAAGCAGAGAAAAAGTGTCTCCTGCAACACGTTCCCTTGGTGCTAGATGAACGAACGTCTCTCCACTTGCTCAGTTCTGAGAGATAATTGTGTGTGAAAGCCGTCCTTCACCTAGCTTGTTGGGAACACAAAGTTTCTTTTCAGTTGCAAACTCCATTCCATACATATATATAGGGAGGTAGAAGCTGCAACTCTGTTTTACAGTGAAAACTGCAGGAACTTCAAACCGGCACTAGGAAACAGACTGAGAATGCAGAGAAAAAGTGTCTCCTGCAACCCGTTCCCTTGGTGCTAGATGAACGAACGTCTCTCCCCTTGCTCAGTTCTGAGAGATAAGTGTGTGTGAAAGCCGTCCTTCACCTAGCTTCTTGGGAACACAAAGTTTCTTTTCAGTTGCAAACTCCAATCCATACATATATATATGGAGGTACTAGCTCCAACTCGGTTTGACAGTGAAAACTGCAGGAACTTCAAACCGGCACTAGGAAACAGACAGAGAAAGCAGAGAAAAAGTGTCTCCTGCAACCCGTTCCCTTGGTGCTAGATGAACGAACGTCTCTCCACTTGCTCAGTTCTGAGAGATAAGTGTGTGTGAAAGCCGTCCTTCACCTAGCTTCTTGGGAACACAAAGTTTCTTTTCAGTTGCAAACTCCATTCCATACATATATATGGGGAGGTAGAAGCTCCAAATCGGTTTTACAGTGAAAACTGCAGGAACTTCAAACCGGCACTAGAAAACAGACAGAGAATGCAGAGAAAAAGTGTCTCCTGCAACCCGTTCCCTTGGTGCTAGATGAACGAACGTCTCTCCACTTGCTCAGTTCTGAGAGATAAGTGTGTGTGAAAGCCGTCCTTCACCTAGCTTCTTGGGAACACAAAGTTTCTTTTCAGTTGCAAACTCCATTCCATACATATATATAGGGAGGTAGAAGCTCCAACTCTGTTTTACAGTGAAAACTGCAGGAACTTCAAACCGGCATTAGGAAACAGACTGAGAAAGCAGAGAAAAAGTGTCTCCTGCAACCCGTTCCCTTGGTGCTAGATGAACGAACGTCTCTCCACTTGCTCAGTTCTGAGAGATAAGTGTGTGTGAAAGGCGTCCTTCACCTAGCTTCTTGGGAACACAAAGTTTCTTTTCAGTTGCAAACTCCATTCCATACATATATATGGGGAGGTAGAAGCTCCAAATCGATTTTACAGTGAAAACTGCAGGAACTTCAAACCGGCACTAGGAAACAGACTGAGGATGCAGAGAAAAAGTGTCCCCTGCAACCCGTTCCCTTGGTGCTAGATGAACGAACGTCTCTCCACTTGCTCAGTTCTGAGAGATAAGTGTGTGTGAAAGCCGTCCTTCACCTAGCTTGTTGGGAACACAAAGTTTCTTTTCAGTTGCAAACTCCATTCCATACATATATAAGGGGAGGTACAAGCTCCAACTCGGTTTTACAGTGAAAACTGCAGGAACTTCAAACAGGCACTAGGAAAAAGGCTGAGGAAGCAGAGAAAAAGTGTCTCCTGCAACCCGTTCCCTTGGTGCTAGATGAACGAACGTCTCTCCACTTGCTCAGTTCTGAGAGATAAGTGTGTGTGAAAGCCGTCCTTCACTTAGCTTGTTGGGAACACAAAGTTTCTTTTCAGTTGCAAACTCCATTCCATACATATATATATGGAGGTACTAGCTCCAACTCGGTTTGACAGTGAAAACTGCAGGAACTTCAAACCGGCACTAGGAAACAGACAGAGAAATCAGAGAAAAAGTGTCTCCTGCAACCCGTTCCCTTGGTGCTAGATGAACGAACGTCTCTCCACTTGCTCAGTTCTGAGAGATAAGTGTGTGTGAAAGCCGTCCTTCACCTAGCTTGTTGGGAACACAAAGTTTCTTTTCAGTTGCAAACTCCATTCCATACATATATATAGGGAGGTAGAAGCTCCAACTCTGTTTTACAGTGAAAACTGCAGGAACTTCAAACTGGCAATAGGAAACAGACTGAGAAAGCAGAGAAAAAGTGTCTCCTGCAACCCGTTCCCTTGGTGCTAGTTGAACGAACGTCTCTCCACTTGCTCAGTTCTGAGAGATAAGTGTGTGTGAAAGCCGTCCTTCACCTAGCTTCTTGGGAACACAAAGTTTCTTTTCAGTTGCAAACTCCATTCCATACATATATATGGGGAGGTAGAAGCTCCAAATCGGTTTTACAGTGAAAACTGCAGGAACTTCAAACCGGCACTAGGAAACAGACTGAGGATGCAGAGAAAAAGTGTCCCCTGCAACCCGTTCCCTTGGTGCTAGATGAACGAACGTCTCTCCACTTGCTCAGTTCTGAGAGTTAAGTGTGTGTGAAAGCCGTCCTTCACCTAGCTTGTTGGGAACACAAAGTTTCTTTTCAGTTGCAAACTCCATTCCATACATATATAAGGGGAGGTACAAGCTCCAACTCGGTTTTACAGTGAAAACTGCAGGAACTTCAAACAGGCACTAGGAAACAGACTGAGAAAGCTGAGAAAAAGTGTCTCCTGCAACCCGTTCCCTTGGTGCTAGATGAACGAACTTCTCTCCACTTGCTCAGTTCTGAGAGATAAGTGTGTGTGAAAGCCGTCCTTCACCTAGCTTGTTGGGAACACAAAGTTTCTTTTCAGTTGCAAACTCCACTCCATACCTATATATGGGGAGGTACAAGCTCCAACTCGGTTTTACAGTGAAAACTGCAGGAACTTCAAACCGGCACTAGGAAACAGACTGAGGAAGCAGAGAAAAAGTGTCTCCTGCAACCCGTTCCCTTGGTGCTAGATGAACGAACGTCTATCCACTTGCTCATTTCTGAGAGATAAGTGTGTGTGAAAGCCGTCCTTCACCTAGCTTGTTGGGAACACAAATTTTCCTTTCAGTTGCAAACTCCATTCCATACATATATATGGGGAGGTACTAGCTCCAACTCGGTTTTACAGTGAAAACTGCAGGAACTTCAAACCGGCACTTGGAAACAGACTGAGAATGCAGAGAAAAAGTGTCTCCTGTAACCCGTTCCCTTGGTACTAGATGAACGAACGTCTCTCCACTTTCTCTGTTCTGAGAGATAAGTGTGTGTGAAAGCCGTCCTTCACCTAGCTTGTTGGGAACACAAAGTTTCTTTTCAGTTGCAAACTCCATTCCATACATATATATGGGGAGGTAGAAGCTCCAACTCGGTTTTACAGTGAAAACTGCAGGAACTTCAAACCGGCACTAGGAAACAGACTGAGAAAGCAGAGAAAATGTGTCTCCTGCAACCCGTTCCCTTGGTGCTAGATGAACGAACGTCTCTCCACTTGCTCAGTTCTGAGAGATAAGTGTGTGTGAAAGCCGTCCTTCACCTAGCTTGTTGGGAACACAAAGTTTCTTTTCATTTGCAAACTCCACTCCATACATATGTATGGGGAGGTACAAGCTCCAACTCGGTTTTACAGTGAAAACTGCAGGAACTTCAAACCGGCACTAGGAAACAGACTGAGGAAGCAGAGAAAAAGTGTCTCCTGCAACCCGTTCCCTTGGTGCTAGATGAACGAACGTCTCTCCACTAACTCAGTTCTGAGAGATAAGTGTGTGTGAATGCCGTTCTTCACCTAGCTTGTTGGGAACACAAAGTTTCTTTTCAGTTGCAAACTCCATTCCATACATATATATGGGGAGGTACTAGCTCCAACTCGGTTTGACAGTGAAAACTGCAGGAACTTCAAACCGGCACTAGGAAACAGACTGAGAAAGCAGAGAAAAAGTGTCTCCTGCAACCCGTTCCCTTGGTGCTAGATGAACGAACGTCTCTCCACTTGCTCAGTTCTGAGAGATAAGTGTGTGTGAAAGCCGTCCTTCACCTAGCTTGTTGGGAACACAAATTTTCTTTTCAGTTGCAAACTCCATTCCATACATATATATGGGGAGGTACTAGCTCCAACTCGGTTTGACAGTGAAAACTGCAGGAACTTCAAACCGGCACTAGGAAACAGACTGAGAAAGCAGAGAAAAAGTGTCTCCTGCAACCCGTTCCCTTGGTGCTAGATGAACGAACGTCTCTCCACTTGCTCTGTTCTGAGAGATAAGTGTGTGTGAAAGCCGTCCTTCACCTAGCTTGTTGGGAACACAAAGTTTCTTTTCAGTTGCAAACTCCATTCCATACATATATATGGGGAGGTAGAAGCTCCAACTCGGTTTTACAGTGAAAACTGCAGGAACTTCAAACCGGCACTAGGAAACAGACTGAGAAAGCAGAGAAAATGTGTCTCCTGCAACACGTTCCCTTGGTGCTAGATGAACGAACGTCTCTCCACTTGCTCTGTTCTGAGAGATAAATGTGTGTGAAAGCCGTCCTTCAACTAGCTTGTTGGGAACACAAAGTTTCTTTTCAGTTGGAAACTCCATTCCATACATATATAAGGGGAGGTACTAGCTCCAACTCGGTTTGACAGTGAAAACTGCAGGAACTCAACCCGGCACTAGGAAACAGACTGAGAAACAGAGAAAAAGTGTCTCCTGCAACCCGTTCACTTGGTGCTAGATGAACGAACGTCTCTCCACTTGCTCAGTTCTGAGAGATAAGTGTGTGTGAAAGCCGTCCTTCACCCAGCTTGTTGGGAACACAAAGTTTCTTTTCAGTTGCAAACTCCATTCCATACATATATATGGATAGGAACTAGCTCCAACTTGGGTTTACAGTGAAAACTGCAGGAACTTCAAACCGGCACTAGGAAACAGACTGAGAAAGCAGAGAAAAAGTGTCTCCTGCAACCCGTTCCCTTGGTGCTAGATGAACGAACGTCTCTCCACTTGCTCAGTTCTGAGAGATAAGTGTGTGTGAAAGCCGTCCTTCACCTAGCTTCTTGGGAACACAAAGTTTCTTTTCAGTTGCAAACTCCATTCCATACATATATATGGGGAGGTAGAAGCTCCAAATCGGTTTCACAGTGAAAACTGCAGGAACTTCAAACCGGCACTAGGAAACAGACTGAGGATGCAGAGAAATATTGTCCCCTGCAACCCGTTCCCTTGGTGCTAGATGAACGAACGTCTCTCCACTTGCTCAGTTCTGAGAGATAAGTGTGTGTGAAAGCCGTCCTTCACCTAGCTTGTTGGGAACACAAAGTTTCTTTTCAGTTGCAAACTCCAATCCATACATATATATGGGGAGGTAAAAGCTCCAACTCGGTTTTACAGTGAAAACTGCAGGAACTTCAAACAGGCACTAAGAAACAGACTGAGGAAGCAGAGAAAAAGTGTCTCCTGCAACCCGTTCCCTTGGTGCTAGATGAATGAACGTCTCTCCACTTGCTCTGTTCTGAGAGATAAGTGTGTGTGAAAGCCGTCCTTCACCTAGCTTGTTGGGAACACAAAGTTTCTTTTCAGTTGCAAACACCATTCCACACATATATATGGGGAGGTACTAGCTCCAACTCTGTTTGACAGTGAAAACTGCAGGAACTTCAAACCGGCACTAGGAAACAGACTGAGGATGCAGAGAAATTGTGTCCCCTGTAACCCGTTCCCTTGGTGCTAGATGAACGAACGTCTCTCCACTTGCTCAGTTCTGAGAGATTATTGTGTGTGAAAGCCGTCCTTCACCTAGCTTGTTGGGAACACAAAGTTTCTTTTCAGTTGCAAACTCCATTCCATACATATATATGGGGAGGTACAAGCTCCAACTCGGTTTTACAGTGAAAACTGCAGGAACTTCAAACAGGCACTAGGAAACAGACTGAGGAAGCAGAGAAAAAGTGTCTCCTGCAACCCGTTCCCTTGGTGCTAGATGAACGAACGTCTCTCCACTTGCTCAGTTCTGAGAGATAAGTGTGTGTGAAAGCCGTCCTTCATCTAGCTTGTTGGGAACACAAAGTTTCTTTTCAGTTGCAAACACCATTCCACACATATATATGGGGAGGTACTAGCTCCAACTCTGACAGTGAAAACTGCAGGAACTTCAAACCGGCACTAGGAAACAGACTGAGAAAGCAGAGAAAAAATGTCTCCTACAACCCGTTCCCTTGGTGCTAGATGAACGAACGTCTCTCCACTTGCTCAGTTCTGAGAAATAAGTGTGTGTGAAAGCCGTCCTTCACCTAGCTTGTTGGGAACACAAAGTTTCTTTTCAGTTGCAAACACCATTCCACACATATATATGGGGAGGTACTAGCTCCAACACTGTTTGACAGTGAAAATTGCAGGAACTTCAAACCGGCACTAGGAAACAGACTGAGAAAGCAGAGAAAAAATGTCTCCTGCAACCCGTTCCCTTGGTGCTAGATGAACGAACGTCTCTCCACTTGCTCAGTTCTGAGAAATAAGTGTGTGTGAAAGCCGTCCTTCACCTAGCTTGTTGGGAACACAAAGTTTCTATTCAGTTGCAAACTCCATTCCATACATATATATGGATAGGAACTAGCTCCAACATGGTTTTACAGTGAAAACTGCAGGAACATCAAACCGGCACTAGGAAAGAGACTGAGAAAGCAGAGAAAAAGTGTCTCCTGCAACCCGTTCCCTTGGTGCTAGATGAACGAACGTCTCTCCACTTGCTCAGTTCTGAGAGATAAGTGTGTGTGAAAGCCGTCCTTCACCTAGCTTGTTGGGAACACAAATTTTCCTTTCAGTTGCAAACTCCATTCCATACATATATATGGGGAGGTACTAGCTCCAACTCGGTTTTACAGTGAAAACTGCAGGAACTTCAAACCGGCACTTGGAAACAGACTGAGAAAGCAGAGAAAAAGTGTCTCCTGCAACCCGTTCCCTTGGTGCTAGATGAACGAAAGTCTCTCCACTTTCTCTGTTCTGAGAGATAAGTGTGTGTGAAAGCCGTCCTTCACCTAGCTTGTTGGGAACACAAAGTTTCTTTTCAGTTGCAAACTCCATTCCATACATATATATGGGGAGGTAGAAGCTCCAACTCGGTTTTACAGTGAAAACTGCAGGAACTTCAAACCAGCACTAGGAAACAGACTGAGAAAGCAGAGAAAAAGTGTCTCCTGCAACCCGTTCCCTTGGTGCTAGATGAACGAACGTCTCTCCACTTGCTCAGTTCTGAGAGATAAGTGTGTGTGAAAGCCGTCCTTCACCTAGCTTGTTGGGAACACAAAGTTTCTTTTCATTTGCAAACTCCACTCCATACATATGTATGGGGAGGTACAAGCTCTAACTCGATTTTACAGTGAAAACTGCAGGAACTTCAAACCGGCACTAGGATACAGACTGAGGAAGCAGAGAAAAAGTGTCTCCTGCAACCCGTTCCCTTGGTGCTAGATGAACGAACGTCTCTCCACTAACTCAGTTCTGAGAGATAAGTGTGTTTGAATGCCGTTCTTCACCTAGCTTGTTGGGAACACAAAGTTTCTTTTCAGTTGCAAACTCCATTCCATACATATATATGGGGAGGTACTAGCTCCAACTCGGTTTGACAGTGAAAACTGCAGGAACTTCAAACCGGCACTAGGAAACAGACTGAGAAAGCAGAGAAAAAGTGTCTCCTGCAACCCGTTCCCTTGGTGCTAGATGAACGAACGTCTCTCCACTTGCTCAGTTCTGAGAGATAAATGTGTGTGAAAGCCGTCCTTCACCTAGCTTGTTGGGAACACAAATTTTCTTTTCAGTTGCAAACTCCATTCCATACATATATATGGGGAGGTACTAGCTCCAACTCGGTTTGACAGTGAAAACTGCAGGAACTTCAAACCGGCAGTAGGAAACAGACTGAGAAAGCAGAGAAAAAGTGTCTCCTGCAACCCGTTCCCTTGGTGCTAGATGAACGAACGTCTCTCCACTTGCTCTGTTCTGAGAGATAAGTGTGTGTGAAAGCCGTCCTTCACCTAGCTTGTTGGGAACACAAAGTTTCTTTTCAGTTGCAAACTCCATTCCATACATATACATGGGGAGGTAGAAGCTCCAACTCGGTTTTACAGTGAAAACTGCAGGAACTTCAAAACGGCACTAGGAAACAGACTGAGAAAGCAGAGAAAATGTGTCTCCTGCAACTCGTTCCCTTGGTGCTAGATGAACGAACGTCTCTCCACTTGCTCTGTTCTGAGAGATAAGTGTGTGTGAAAGCCGTCCTTCACCTAGCTTGTTGGGAACACAAAGTTTCTTTTCAGTTGGAAACTCCATTCCATACATATATAAGGGGAGGTACTAGCTCCAACTCTGTTTGACAGTGAAAACTGCAGGAACTCAAACCGGCACTAGGAAACAGACTGAGAAACAGAGAAAAAGTGTCTCCTGCAACCCGTTCACTTGGTGCTAGATGAACGAACGTCTCTCCACTTGCTCAGTTCTGAGAGATAAGTGTGTGTGAAAGCCGTACTTCACCCAGCTTGTTGGGAACACAAAGTTTCTTTTCAGTTGCAAACTCCATTCCATACATATATATGGGGAGGTACTAACTCCAACTCGATTTGACAGTGAAAACTGCAGGAACTTCAAACCGGCACTAGGAAACAGACTGAGAAAGCAGAGAAAAAATGTCTCTTGCAACCCGTTCCCTTGGTGCTAGATGAACGAAAGTCTCTCCACTTGCTCTGTTCTGAGAGATAAGTGTGTTTGAAAGCCGTCCTTCACCTAGCTTGTTGGGAACACAAAGTTTCTTTTCAGTTGCAAACTCCATTCCATACATATATATGGGGAGGTAGAAGCTCCAACTCGGTTTTACAGTGAAAACTGCAGGAACTTCAAACCGGCACTAGGAAACAGACTGAGAAAGCAGAGAAAAAGTGTCTCCTTCAAACCGTTCCCTTGGTGCTAGATGAACGAACGTCTCTCCACTTGCTCAGTTCTGAGAGTTAAGTGTGTGTGAAAGCCGTCCTTCACTTAGCTTGTTGGGAACACAAAGTTTCTTTTCAGTTGCAAACTCCATTCCATACATATATATGGATAGGAACTAGCTCCAACTTGGTTTTACAGTGAAAACTGCAGGAACTTCAAACCGGCACTAGGAAACAGACTGAGAAAGCAGAGAAAAAGTGTCTCCTGCAACCCGTTTCCTTGGTGCTAGATGAACGAACGTCTCTCCACTTGCTCAGTTCTGAGAGATAAGTGTGTGTGAAAGCCGTCCTTCACCTAGCTTCTTGGGAACACAAAGTTTCTTTTCAGTTGCAAACTCCATTCCATACATATATATGGGGAGGTAGAAGCTCCAAATCGGTTTCACAGTGAAAACTGCAGGAACTTCAAACCGGCACTAGGAAACAGACTGAGGATGCAGAGAAATATTGTCCCCTGCAACCCGTTCCCTTGGTGCTACATGAACGAACGTCTCTCCACTTGCTCAGTTCTGAGAGATAAGTGTGTGTGAAAGCCGTCCTTCAACTAGCTTGTTGGGAACACAAAGTTTCTTTTCAGTTGCAAACTCCAATCCATACATATATATGGGGAGGTAAAAGCTCCAACTCGGTTTTACAGTGAAAACTGCAGGAACTTCAAACAGGAACTAGGAAACAGACTGAGGAAGCAGAGAAAAAGTGTCTCCTGCAACCCGTTCCCTTGGTGCTAGATGAACGAACGTCTCTCCACTTGCTCAGTTCTGAGAGATAAATGTGTGTGAAAGCCGTCCTTCACCTAGCTTGTTGGGAACACAAATTTTCTTTTCAGATGCAAACTCCATTCCATACATATATATGGGGCGGTACTAGCTCCAACTCGGTTTGACAGTGAAAACTGCAGGAACTTCAAACCGGCAGTAGGAAACAGACTGAGAAAGCAGAGAAAAAGTGTCTCCTGCAACCCGTTCCCTTGGTGCTAGATGAACGAACGTCTCTCCACTTGCTCTGTTCTGAGAGATAAGTGTGTGTGAAAGCCGTCCTTCACCTAGCTTGTTGGGAACACAAAGTTTCTTTTGAGTTGCAAACTCCATTCCATACATATATATGGGGAGGTAGAAGCTCCAAATCGGTTTTACAGTGAAAACTGCAGGAACTTCAAAACGGCACTAGGAAACAGACTGAGAAAGCAGAGAAAATGTATCTCCTGCAACTCGTTCCCTTGGTGCTAGATGAACGAACGTCTCTCCACTTGCTCTGTTCTGAGAGATAAGTGTGTGTGAAAGCCGTCCTTCACCTAGCTTGTTGGGAACACAAAGTTTCTTTTCAGTTGGTAACTCCATTCCATACATATATAAGGGGAGGTACTAGCTCCAACTCGGTTTGACAGTGAAAACTGCAGGAACTCAAACCGGCACTAGGAAACAGACTGAGAAACAGAGAAAAAGTGTCTCCTGCAACCCGTTCACTTGGTGCTAGATGAACGAACGTCTCTCCACTTGCTCAGTTCTGAGAGATAAGTGTGTGTGAAAGCCGTACTTCACCCAGCTTGTTGGGAACACAAAGTTTCTTTTCAGTTGCAAACTCCATTCCATACATATATATGGGGAGGTACTAACTCCAACTCGATTTGACAGTGAAAACTGCAGGAACTTCAAACCGGCACTAGGAAACAGACTGAGAAAGCAGAGAAAAAATGTCTCTTGCAACCCGTTCCCTTGGTGCTAGATGAACGAAAGTCTCTCCACTTGCTCTGTTCTGAGAGATAAGTGTGTGTGAAAGCCGTCCTTCACCTAGCTTGTTGGGAACACAAAGTTTCTTTTCAGTTGCAAACTCCATTCCATACATATATATGGGGAGGTAGAAGCTCCAACTCGGTTTTACAGTGAAAACTGCAGGAACTTCAAACCGGCACTAGGAAACAGACTGAGAAAGCAGAGAAAAAGTGTCTCCTTCAAACCGTTCCCTTGGTGCTAGATGAAAGAACGTCTCTCCACTTGCTCAGTTCTGAGAGATAAGTGTGTGTGAAAGCCGTCCTTCACTTAGCTTGTTGGGAACACAAAGTTTCTTTCAGTTGCAAACTCCATTCCATACATATATATGGATAGGAACTAGCTCCAACTTGGTTTTACAGTGAAAACTGCAGGAACTTCAAACCGGCACTAGGAAACAGACTGAGAAAGCAGAGAAAAAGTGTCTCCTGCAACCCGTTTCCTTGGTGCTAGATGAACGAACGTCTCTCCACTTGCTCAGTTCTGAGAGATAAGTGTGTGTGAAAGCCGTCCTTCACCTAGCTTCTTGGGAACACAAAGTTTCTTTTCAGTTGCAAACTCCATTCCATACATATATATGGGGAGGTAGAAGCTCCAAATCGGTTTCACAGTGAAAACTGCAGGAACTTCAAACCGGCACTAGGAAACAGACTGAGGATGCAGAGAAATATTGTCCCCTGCAACCCGTTCCCTTGGTGCTACATGAACGAACGTCTCTCCACTTGCTCAGTTCTGAGAGATAAGTGTGTGTGAAAGCCGTCCTTCACCTAGCTTGTTGGGAACACAAAGTTTCTTTTCAGTTGCAAACTCCAATCCATACATATATATGGGGAGGTAAAAGCTCCAACTCGGTTTTACAGTGAAAACTGCAGGAACTTCAAACAGGCACTAGGAAACAGACTGAGGAAGCAGAGAAAAAGTGTCTCCTGCAACCCGTTCCCTTGGTGCTAGATGAACGAACGTCTCTCCACTTGCTCAGTTCTGAGAGATAAGTGTGTGTGAAAGCCGTCCTTCACCTAGCTTGTTGGGAACACAAAGTTTCTTTTCAGTTGCAAACACCATTCCACACATATATATGGGGAGGTACTAGCTCCAACTCTGTTTGACAGTGAAAACTGCAGGAACTTCAAACCGGCACTAGGAAACAGACTGAGAAAAAGAGAAAAAGTGTCTCCTGCAACCCGTTCCCTTGGTGCTAGATGAACGAACGTCTCTCCACTTGCTCAGTTCTGAGAGATAAGTGTGTGTGAAAGCCGTCCTTCACCTAGCTTGTTGGGAACACAAAGTTTCTTTTCAGTTGCAAACTCCATTCCATACTATATATGGGGAGGTAGACGCTCCAACTCGGTTTTACAGTGAAAACTGCAGGAAATTCAAACCGGCACTAGGAAACAGACTGAGGAAGCAGAGAAAAAGTGTCTCCTGCAACCCGTTCACTTGGTGCTAGATGAACGAAAGTCTCTCCACTTGCTCAGTTCTGAGAGATAAATGTGTGTGAAATCCGTCCTTCACCTAGCTTGTTGGGAACACAAAGTTTCTTTTCAGTTGCAAACTCCATTCCATACATATATATGGGGAGGTACAAGCTCCAACTCGGTTTTACAGTGAAAACTGCAGGAACTTCAAACAGGCACTAGGAAACAGACTGAGGAAGCAGAGAAAAAGTGTCTCCTGCAACCCGTTCCCTTGGTGCTAGATGAACGAACGTCTCTCCACTTGCTCAGTTCTGAGAGATAAGTGTGTGTGAAAGCCGTACTTCACCTAGCTTGTTGGGAACACAAAGTTTCTTTTCAGTTGCAAACACCATTCCACACATATATATGGGGAGGTACTAGCTCCAAATCTGTTTGACAGTGAAAACTGCAGGAACTTCAAACCGGCACTAGGAAACAGACTGAGAAAGCAGAGAAAAAATGTCTCCTGCAACCCGTTCCCTTGGTGCTAGATGAACGAACGTCTCTCCACTTGCTCAGTTCTGAGAAATAAGTGTGTGTGAAAGCCGTCCTTCACCTAGCTTATTGGGAACACAAAGTTTCTATTCAGTTGCAAACTCCATTCCATACATATATATGGGGAGGTTCAAGCTCCAACTCGGTTTTACAGTGAAAACTGCAGGAACTTCAAACCGGCACTAGGAAACAGACTGAGGAAGCAGAGAAAAAGTGTCTCCTGCAACCCGTTCCCTTGGTGCTAGATGAACGAACGTCTCTCCACTTGCTCAGTTCTGAGAGATAAGTGTGTGTGAAAGCCGTCCTTCACCTAGCTTGTTGGGAACACAAAGTTTCTTTTCAGTTGCAAACACCATTCCACACATATATATGGGGAGGTACTAGCTCCAACTCTCTTTGACAGTGAAAACTGCAGGAACTTCAAACCGGCACTAGGAAACAGACTGAGGATGCAGAGAAATAGTGTCCCCTGCAACCCGTTCCCATGGTGCTAGATGAACGAACGTCTCTCCACTTGCTCAGTTCTGAGAGATTATTGTGTGTGAAAGCCGTCCTTCACCTAGCTTGTTGGGAACACAAAGTTTCTTTTCAGTTACAAACTCCATTCCATACATATATATGGGGAGGTACAAGCTCCAACACGGTTTTACAGTGAAAACTGCAGGAACTTCAAACAGGCACTAGGAAACAGACTGAGGAAGCAGAGAAAAAGTGTCTCCAGCAACCCGTTCCCTTGGTACTAGATGAACGAACGTCTCTCCACTTGCTCAGTTCTGAGAGATATGTGTGTGTGAAAGCCGTCCTTCATCTAGCTTGTTGGGAACACAAAGTTTCTTTTCAGTTGCAAACACCATTCCACAGATATATATGGGGAGGTACTAGCTCCAACTCTGTTTGACAGTGAAAACTGCAGGAACTTCAAACCGGCACTAGGAAACAGACTGAGAAAGCAGAGAAAAAATGTCTCCTGCAACCCGTTCCCTTGGTGCTAGATGAACGAACGTCTCTCCACTTGCTCAGTTCTGAGAAATAAGTGTGTGTGAAAGCCGTCCTTCACCTAGCTTGTTGGGAACACAAAGTTTCTATTCAGTTGCAAACTCCATTCCATATATATATATGGATAGGAACTAGCTCCAACTTGGTTTTACAGTGAAAACTGCAGGAACTTCAAACCGGCACTAGGAAACAGACTGAGAAAGCAGAGAAAAAGTGTCTCCTGCAACCCGTTCCCTTGGTGCTAGATGAACGAACGTCTCTCCACTTGCTCAGTTCTGAGAGATAAGTGTGTGTGAAAGCCGTCCTTCACCTAGCTTGTTGGGAACACAAAGTTTCTTTTCAGTTGCAAACTCCATTCCATACATATATATGGGGAGGTAGACGCTCCAACTCGGTTTTACAGTGAAAACTGCAGGAACTTCAAACAGGCACTAGGAAACAGACTGAGGAAGCAGAGAAAAAGTGTCTCCTGCAACCCGTTCCCTTGGTGCTAGATGAACGAACGTCTATCCACTTGCTCAGTTCTGAGAGATAAGTGTGTGTGAAAGCCGTTCTTCACCTAGCTTGTTGGGAACACAAAGTTTCTTTTCAGTTGCAAACACCATTCCACACATTTATATGGGGAGGTACTAGCTCCAACTCTGTTTGACAGTGAAAACTGCAGGAACTTCAAACCGGCACTAGGAAACAGACTGAGAAAGCAGAGAAAAAATATCTCCTGCAACCCGTTCCCTTGGTGCTAGATGAACGAACGTCTCTCCACTTGCTCAGTTCTGAGAAATAAATGTGTGTGAAAGCCGTCCTTCACCTAGCTTGTTGGGAACACAAAGTTTCTATTCAGTTGCAAACTCCATTCCATACATATATATGGATAGGAACTAGCTCCAACTTGGTTTTACAGTGAAAACTGCAGGAACTTCAAACCGGCACTAGGAAACAGACTGAGAAAGCAGAGAAAAAGTGTCTCCTGCAACCCGTTCCCTTGGTGCTAGATGAACGAACGTCTCTCCACTTGCTCAGTTCTGAGAGATAAGTGTGTGTGAAAGCCGTACTTCACCTAGCTTGTTGGGAACACAAAGTTTCTTTTCAGTTGCAAACTCCATTCCATACATATATATGGATAGGAACTAGCTCCAACATGGTTTTACAGTGAAAACTGCAGGAACTTCAAACCGGCACTAGGAAACAGACTGAGGATGCAGAGAAATAGTGTCCCCTGCAACCCGTTCCCTTGGTGCTAGATGAACGAACGTCTCTCCACTTGCTCAGTTCTGAGAGATAAGTGTGTGTGAAAGCCGTCCTTCACTTAGCTTGTTGGGAACACAAAGTTTCTTTTCAGTTGCAAACTCCATTCCATACATATATATGGATAGGAACTAGCTCCAACTTGGTTTTACAGTGAAAACTGCAGGAATTTCAAACAGGCACTAGGAAACAGACTGAGGAAGCAGAGAAAAAGTGTCTCCTGCAACCCGTTCCCTTGGTGCTAGATGAACGAACGTCTCTCCACTTGCTCAGTTCTGAGAGATAAGTGTGTGTGAAAGCCGTCCTTCATCTAGCTTGTTGGGAACACAAAGTTTCTTTTCAGTTGCAAACACCATTCCACACATATATATGGGGAGGTACTAGCTCCAACTCTGTTTGACAGTGAAAACTGCAGGAACTTCAAACCGGCACTAGGAAACAGACTGAGAAAGCAGAGAAAAAATGTCTCCTGCAACCCGTTCCCTTGGTGCTAGATGAACGAACGTCTCTCCACTTGCTCAGTTCTGAGAAATAAGTGTGTGTGAAAGCCGTCCTTCACCTAGCTTGTTGGGAACACAAAGTTTCTATTCAGTTGCAAACTCCATTCCATACATATATATGGATAGGTACTAGCTCCAACTTGGTTTTACAGTGAAAACTGCAGGAACTTCAAACCGGCACTAGGAAACAGAATGAGAAAGCAGAGAAAAAGTGTCTCCTGCAACCCGTTCCCTTGGTGCTAGATGAACGAACGTCTCTCCACTTGCTCAGTTCTGAGAGATAAGTGTGTGTGAAAGCCGTCCTTCACCTAGCTTGTTGGGAACACAAAGTTTCTTTTCAGTTGCAAACTCCATTCCATACATATATATGGGGAGGTACAAGCTCCAACTCGGTTTTACAGTGAAAACTGCAGGAACTTCAAACAGGCACTAGGAAACAGACTGAGGAAGCAGAGAAAAAGTGTCTCCTGCAACCCGTTCCCTTGGTGCTAGATGAACGAACGTCTCTCCACTTGCTCAGTTCTGAGAGATAAGTGTGTGTGAAAGCCGTCCTTCACCTAGCTTGTTGGGAACACAAAGTTTCTTTTCAGTTGCAAACACCATTCCACACATATATATGGGGAGGTACTAGCTCCAACTCTGTTTGAAAGTGAAAACTGCAGGAACTTCAAACCGGCACTAGGAAACAGACTGAGGATGCAGAGAAATAGTGTCCCCTGCAACCCGTTCCCTTGGTGCTAGATGAACGAACGTCTCTCCACTTGCTCAGTTCTGAGAGATTATTGTGTGTGAAAGCCGTCCTTCACCTAGCTTGTTGGGAACACAAAGTTTCTTTTCAGTTGCAAACTCCATTCCATACATATATATGGGGAGGTACAAGCTCCAACTCGGTTTTACAGTGAAAACTGCAGGAACTTCAAACAGGCACTAGGAAACAGACTGAGAAAGCAGAGAAAAAGTGTCTCCTGCAACCCGTTCCCTTGGTGCTAGATGAACGAACGTCTCTCCACTTGCTCAGTTCTGAGAGATAAGTGTGTGTGAAAGCCGTCCTTCATCTAGCTTGTTGGGAACACAAAGTTTCTTTTCAGTTGCAAACACCATTCCACACATATATATGGGGAGGTACTAGCTCCAACTCTGTTTGACAGTGAAAACTGCAGGAACTTCAAACCGGCACTAAGAAACAGACTGAGAAATCAGAGAAAAAATGTCTCCTGCAACCCATTCCCTTGGTGCTAGATGAACGAACGTCTCTCCACTTGCTCAGTTCTGAGAGATAAGTGTGTGTGAAAGCCGTCCTTCACCTAGCTTGTTGGGAACACAAAGTTTCTATTCAGTTGCAAACTCCATTCCATACATATATATGGATAGGAACTAGCTCCAACTTGGTTTTACAGTGAAAACTGCAGGAACTTCAAACCGGCACTAGGAAACAGACTGAGAAAGCAGAGAAAAAGTGTCTCCTGCAACCCGTTCCCTTGGTGCTAGATGAACGAAAGTCTCTCCACTTGCTCAGTTCTGAGAGATAAGTGTGTGTGAAAGCCGTCCTTCACCTAGCTTGTTGGGAACACAAAGTTTCTTTTCAGTTGCAAACTCCATTCCATACATATATATGGGGAGGTACAAGCTCCAACTCGGTTTTACAGTGAAAACTGCAGGAACTTCAAACAGGCACTAGGAAACAGACTGAGGAAGCAGAGAAAAAGTGCCTCCTGCAACCCGTTCCCTTGGTGCTAGATGAACGAACGTCTCTCCACTTGCTCAGTTCTGAGAGATAAGTGTGTGTGAAAGCCGTCCTTCACCTAGCTTGTTGGGAACACAAAGTTTCTTTTCAGTTGCAAACACCATTCCACACATATATATGGGGAGGTACTAGCTCCAACTCTGTTTGACAGTGAAAACTGCAGGAACTTCAAACCGGCACTAGGAAACAGACTGAGAAAGCAGAGAAAAAATGTCTCTTGCAACCCGTTCCCTTGGTGCTAGATGAACGAACGTCTCTCCACTTGCTCAGTTCTGAGAAATAAGTGTGTGTGAAAGCCGTCCTTCACCTAGCTTGTTGGGAACACAAAGTTTCTATTCAGTTGCAAACACCATTCCATACATATATATGGATAGGAACTAGTTCCAACTTGATTTTACAGTGAAAACTGCAGGAACTTCAAACCGGCACTAGGAAACAGACTGAGGAAGCAGAGAAAAAGTGTCTCCTGCAACCCGTTCCCTTGGTGCTAGATGAACGAACGTCTCTCCACTTGCTCAGTTCTGAGAGATAAGTGTGTGTGAAAGCCGTCCTTCACTTAGCTTGTTGGGAACACAAAGTTTCTTTTCAGTTGCAAACACCATTCCACACATATATATGGGGAGGTACTAGCTCCAACTCTGTTTGACAGTGAAAACTGCAGGAACATCAAACCGGCACTAGGAAACAGACTGAGGATGCAGAGAAATAGTGTCCCCTGCAACCCGTTCCCTTGGTGCTAGATGAACGAACGTCTCTCCACTTGCTCAGTTCTGAGAGATTATTGTGTGTGAAAGCCGTCCTTCACCTAGCTTGTTGGGAACACAAAGTTTCTTTTCAGTTGCAAACTCCATTCCATACATATATATGGGGAGGTACAAGCTCCAACTCGGTTTTACAGTGAAAACTGCAGGAACTTCAAACAGGCACTAGGAAACAGACTGAGGAAGCAGAGAAAAAGTGTCTCCTGCAACCCGTTCCCTTGGTGCTAGATGAAAGAACGTCTCTCCACTTGCTCAGTTCTGAGAAATAAGTGTGTGTGAAAGCCGTCCTTCACCTAGCTTGTTGGGAACACAAAGTTTCTATTCAGTTGCAAACTCCATTCCATACATATATATGGATAGGAACTAGTTCCAACTTGATTTTACAGTGAAAACTGCAGGAACTTCAAACCGGCACTAGGAAACAGACTGAGAAAGCAGAGAAAAAGTGTCTCCTGCAACCCGTTCCCTTGGTGCTAGATGAACGAACGTCTCTCCACTTGCTCAGTTCTGAGAGATAAGTGTGTGTGAAAGCCGTCCTTCACCTAGCTTGTTGGGAACACAAAGTTTCTTTTCAGTTGCAAACACCATTCCACACATATATATGGGGAGGTACTAGCTCCAACTCTGTTTGACAGTGAAAACGGCAGGAACATCAAACCGGCACTAGGAAACAGACTGAGGATGCAGAGAAATAGTGTCCCCTGCAACCCGTTCCCTTGGTGCTAGATGAACGAACGTCTCTCCACTTGCTCAGTTCTGAGAGATTATTGTGTGTGAAAGCCGTCCTTCACCTAGCTTGTTGGGAACACAAAGTTTCTTTTCAGTTGCAAACTCCATTCCATACATATATATGGGGAGGTACAAGCTCCAACTCGGTTTTACAGTGAAAACTGCAGGAACTTCAAACAGGCACTAGGAAACAGACTGAGGAAGCAGAGAAAAAGTGTCTCCTGCAACCCGTTCCCTTGGTGCTAGATGAACGAACGTCTCTCCACTTGCTCAGTTCTGAGAGATAAGTGTGTGTGAAAGCCGTCCTTCACCTAGCTTGTTGGGAGCCCAAAGTTTCTTTTCAGTTGCAAACACCATTCCACACATATATATGGGGAGGTACTAGCTCCAACTCTGTTTGAAAGTGAAAACTGCAGGAACTTCAAACCGGCACTAGGAAACAGACTGAGGATGCAGAGAAATAGTGTCCCCTGCAACCCGTTCCCTTGGTGCTAGATGAACGAACGTCTCTCCACTTGCTCAGTTCTGAGAGATTATTGTGTGTGAAAGCCGTCCTTCACCTAGCTTGTTGGGAACACAAAGTTTCTTTTCAGTTGCAAACTCCATTCCATACATATATATGGGGAGGTACAAGCTCCAACTCGGTTTTACAGTGAAAACTGCAGGAACTTCAAACAGGCACTAGGAAACAGACTGAGGAAGCAGAGAAAAAGTGTCTCCTGCAACCCGTTCCATTGGTGCTAGATGAACGAACGTCTCTCCACTTGCTCAGTTCTGAGAAATAAGTGTGTGTGAAAGCCGTCCTTCACCTAGCTTGTTGGGAACACAAAGTTTCTATTCAGTTGCAAACTCCATTCCATACATATATATGGATAGGAACTAGCTCCAACTTGGTTTTACAGTGAAAACTGCAGGAACTTCAAACCGGCACTAGGAAACAGACTGAGAAAGCAGAGAAAAAGTGTCTCCTGCAACCCGTTCCCTTGGTGCTAGATGAACGAAAGTCTCTCCACTTGCTCAGTTCTGAGAGATAAGTGTGTGTGAAAGCCGTCCTTCACCTAGCTTGTTGGGAACACAAAGTTTCTTTTCAGTTGCAAACTCCATTCCATACATATATATGGGGAGGTACAAGCTCCAACTCGGTTTTACAGTGAAAACTGCAGGAACTTCAAACAGGCACTAGGAAACAGACTGAGGAAGCAGAGAAAAAGTGTCTGCCGCAACCCGTTCCCTTGGTGCTAGATGAACGAACGTCTCTCCACTTGCTCAGTTCTGAGAGATAAGTGTGTGTGAAAGCCGTCCTTCACCTAGCTTGTTGGGAACACAAAGTTTCTTTTCAGTTGCAAACACCATTCCACACATATATATGGGGAGGTACTAGCTCCAACTCTGTTTGACAGTGAAAACTGCAGGAACTTCAAACCGGCACTAGGAAACAGACTCAGAAAGCAGAGAAAAAATGTCTCCTGCAACCCGTTCCCTTGGTGCTAGATGAACGAACGTCTCTCCACTTGCTCAGTTCTGAGAAATAAGTGTGTGTGAAAGCCGTCCTTCACCTACCTTGTTGGGAACACAAAGTTTCTATTCAGTTGCAAACTCCATTCCATACATATATATGGATAGGAACTAGTTCCAACTTGATTTTACAGTGAAAACTGCAGGAACTTCAAACCGGCACTAGGAAACAGACTGAGAAAGCAGAGAAAAAGTGTCTCCTGCAACCCGTTCCCTTGGTGCTAGATGAACGAACGTCTCTCCACTTGCTCAGTTCTGAGAGATAAGTGTGTGTGAAAGCCGTCCTTCACCTAGCTTGTTGGGAACACAAAGTTCCTTTTCAGTTGCAAACACCATTCCACACATATATATGGGGAGGTACTAGCTCCAACTCTGTTTGACAGTGAAAACTGCAGGAACATCAAACCGGCACTAGGAAACAGACTGAGGATGCAGAGAAATAGTGTCCCCTGCAACCCGTTCCCTTGGTGCTAGATGAATGAACGTCTCTCCACTTGCTCAGTTCTGAGAGATTATTGTGTGTGAAAGCCGTCCTTCACCTAGCTTGTTGGGAACACAAAGTTTCTTTTCAGTTGCAAACTCCATTCCATACATATATATGGGGAGGTACAAGCTCCAACTCGGTTTTACAGTGAAAACTGCAGGAACTTCAAACAGGCACTAGGAAACAGACTGAGGAAGCAGAGAAAAAGTGTCTCCTGCAACCCGTTCCCTTGGTGCTAGATGAACGAACGTCTCTCCACTTGCTCAGTTCTGAGAGATAAGTGTGTGTGAAAGCCGTCCTTCACCTAGCTTGTTGGGAACACAAAGTTTCTTTTCAGTTGCAAACACCATTCCACACATATATATGGGGAGGTACTAGCTCCAACTCTGTTTGACAGTGAAAACTGCAGGAACTTCAAACCGGCACTAGGAAACAGACTGAGAAAGCAGAGAAAAAGTGTCTCCTGCAACCCGTTCCCTTGGTGCTAGATGAACGAACGTCTCTCCACTTGCTCAGTTCTGAGAGATAAGTGTGTGTGAAAGCCGTCCTTCACCTAGCTTGTTGGGAACACAAAGTTTCTATTCAGTTGCAAACTCCATTCCATACATATATATGGATATTAACTAGCTCCAACTTGGTTTTACAGTGAAAACTGCAGGAACTTCAAACCGGCACTAGGAAACAGACTGAGAAATCAGAGAAAAAGTGTCTCCTGCAAACCGTTCCCTTGGTGCTAGATGAACGAACGTCTCTCCACTTGCTCAGTTCTGAGAGATAAGTGTGTGTGAAAGCCGTCCTTCACCTAGCTTTTTGGGAACACAAAGTTTCTTTTCAGTTGCAAACTCCATTCCATACATATATATGGGGAGGTACAAGCTCCAACTCGGTTTTACAGTGAAAACTGCAGGAACTTCAAACAGGCACTAGGAAACAGACTGAGAAAGCAGAGAAAAAATGTCTCCTGCAACCCGTTCCCTTGGTGCTAGATGAACGAACGTCTCTCCACTTGCTCAGTTCTGAGAAATAAGTGTGTGTGAAAGCCGTCCTTCACCTAGCTTGTTGGGAACACAAAGTTTCTATTCAGTTGCAAACTCCATTCCATACATATATATGGATAGGAACTAGCTCCAACTTGGTTTTACAGTGAAAACTGCAGGAACTTCAAACCGGCATTAGGAAACAGACTGAGAAAGCAGAGAAAAAGTGTCTCCTGCAACCCGTTCCCTTGGTGCTAGATGAACGAACGTCTCTCCACTTGCTCAGTTCTGAGAGATAAGTGTGTGTGAAAGCCGTACTTCACCTAGCTTGTTGGGAACACAAAGATTCTATTCAGTTGCAAACTCCATTCCATACATATATATGGATAGGAACTAGCTCCAACTTGGTTTTACAGTGAAAACTGCAGGAACTTCAAACCGGCACTAGGAAACAGACTGAGAAAGCAGAGAAAAAATGTCTCCTGCAACCCGTTCCCTTGGTGCTAGATGAACGAACGTCTCTCCACTTGCTCAGTTCTGAGAGATAAGTGTGTGTGAAAGCCGTCCTTCACCTAGCTTGTTGGGAACACAAAGTTTCTATTCAGTTGCAAACTCCATTCCATACATATATATGGATAGGAACTAGCTCCAACTTGGTTTTACAGTGAAAACTGCAGGAACTTCAAACCGGCACTAGGAAACAGACTGAGAAAGCAGAGAAAAAGTGTCTCCTGCAACCCGTTCCCTTGGTGCTAGATGAACGAACGTCTCTCCACTTGCTCAGTTCTGAGAGATAAGTGTGTGTGAAAGCCGTCCTTCACCTAGCTTGTTGGGAACACAAAGTTTCTTTTCAGTTGCAAACACCAATCCACACATATATATGGGGAGGTACTAGCTCCAACTCTGTTTGACAGTGAAAACTGCAGGAACTTCAAACCGGCACTAGGAAACAGACTGAGAAAGCAGAGAAAAAATGTCTCCTGCAACCCGTTCCCTTGGTGCTAGATGAACGAACGTCTCTCCACTTGCTCAGTTCTGAGAGAAAAGTGTGTGTGAAAGCCGTCCTTCACCTAGCTTGTTGGGAACACAAAGTTTCTTTTCAGTTGCAAACACCAATCCACACATATATATGGGGAGGTACTAGCTCCAACTCTGTTTGACAGTGAAAACTGCAGGAACTTCAAACCGGCACTAGGAAACAGACTGAGAAAGCAGAGAAAAAATGTCTCCTGCAACCCGTTCCCTTGGTGCTAGATGAACGAACGTCTCTCCACTTGCTCAGTTCTGAGAAATAAGTGTGTGTGAAAGCCGTCCTTCACCTAGCTTGTTGGGAACACAAAGTTTCTATTCAGTTGCAAACTCCATTCCATACATATATATGGATAGGAACTAGCTCCAACTTGGTTTTACAGTGAAAACTGCAGGAACTTCAAACCGGCACTAGGAAACAGACTGAGAAAGCAGAGAAAAAGTGTCTCCTGCAACCCGTTCCCTTGGTGCTAGATGAACGAACGTCTCTCCACTTGCTCAGTTCTGAGAGATAAGTGTGTGTGAAAGCCGTACTTCACCTAGCTTGTTGGGAACACAAAGATTCTATTCAGTTGCAAACTCCATTCCATACATATATATGGATAGGAACTAGCTCCAACTTGGTTTTACAGTGAAAACTGCAGGAACTTCAAACCGGCACTAGGAAACAGACTGAGAAAGCAGAGAAAAAATGTCTCCTGCAACCCGTTCCCTTGGTGCTAGATGAACGAACGTCTCTCCACTTGCTCAGTTCTGAGAGATAAGTGTGTGTGAAAGCCGTCCTTCACCTAGCTTGTTGGGAACACAAAGTTTCTATTCAGTTGCAAACTCCATTCCATACATATATATGGATAGGAACTAGCTCCAACTTGGTTTTACAGTGAAAACTGCAGGAACTTCAAACCGGCACTAGGAAACAGACTGAGAAAGCAGAGAAAAAGTGTCTCCTGCAACCCGTTCCCTTGGTGCTAGATGAACGAACGTCTCTCCACTTGCTCAGTTCTGAGAGATAAGTGTGTGTGAAAGCCGTCCTTCACCTAGCTTGTTGGGAACACAAAGTTTCTTTTCAGTTGCAAACACCAATCCACACATATATATGGGGAGGTACTAGCTCCAACTCTGTTTGACAGTGAAAACTGCAGGAACTTCAAACCGGCACTAGGAAACAGACTGAGAAAGCAGAGAAAAAATGTCTCCTGCAACCCGTTCCCTTGGTGCTAGATGAACGAACGTCTCTCCACTTGCTCAGTTCTGAGAGATAAGTGTGTGTGAAAGCCGTCCTTCACCTAGCTTGTTGGGAACACAAAGTTTCTATTCAGTTGCAAACTCCATTCCATACATATATATGGATAGGAACTAGCTCCAACTTGGTTTTACAGTGAAAACTGCAGGAACTTCAAACCGGCACTAGGAAACAGACTGAGAAAGCAGAGAAAAAGTGTCTCCTGCAACCCGTTCCCTTGGTGCTAGATGAACGAACGTCTCTCCACTTGCTCAGTTCTGAGAGATAAGTGTGTGTGAAAGCCGTACTTCACCTAGCTTGTTGGGAACACAAAGATTCTATTCAGTTGCAAACTCCATTCCATACATATATATGGATAGGAACTAGCTCCAACTTGGTTTTACAGTGAAAACTGCAGGAACTTCAAACTGGCACTAGGAAACAGACTGAGAAAGCAGAGAAAAAATGTCTCCTGCAACCCGTTCCCTTGGTGCTAGATGAACGAACGTCTCTCCACTTGCTCAGTTCTGAGAGATAAGTGTGTGTGAAAGCCGTCCTTCACCTAGCTTGTTGGGAACACAAAGTTTCTTTTCAGTTGCAAACTTCATTCCATACATATATATGGGGAGGTAGACGCTCCAACTCGGTTTGACAGTGAAAACTGCAGGAACTTCAAACCGGCACTAGGAAACAGACTGAGGAAGCAGAGAAAAAGTTTCTCCTGCAACCCGTTCCCTTGGTGCTAGATGAACGAACGTCTCTCCACTTGCTCTGTTCTGAGAGATAAGTGTGTGTGAAAGCCGTCCATCACCTAGCTTGTTGGGAACACAAAGTTTCTTTTCAGTTGCAAACTCCATTCCATACATATATATGGGGAGGTAGAAGCTCCAACTCGGTTTTACAGTGAAAACTGCAGGAACTTCAAACCGGCACTAGGAAACAGACTGAGAAAGCAGAGAAAAAATGTCTCCTGCAACCCGTTCCCTTGGTGCTAGATGAACGAACTTCTCTCCACTTGCTCAGTTCTGAGAGATAAGTGTGTGTGAAAGCCGTCCTTCACCTAGCTTGTTGGGAACACAAAGTTTCTATTCAGTTGCAAACTCCATTCCATACATATATATGGATAGGAACTAGCTCCAACTAGGTTTTACAGTGAAAACTGCAGGAACTTCAAACCGGCACTAGGAAACAGACTGAGAAAGCAGAGAAAAAGTGTCTCCTGCAAACCGTTCCCTTGGTGCTAGATGAACGAACGTCTCTCCACTTGCTCAGTTCTGAGAGATAAGTGTGTGTGAAAGCCGTCCTTCACCTAGCTTGTTGGGAACACAATGTTTCTATTCAGTTGCAAACTCCATTCCATACATATATATGGATAGGAACTAGCTCCAACTTGGTTTTACAGTGAAAACTGCAGGAACTTCAAACCGGCACTAGGAAACAGACTGAGAAAGCAGAGAAAAAGTGTCTCCTGCAACCCGTTCCCTTGGTGCTAGATGAACGAACGTCTCTCCACTTGCTCAGTTCTGAGAGATAAGTGTGTGTGAAAGCCGTCCTTCACCTAGCTTGTTGGGAACACAAAGTTTCTTTTCAGTTGCAATCTCCATTCCATACATATATAAGGGGAGGTACAAGCTCCAACTCGGTTTTACAGTGAAAACTGCAGGAACTTCAAACAGGCACTAGGAAACAGACTGAGGAAGCAGAGAAAAAGTGTCTCCTGCAACCCGTTCCCTTGGTGCTAGATGAACGAACGTCTCTCCACTTGCTCAGTTCTGAGAGATAAGTGTGTGTGAAAGCCGTCCTTCACCTAGCTTGTTGGGAACACAAAGTTTCTTTTCAGTTGCAAACACCATTCCACACATATAAATGGGGAGGTACTAGCTCCAACTCTGTTTGACAGTGAAAACTGCAGGAACTTCAAACCGGCACTAGGAAACAGACTGAGAAAGCAGAGAAAAAGTGTCTCCTGCAACCCGTTCCATTGGTGCTAGATGAACGAACGTCTCTCCACTTGCTCTGTTCTGAGAGTTAAGTGTGTGTGAAAGCCGTCCTTCAACTAGCTTGTTGGGAACACAAAGTTTCTTTTCAGTTGCAAACTCCATTCCATACATATATATGGGTAGGTACTAGCTCCAACTCGGTTTGACAGTGAAAACTGCAGGAACTTCAAACCGGCACTAGGAAACAGACTGAGAAAGCAGAGAAAAAGTGTCTCCTGCAAACCGTTCCCTTGGTGCTAGATGAACGAACGTCTCTCCACTTGCTCAGTTCTGAGAGATAAGTGTGTGTGAAAGCCGTCCTTCACCTAGCTTGTTGGGAACACAAAGTTTCTATTCAGTTGCAAACTCCATTCCATACATATATATGGATAGGAACTAGCTCCAACTCGGTTTTACAGTGAAAACTGCAGGAACTTCAAACCGGCACTAGGAAACAGACTGAGAAAGCAGAGAAAAAGTGTCTCCTGCAACCCGTTCCCTTAGTGCTAGATGAACGAACGTCTCTCCACTTGCTCAGTTCTGAGAGATAAGTGTGTGTGAAAGCCGTCCTTCACCTAGCTTGTTGGGAACACAAAGTTTCTTTTCAGTTGCAAACTCCATTCCATACATATATAAGGGGAGGTACAAGCTCCAACTCGGTTTTACAGTGAAAACTGCAGGAACTTCAAACAGGCACTAGGAAACAGACTGAGGAAGCAGAGAAAAAGTGTCTCCTGCAACCCGTTCCCTTGATGCTAGATGAACGAACGTCTCTCCACTTGCTCAGTTCTGAGAGATAAGTGTGTGTGAAAGCCGTCCTTCACCTAGCTTGTTGTGAACACAAAGTTTCTTTTCAGTTGCAAACACCATTCCACACATATAAATGGGGAGGTACTAGCTCCAACTCTGTTTGACAGTGAAAACTGCAGGAACTTCAAACCGGCACTAGGAAACAGACTGAGAAAGCAGAGAAAAAGTGTCTCCTGCAACCCGTTCCATTGGTGCTAGATGAACGAACGTCTCTCCACTTGCTCTGTTCTGAGAGTTAAGTGTGTGTGAAAGCCGTCCTTCACCTAGCTTGTTGGGAACACAAAGTTTCTTTTCAGTTGCAAACTCCATTCCATACATATATATGGGTAGGTACTAGCTCCAACTCGGTTTTACAGTGAAAACTGCAGGAACATCAAACCGGCACTAGGAAACAGACTGAGGAAGCAGAGAAAAAGTGTCTCCTGCAACCCGTTCCCTTGGTGCTAGATGAACGAACGTCTCTCCACTTTCTCAGTTCTGAGAGATAAGAGTGTGTGAAAGCCGTCCTTCACCTAGTTTGTTGGGAACACAAAGTTTCTTTTCAGTTGCAAACTCCATTCCATACATATATATGGGGAGGTACTAGCTCCAACTCGGTTTGACAGTGAAAACTGCAGGAACTTCAAACCGGCACTAGGAAACAGACTGAGAAAGCAGAGAAACAGTGTCTCCTGCAACCTGTTCCCTTGGTGCCAGATGAACGAACGTCTCTCCACTTGCTCTGTTCTGAGAGATAAGTGTGTGTGAAAGAAGTCCTTCACCTAGCTTGTTGGGAACACAAAGTTTCTTTTCAGTTGCAAACTCCATTCCATACATATATATAGGGAGGTAGAAGCTCCAACTCTGTTTTACAGTGAAAACTGCAGGAACTTCAAACCGGCACTAGGAAACAGACTGAGAATGCTGAGAAAAAGTGTCTCCTGCAACCCGTTCCCTTGGTGCTAGATGAACGAACGTCTCTCCACTTGCTCAGTTCTGAGAGATAAGTGTGTGTGAAAGCCGTCCTTCACCTAGCTTGTTGGGAACACAAAGTTTCTTTTCAGTTGCAAACTCCACTCCATACCTATATATGGGGAGGTACAAGCTCCAACTCGGTTTTACAGTGAAAACTGCAGGAACTTCAAACCGGCACTAGGAAACAGAATGAGGAAGCAGAGAAAAAGTGTCTCCTGCAACCTGTTCCCTTGGTGCTAGATGAACGAACGTCTCTCCACTTGCTCATTTCTGAGAGATAAGTGTGTGTGAAAGCCGTCCTTCACCTAGCTTGTTGGGAACACAAATTTTCTTTTCAGTTGCAAACTCCATTCCATACATATATATGGGGAGGTACTAGCTCCAACTCGGTTTGACAGTGAAAACTGCAGGAACTTCAAACCGGCAGTAGGAAACAGACTGAAAAAGCAGAGAAAAAGTGTCTCCTGCAACCCGTTCCCTTGGTGCTACATGAACGAACGTCTCTCCACTTGCTCTGTTCTGAGAGGTAAGTGTGTGTGAAAGCCGTCCTTCACCTAGCTTGTTGGGAACACAAAGTTTCTTTTCAGTTGCAAACTCCATTCCATACATATATATGGGGAGGTAGAAGCTCCAACTCGGTTTTACAGTGAAAACTGCAGGAACTTCAAACCGGCACTAGGAAACCGACTGAGAAAGCAGAGAAAATGTGTCTCCTGCAACTCGTTCCCTTGGTGCTAGATGAACGAACGTCTCTCCACTTGCTCAGTTCTGAGAGATAAGTGTGTGTGAAAGCCGTCCTTCACCCAGCTTGTTGGCAACACAAAGTTTCTTTTCAGTTGCAAACTCCATTCCATACATATATATGGGGAGGTACTAACTCCAACTCGATTTGACAGTGAAAACTGCAGGAACTTCAAACCGGCACTAGGAAACAGACTGAGAAAGCAGATAAAAAATGTCTCTTGCAACCCGTTCCCTTGGTGCTAGATGAACGAAAGTCTCTCCACTTGCTCTGTTCTGAGAGATAAGTGTGTGTGAAAGCCGTCCTTCACCTAGCTTGTTGGGAACACAAAGTTTCTTTTCAGTTGCGAACTCCATTCCATACATATATATGGGGAGGTAGAAGCTCCAACTCGGTTTTACAGTGAAAACTGCAGGAACTTCAAACCGGCACTAGGAAACAGACTGAGAAAGCAGAGAAAAAGTTTCTCCTTCAACCCGTTCCCTTGGTGCTAGATGAACGAACGTCTCTCCACTTGCTCAGTTCTGAGAGATAAGTGTGTGTGAAAGCCGTCCTTCACTTAGCTTGTTGGGAACACAAAGTTTCTTTTCAGTTGCAAACTCCATTCCATACATATATATGGATAGGAACATGTCCAACGTGGTTTTACAGTGAAAACTGCAGGAACTTCAAACCGGCACTAGGAAACAGACTGAGAAAGCAGAGAAAAAGTGTCTCCTGCAACCCGTTCCCTTGGTGCTAGATGAACGAAAGTCTCTCCACTTGCTCAGTTCTGAGAGATAAGTGTGTGTGAAAGCCGTCCTTCACCTAGCTTCTTGGGAACACAAAGTTTCTTTTCAGTTGCAAACTCCAATCCATACATATATATGGGGAGGTAAAAGCTCCAACTCGGTTTTACAGTGAAAACTGCAGGAACTTCAAACAGGCACTAGGAAACAGACTGAGGAAGCAGAGAATAAGTGTCTCCAGCAACCCGTTCCCTTGGTGCTAGATGAACGAACGTCTCTCCACTTGCTCAGTTCTGAGAGATAAGTGTGTGTGAAAGCCGTCCTTCACCTAGCTTGTTGGGAACACAAAGTTTCTTTTCAGTTGCAAACACCATTCCACACATATATATGGGGAGGTACTAGCTCCAACTCTGTTTGACAATGAAAACTGCAGGAACTTCAAACCGGCACTAGGAAACAGACTGAGAAAAAGAGAAAAAGTGTCTCCTGCAACCCGTTCCCTTGGTGCTAGATGAACGAAAGTCTCTCCACTTGCTCAGTTCTGAGAGATAAGTGTGTGTGAAAGCCGTCCTTCACCTAGCTTGTTGGGAACACAAAGTTTCTTTTCAGTTGCAAACTCCATTCCATACATATATATGGGGAGGTAGACGCTCCAACTCGGTTTTACAGTGAAAACTGCAGGAACTTCAAACCGGCACTAGGAAACACACTGAGGAAGCAGAGAAAAAGTGTCTCCTGCAACCCGTTCCCTTGGTGATAGATGAACGAACGTCTCTCTACTTGCTCAGTTCTGAGAGATAAGTGTGTGTGAAAGCCGTCCTTCACCTAGCTTGTTAGGAATACAAAGTTTCTTTTCAGTTGCAAACTCCATTCCATACATATATAATGGGAGGTACTAGCATCAACTCGGTTTGACAGTGAAAACTGCAGGAACTCAAACCGGCACTAGGAAACAGACAGAGAAAGCAGAGAAAAAGTGTCTCCTGCAACACGTTCCCTTGGTGCTAGATGAACGAACGTCTCTCCACTTGCTCAGTTCTGAGAGATAAGTATGTGTGAAAGCCGTCCTTCACCTAGCTTGTTGTGAACACAAAGTTTCTTTTCAGTTGCAAACTCCATTCCATACATATATAAGGGGAGGTACTAGCTCTAACTCGGTTTGACAGTGAAAACTGCAGGAACTTCAAACCGGCACTAGGAAACAGACTGAGAAACAGAGAAAAAGTGTCTCCTGCAACCCGTTCACTTGGTGCTAGATGAACGAACGTCTCTCCACTTGCTCAGTTCTGAGAGATAAGTGTGTGTGAAAGCCGTCCTTCACCTAGCTTGTTGGGAACACAAAGTTTCTTTTCAGTTGCAAACTCCATTCCATACATATATATGGGGAGGTACTAGCTCCAACTTGGTTTGACAGTGAAAACTGCAGGAACTTCAAACAGGCACTAGGAAACAGACTGAGGAAGCAGAGAAAAAGTGTCTCTGCAATCCGTTCCCTTGGTGCTAGATGAACGAACGTCTCTCCACTTGCTCAGTTCTGAGAGATAAGTGTGTGTGAAAGCCGTCCTTCACCTAGCTTCTTGGGAACACAAAGATTTTTTTCAGTTGCAAACTCCATTCTATACATATATATGGGGAGGTAGAAGCTCCAAATCGGTTTTACAGTGAAAACTGCAGGAACTTCAAACCGGCACTAGGAAACAGACTGAGGATGCAGAGAAATAGTGTCCCCTGCAAACCGTTCCCTTGGTGCTAGATGAACGAACGTCTCTCCACTTGCTAAGTTCTGAGAGATAAGTGTGTGTGAAAGCCGTCCTTCACCTAGCTTGTTGGGAACACAAAGTTTCTTTTCAGTTGCAAACTCCATTCCATACATATATATGGGGAGGTACTAGCTCCAACTCGGTTTGACAGTGAAAACTGCAGGAACTTCAAACCGGCACTAGGAAACAGACAGAGAAAGCAGAGAAAAAGTGTCTCCTGCAACCCGTTCCCTTGGTGCTAGATGAACGAACGTCTCTCCACTTGCTGAGTTCTGAGAGATAAGTGTGTGTGAAAGCCGTCCTTCAACTAGCTTGTTGTGAACACAAAGTTTCTTTTCAGTTGCAAACTCCATTCCATACATATATAAGGGGAAGTACTAGCTCCAAATCGGTTTGACAGTGAAAACTGCAGGAACTTCAAACCGGCACTAGGAAACAGACTGAGAAAGCAGAGAAATAGTGTCTCCTGCAACCCGTTCCCTTGGTGCTAGATGAACGAAAGTCTCTCCACTTTCTCTGTTCTGAGAGATAAGTGTGTGTGAAAGCCGTCCTTCACCTAGCTTGTTGGGAACACAAAGTTTCTTTTCAGTTGCAAACTCCATTCCATACATATATATGGGGAGGTAGAAGCTCCAACTCGTTTTTACAGTGAAAACTGCAGGAACTTCAAACCGGCACTAGGAAACAGACTGAGAAAGCAGAGAAAAAGTGTCTCCTGCAACCCGTTCCCTTGGTGCTAGATGAACGAACGTCTCTCCACTTGCTCAGTTCTGAGAGATAAGTATGTGTGAAAGCCGTCCTTCACCTAGCTTGTTGTGAACACAAAGTTTCTTTTCAGTTGCAAACTCCATTCCATACATATATAAGGGGAGGTACTAGCTCTAACTCGGTTTGACAGTGAAAACTGCAGGAACTTCAAACCGGCACTAGGAAACAGACTGAGAAACAGAGAAAAAGTGTCTCCTGCAACCCGTTCACTTGGTGCTAGATGAACGAACGTCTCTCCACTTGCTCAGTTCTGAGAGATAAGTGTGTGTGAAAGCCGTCCTTCACCTAGCTTGTTGGGAACACAAAGTTTCTTTTCAGTTGCAAACTCCATTCCATACATATATATGGGGAGGTACTAGCTCCAACTTGGTTTGACAGTGAAAACTGCAGGAACTTCAAACAGGCACTAGGAAACAGACTGAGGAAGCAGAGAAAAAGTGTCTCTGCAATCCGTTCCCTTGGTGCTAGATGAACGAACGTCTCTCCACTTGCTCAGTTCTGAGAGATAAGTGTGTGTGAAAGCCGTCCTTCACCTAGCTTCTTGGGAACACAAAGATTTTTTTCAGTTGCAAACTCCATTCTATACATATATATGGGGAGGTAGAAGCTCCAAATCGGTTTTACAGTGAAAACTGCAGGAACTTCAAACCGGCACTAGGAAACAGACTGAGGATGCAGAGAAATAGTGTCCCCTGCAAACCGTTCCCTTGGTGCTAGATGAACGAACGTCTCTCCACTTGCTAAGTTCTGAGAGATAAGTGTGTGTGAAAGCCGTCCTTCACCTAGCTTGTTGGGAACACAAAGTTTCTTTTCAGTTGCAAACTCCATTCCATACATATATATGGGGAGGTACAAGCTCCAACTCGGTTTTACAGTGAAAACTGCAGGAACTTCAAACAGGCACTAGGAAACCGACTGAGGAAGCAGAGAAAAAGTGTCTCCTGCAACCCGTTCCCTTGGTGCTAGATGAACGAACGTCTCTCCACTTGCTCAGTTCTGAGAGATAAGTGTGTGTGAAAGCCGTCCTTCACCTAGCTTGTTGGGAACACAAAGTTTCTTTTCAGTTGCAAACTCCATTCCATACATATATATGGGGAGGTACTAGCTCCAACTCGGTTTGACAGTGAAAACTGCAGGAACTTCAAACCGGCACTAGGAAACAGACAGAGAAAGCAGAGAAAAAGTGTCTCCTGCAACCCGTTCCCTTGGTGCTAGATGAACGAACGTCTCTCCACTTGCTCAGTTCTGAGAGATAAGTGTGTGTGAAAGCCGTCCTTCAACTAGCTTGTTGTGAACACAAAGTTTCTTTTCAGTTGCAAACTCCATTCCATACATATATAAGGGGAAGTACTAGCTCCAAATCGGTTTGACAGTGAAAACTGCAGGAACTTCAAACCGGCACTAGGAAACAGACTGAGAAAGCAGAGAAAAAGTGTCTCCTGCAACCCGTTCCCTTGGTGCTAGATGAACGAAAGTCTCTCCACTTTCTCTGTTCTGAGAGATAAGTGTGTGTGAAAGCCGTCCTTCACCTAGCTTGTTGGGAACACAAAGTTTCTTTTCAGTTGCAAACTCCATTCCATACATATATATGGGGAGGTAGAAGCTCCAACTCGTTTTTACAGTGAAAACTGCAGGAACTTCAAACCGGCACTAGGAAACAGACTGAGAAAGCAGAGAAAAAGTGTCTCCTTCAAACCGTTCCCTTGGTGCTAGATGAACGAACGTCTCTCCACTTGCTCAGTTCTGAGACATAAGTGTGTGTGAAAGCCGTCCTTCACTTAGCTTGTTGGGAACACAAAGTTTCTTTTCAGTTGCAAACTCCATTCCATACATATATATGGATAGGAACTAGCTCCAAATTGGTTTTACAGTGAAAACTGCAGGAACTTCAAACCGGCACTAGGAAACAGACTGAGGATGCAGAGAAATAGTGTCCCCTGCAACCCGTTCCCCGGGTGCTAGATGAACGAACGTCTCTCCACTTGCTCAGTTCTGAGAGATTATTGTGTGTGAAAGCCGTCCTTCAACTAGCTTGTTGGGAACACAAAATTTCTTTTCAGTTGCAAACTCCATTCCATACATATATATGGGGAGGTACAAGCTCCAACTCGGTTTTACAGTGAAAACTGCAGGAACTTCAAACAGGCACTAGGAAACAGACTGAGGAAGCAGAGAAAAAGTGTCTCCTGCAACCCGTTCCCTTGGTGCTAGATGAACGAACGTCTCTCCACTTGCTCAGTTCTGAGAGATAAGTGTGTGTGAAAGCCGTCCTTCATCTATCTTGTTGGGAACACAAAGTTTCTTTTCAGTTGCAAACACCATTCCACACATATATATGGGGAGGTACTAGCTCCAACTCTGTTTGACAGTGAAAACTGCAGGAACTTCAAACCGGCACTAGGAAACAGACTGAGAAAGCAGAGAAAAAATGTCTCCTGCAACCCGTTCCCTTGGTGCTAGATGAACGAACGTCTCTCCACTTGCTCAGTTCTGAGAAATAAGTGTGTGTGAAAGCCGTCCTTCACCTAGCTTTTTGGGAACACAAAGTTTCTATTCAGTTGCAAACTCCATTCCATACATATATATGGATACTAACTAGCTCCAACTTGGTTTTACAGTGAAAACTGCAGGAACTTCAAACCGGCACTAGGAAACAGACTGAGAAAGCAGAGAAAAAGTGTCTCCTGCAACCCGTTCCCTTGGTGCTAGATGAACGAACGTCTCTCCACTTGCTCAGTTCTGAGAGATAATTGTGTGTGAAAGCCGTACTTCACCTAGCTTGTTGGGAACACAAAGATTCTATTCAGTTGCAAACTCCTTTCCATACATATATATGGATAGGAACTAGCTCCAACTTGGTTTTACAGTGAAAACTGCAGGAACTTCAAACCGGCACTAGGAAACAGACTGACAAAGCAGAGAAAAAATGTCTCCTGCAACCTGTTCCCTTGGTGCTAGATGAACGAACGTCTCCCCACTTGCTCAGTTCTGAGAGATAAGTGTGTGTGAAAGCCGTCCTTCACCTAGCTTGTTGGGAACACAAAGTTTCTATTCAGTTGCAAACTCCATTCCATACATATATATGGATAGGAACTAGCTCCAACTTGGTTTTACAGTGAAAACTGCAGGAACTTCAAACCGGCACTAGGAAACAGACTGAGAAAGCAGAGAAAAAGTGTCTCCTGCAACCCGTTCCCTTGGTGCTAGATGAACGAACGTCTCTCCACTTGCTCAGTTCTGCGAGATAAGTGTGTGTGAAAGCCGTCCTTCACCTAGCTTGTTGGGAACACAAAGTTTCTTTTCAGTTGCAAACTCCATTCCATACATATATATGGGGAGGTACAAGCTCCAAATCGGTTTTACAGTGAAAACTGCAGGAAATTCAAACCGGCACTAGGAAACAGACTGAGGAAGCAGAGAAAAAGTGTCTCCTGCAACCCGTTCCCTTGGTGCTAGATGAACGAACTTCTCTCCACTTGCTCAGTTCTGAGAGATAAGTGTGTGTGAAAGCCGTCCTTCACCTAGCTTGTTGGGAACACAAAGTTTCTTTTCAGTTGCAAACACCATTCCACACATATATATGGGGAGGTACTAGCTCCAACTCTGTTTGACAGTGAAAACTGCAGGAACTTCAAACCGGCACTAGGAAACAGACTGAGAAAGCAGAGAAAAAATGTCTCCTGCAACCCGTTCCCTTGGTGCTAGATGAACGAACGTCTCTCCACTTGCTCAGTTCTGAGAAATAAGTGTGTGTGAAAGCCGTCCTTCACCTAGCTTGTTGGGAACACAAAGTTTCTATTCAGTTGCAATCTCCATTCCATACATATATATGGATAGGAACTAGCTCCAACTTGGTTTTGCAGTGAAAACTGCAGGAACTTCAAACCGGCACTAGGAAACAGACTGAGAAAGCAGAGAAAAAGTGTCTCCTGCAACCCGTTCCATTGGTGCTAGATGAACGAACGTCTCTCCACTTGCTCAGTTCTGAGAGATAAGTGTGTGTGAAAGCCGTCCTTCACCTAGCTTGTTGGGAACACAAAGTTTCTTTTCAGTTGCAAACTCCATTCCATACATATATATGGGGAGGTACAAGCTCCAACTCGGTTTTACAGTGAAAACTGCAGGAACTTCAAACAGGCACTAGGAAACAGACTGAGGAAGCAGAGAAAAAGTGTCTCCTGCAACCCGTTCCCTTGGTGCTAGATGAACGAACGTCTCTCCACTTGCTAAGTTCTGAGAAATAAGTGTGTGTGTAAGCCGTCCTTCACCTAGCTTGTTGGGAACACAAAGTTTCTATTCAGTTGCAAACTCCATTCCATACATATATATGGATAGGAACTAGCTCCAACTTGGTTTTACAGTGAAAACTGCAGGAACTTCAAACCGGCACTAGGAAACAGACTGAGAAAGCAGAGAAAAAGTGTCTCCTGCAACCCGTTCCCTTGGTGCTAGATGAACGAACGTCTCTCCACTTGCTCAGTTCTGAGAGATAAGTGTGTGTGAAAGCCGTCCTTCACCTAGCTTGTTGGGAACACAAAGATTCTATTCAGTTGCAAACTCCATTCCATACATATATATGGATAGGAACTAGCTCCAACTTGGTTTTACAGTGAAAACTGCAGGAACTTCAAACCGGCACTAGGAAACAATCTGAGAAAGCAGAGAAAAAATGTCTCCTGCAACCCGTTCCCTTGGTGCTAGATGAACGAACGTCTCTCCACTTGCTCAGTTCTGAGAGATAAGTGTGTGTGAAAGCCGTCCTTCACCTAGCTTGTTGGGAACACAAAGTTGCTATTCAGTTGCAAACTCCATTCCATACATATATATGGATAGGAACTAGCTCCAACTTGGTTTTACAGTGAAAACTGCAGGAACTTCAAACCGGCACTAGGAAACAGACTGAGAAAGCAGAGAAAAAGTGTCTCCTGCAAACCGTTCCCTTGGTGCTAGATGAACGAACGTCTCTCCACTTGCTCAGTTCTGAGAGATAAGTGTGTGTGAAAGCCGTCCTTCACATAGCTTGTAGGGAACACAAAGTTTCTTTTCAGTTGCAAACTCCATTCCATACATATATATGGGGAGGTACAAGCTCCAACTCGGTTTTACAGTGAAAACTGCAGGAACTTCAAACAGGCACTAGGAAACAGACTGAGGAAGCAGAGAAAAAGTGTCTCCTGCAACCCGTTTCCTTGGTGCTAGATGAACGAACGTCTCTCCACTTGCTCAGTTCTGAGAGGTAAGTGTGTGTGAAAGCCGTCCTTCACCTAGCTTGTTGGGAACACAAAGTTTCTTTTCAGTTGCAAACACCATTCCACACATATATATGGGGAGGTACTAGCTCCAACTCTGTTTGACAGTGAAAACTTCAGGAACTTCAAACCGGCACTAGGAAACAGACTGAGAAAGCAGAGAAAAAGTGTCTCCTGCAACCCGTTCCCTTGGTGCTAGATGAACGAACGTCTCTCCACTTGCTCAGTTCTGAGAAATAAGTGTGTGTGAAAGCCGTCCTTCACCTAGCTTGTTGGGAACACAAAGTTTCTATTCAGTTGCAAACTCCATTCCATACATATATATGGATAGGAACTAGCTCCAACTTGGTTTTACAGTGAAAACTGCAGGAACTTCAAACCGGCACTAGGAAACAGACTGAGAAAGCAGAGAAAAAGTGTCTCCTGCAACCCGTTCCCTTGGTGCTAGATGAACGTACGTCTCTCCACTTGCTCTATTCTGAGAGATAAGTGTGTGTGAAAGCCGTCCTTCACCTAGCTTGTTGGGAACACAAAGTTTCTTTTCAGTTGCAAACTCCATTCCATACATATATATGGGGAGGTACAAGCTCCAAATTGATTTTACAGTGAAAACTGCAGGAACTTCAAACAGGCACTAGGAAACAGACTGAGGAAGCAGAGAAAAAGTGTCTCCTGCAACCCGTTCCCTTGGTGCTAGATGAACGAACGTCTCTCCACTTGCTCAGTTCTGAGAGATAAGTGTGTGTGAAAGCCGTCCTTCACCTAGCTTGTTGGGAACACAAAGTTTCTTTTCAGTTGCAAACACCATTCGACACATATATATGGGGAGGTACTAGCTCCAACTCTGTTTGACAGTGAAAACTGCAGGAACTTCAAACCGGCACTAGGAAACAGACTGAGAAAGCAGAGAAAAAATGTCTCCTGCAAACCGTTCCCTTGGTGCTAGATGAACGAACGTCTCTCCACTTGCTCAGTTCTGAGAAATAAGTGTGTGTGAAAGCCGTCCTTCACCTAGCTTGTTGGGAACACAAAGTTTCTATTCAGTTGCAAACTCCATTCCATACATATATATGGATAGGAACTAGCTCCAACTCGGTTTTACAGTGAAAACTGCAGGAACTTCAAACCGGCACTAGGAAACAGACTGAGGAAGCAGAGAAAAAGTGTCTCCTGCAACCCGTTCCCTTGGTGCTAGATGAACGAACGTCTCTCCACTTGCTCTGTTCTGAGAGATAAGTGTGTGTGAAAGCCGTCCATCACCTAGATTGTTGGGAACTCAAAGTTTCTTTTCATTTGCAAACTCCATTCCATACATATATATGGGGAGGTAGAAGCTCCAACTCGGTTTTACAGTGAAAACTGCATTAACTTCAAACCGGCACTAGGAAACAGACTGAGAAAGCAGAGAAAAAATGTCTCCTGCAACCCGTTCCCTTTGTGCTAGATGAACGAACTTCTCTCCACTTGCTCAATTCTGAGAGATAAGTGTGTGTGAAAGCCGTCCTTCACCTAGCTTGTTGGGAACACAAAGTTTCTATTCAGTTGCAAACTCCATTCCATAGATATATATGGATAGGAACTAGCTTCAACTTGGTTTTACAGTGAAAACTGCAGGAACTTCAAACCGGCACTAGGAAACAGACTGAGAAAGCAGAGAAAAAGTGTCTCCTGCAACCCGTTCCCTTGGTGCTAGATGAACGAACGTCTCTCCACTTGCTCAGTTCTGAGAGATAAGTGTGTGTGAAAGCCGTCCTTCACCTAGCTTGTTGGGAACACAAAGTTTCTTTTCAGTTGCAAACTCCATTCCATACATATATATGGGGAGGTAGACGCTCCAACTCGGTTTTACAGTGAAAACTGCAGGAACTTCAAACCGGCACTAGGAAACAGACTGAGGAAGCAGAGAAAAAGTGTCTCCTGCAACCCGTTCCCTTGGTGCTAGATGAACGAACGTCTCTCCACTTGCTCTGTTCTGAGAGATAAGTGTGTGTGAAAGCCGTCCATCACCTAGATTGTTGGGAACACAAAGTTTCTTTTCAGTTGCAAACTCCATTCCATACATATATATGGGAATGTAGAAGCTCCAACTCGGTTTTACAGTGAAAACTGCAGGAATTTCAAACCGGCACTAGGAAACAGACTGAGAAAGCAGAGAAAAAATGTGTCCTGCAACCCGTTCCCTTGGTGCTAGATGAACGAACTTCTCTCCACTTGCTCAATTCTGAGAGATAAGTGTGTGTGAAAGCCGTCCTTCACCTAGCTTGTTGGGAACACAAAGTTTCTATTCAGTTGCAAACTCCATTCCATAAATATATATGGATAGGAACTAGCTCCAACTAGGTTTTACAGTGAAAACTGCAGGAAATTCAAACCGGCACTAGGAAACAGACTGAGAAAGCAGAGAAAAAGTGTCTCCTGCAAACCGTTCCCTTGGTGCTAGATGAACGAACGTCTCTCCACTTGCTCAGTTCTGAGAGATAAGTGTGTGTGAAAGCCGTCCTTCACCTAGCTTGTTGGGAACACAAAGTTTCTATTCAGTTGCAAACTCCATTCCATACATATATATGGATAGGAACTAGCTCCAACTTGGTTTTACAGTGAAAACTGCAGGAACTTCAAACCGGCACTAGGAAACAGACTGAGAAAGCAGAGAAAAAGTGTCTCCTGCAACCCGTTCCCTTGGTGCTAGATGAACGAAAGTCTCTCCACTTGCTCAGTTCTGAGAGATAAGTGTGTGTGAAAGCCATCCTTCACCTAGCTTGTTGGGAACACAAAGTTTCTTTTCAGTTGCAAACTCCATTCCATACATATATATGGGGAGGTACAAGCTCCAACTCGGTTTTACAGTGAAAACTGCAGGAACTTCAAACAGGCACTAGGAAACAGACTGAGGAAGCAGAGAAAAAGTGTCTCCTGCAACCCGTTCCCTTGGTGCTAGATGAACGAACGTCTCTCCTCTTGCTCAGTTCTGAGAGATAAGTGTGTGTGAAAGCCGTCCTTCACCTAGCTTGTTGGGAACACAAAGTTTCTTTTCAGTTGCAAACTCCATTCCATACATATATATAGGGAGGTACAAGCTCCAACTCGGTTTTACAGTGAAAACTGCAGGAACTTCAAACAGGCACTAGGAAACAGACTGAGGAAGCAGAGAAAAAGTGTCTCCTGCAACCCGTTCCCTTGGTGCTAGATGAACGAAAGTCTCTCCACTTGCTCAGTTCTGAGAGATAAGTGTGTGTGAAAGCCGTCCTTCACCTAGCTTGTTGGGAACACAAAGTTTCTTTTCAGTTGCAAACACCATTCGACACATATATATGGGGAGGTACTAGCTCCAACTCTGTTTGACAGTGAAAACTGCAGGAACTTCAAACCGGCACTAGGAAACAGACTGAGAAAGCAGAGAAAAAATGTCTCCTGCAACCCGTTCCCTTGGTGCTAGATGAACGAACGTCTCTCCACTTGCTCAGTTCTGAGAAATAAGTGTGTGTGAAAGCCGTCCTTCACCTAGCTTGTTGGGAACACAAAGTTTCTATTCAGTTGCAAACACCATTCCATACATATATATGGATAGGAACTAGCTCCAACTTGGTTTTACAGTGAAAACTGCAGGAACTTCAAACCGGCACTAGGAAACAGACTGAGAAAGCAGAGAAAAAGTGTCTCCTGCAAACCGTTCCCTTGGTGCTAGATGAACGAACGTCTCTCCACTTGCTCAGTTCTGAGAGATAAGTGTGTGTGAAAGCCGTCCTTCACCTAGCTTGTTGGGAACACAAAGTTTCTTTTCAGTTGCAAACTCCATTCCATACATATATATGGGGAGGTAGACCCTCCAACTCGGTTTTACAGTGAAAACTGCAGGAACTTCAAACCGGCACTAGGAAACAGACTGAGGAAGCAGAGAAAAAGTGTCTCCTGCAACCCGTTCCCTTGGTGCTAGATGAACGAACGTCTCTCCACTTGCTCTGTTCTGAGAGATAAGTGTGTGTGAAAGCCGTCCATCACCTAGATTGTTGGGAACACAAAGTTTCTTTTCATTTGCAAACTCCATTCCATACATATATATGGGGAGGTAGAAGCTCCAACTCGGTTTTACAGTGAAAACTGCAGGAACTTCAAACCGGCACTAGGAAACAGACTGAGAAAGCAGAGAGAAAATGTCTCCTGCAACCCGTTCCCTTGGTGCTAGATGAACGAACTTCTCTCCACTTGCTCAATTCTGAGAGATAAGTGTGTGTGAAAGCCGTCCTTCACCTAGCTTGTTGGGAACACAAAGTTTCTATTCAGTTGCAAACTCCATTCCATAGATATATATGGATAGGAACTAGCTCCAACTAGGTTTTACAGTGAAAACTGCAGGAACTTCAAACCGGCACTAGGAAACAGACTGAGAAAGCAGAGAAAAAGTGTCTCCTGCAACCCGTTCCCTTGGTGCTAGATGAACGAACGTCTCTCCACTTGCTCAGTTCTGAGAGATAAGTGTGTGTGAAAGCCGTCCTTCACCTAGCTTGTTGGGAACACAAAGTTTCTTTTCAGTAGCAAACTCCATTCCTTACATATATATGGGGAGGTACAAGCTCCAACTCGGTTTTACAGTGAAAACTGCAGGAACTTCAAACAGGCACTAGGAAACAGACTGAGGAAGCAGAGAAAAAGTGTCTCCTGCAACCCGTTCCCTTGGTGCTAGATGAACGAACGTCTCTCCACTTGCTCAGTTCTGAGAGATAAGTGTGTGTGAAAGCCGTCCTTCACCTAGCTTGTTGGGAACACAAAGTTTCTTTTCAGTTGCAAACACCATTCGACACATATATATGGGGAGGTACTAGCTCCAACTCTGTTTGACAGTGAATACTGCAGGAACTTCAAACCGGCACTAGGAAACAGACTGAGAAAGCAGAGAAAAAATGTCTCCTGCAACCCGTTCCCTTGGTGCTAGATGAACGAACGTCTCTCCACTTGCTCAGTTCTGAGAGATAAGTGTGTGTGAAAGCCGTCCTTCACCTAGCTTGTTGGGAACACAAAGTTTCTATTCAGTTGCAAACTCCATTCCATACATATATATGGATAGGAACTAGCTCCAACTTGGTTTTACAGTGAAAACTGCAGGAACTTCAAACCGGCACTAGGAAACAGACTGAGAAAGCAGAGAAAAAGTGTCTCCTGCAACCCGTTCCCTTGGTGCTAGATGAACGAACGTCTCTCCACTTGCTCAGTTCTGAGAGATAAGTGTGTGTGAAAGCCGTCCTTCACCTAGCTTGTTGGGAACACAAAGTTTCTATTCAGTTGCAAACTCCATTCCATACATATATATGGGGAGGTAGACGCTCCAACTCGGTTTTACAGTGAAAACTGCAGGAACTTCAAACCGGCACTAGGAAACAGACTGAGGAAGCAGAGAAAAAGTGTCTCCTGCAACCCGTTCCCTTGGTGCTAGATGAACGAACGTCTCTCCACTTGCTCTGTTCTGAGAGATAAGTGTGTGTGAAAGCCGTCCATCACCTAGATTGTTGGGAACACAAAGTTTCTTTTCAGTTGCAAACTCCATTCCATACATATATATGGGGAGGTAGAAGCTCCAACTCGGTTTTACAGTGAAAACTGCAGGAACTTCAAACCGGCACTAGGAAACAGACTGAGAAAGCAGAGAAAAAATGTGTCCTGCAACCCGTTCCATTGGTGCTAGATGAACGAACTTCTCTCCACTTGCTCAATTCTGAGAGATAAGTGTGTGTGAAAGCCGTCCTTCACCTAGCTTGTTGGGAACACAAAGTTTCTATTCAGTTGCAAACTCCATTCCATAGATATATATGGATAGGAACTAGCTCCAACTAGGTTTTACAGTGAAAACTGCAGGAAATTCAAACCGGCACTAGGAAACAGACTGAGAAAGCAGAGAAAAAGTGTCTCCTGCAAACCGTTCCCTTGGTGCTAGATGAACGAACGTCTCTCCACTTGCTCAGTTCTGAGAGATAAGTGTGTGTGAAAGCCGTCCTTCACCTAGCTTGTTGGGAACACAAAGTTTCTATTCAGTTGCAAACTCCATTCCTTACATATATATGGATAGGAACTAGCTCCAACTTGGTTTTACAGTGAAAACTGCAGGAACTTCAAACCGGCACTAGGAAACAGACTGAGAAAGCAGAGAAAAAGTGTCTCCTGCAACCCGTTCCCTTGGTGCTAGATGAACGAAAGTCTCTCCACTTGCTCAGTTCTGAGAGATAAGTGTGTGTGAAAGCCATCCTTCACCTAGCTTGTTGGGAACACAAAGTTTCTTTTCAGTTGCAAACTCCATTCCATACATATATATGGGGAGGTACAAGCTCCAACTCGGTTTTACAGTGAAAACTGCAGGAACTTCAAACAGGCACTAGGAAACAGACTGAGGAAGCAGAGAAAAAGTGTCTCCTGCAACCCGTTCCCTTGGTGCTAGATGAACGAACGTCTCTCCTCTTGCTCAGTTCTGAGAGATAAGTGTGTGTGAAAGCCGTCCTTCACCTAGCTTGTTGGGAACACAAAGTTTCTTTTCAGTTGCAAACTCCATTCCATACATATATATAGGGAGGTACAAGCTCCAACTCGGTTTTACAGTGAAAACTGCAGGAACTTCAAACAGGCACTAGGAAACAGACTGAGGAAGCAGAGAAAAAGTGTCTCCTGCAACCCGTTCCCTTGGTGCTAGATGAACGAACGTCTCTCCACTTGCTCAGTTCTGAGAGATAAGTGTGTGTGAAAGCCGTCCTTCACCTAGCTTGTTGGGAACACAAAGTTTCTTTTCAGTTGCAAACACCATTCGACACATATATATGGGGAGGTACTAGCTCCAACTCTGTTTGACAGTGAAAACTGCAGGAACTTCAAACCGGCACTAGGAAACAGACTGAGAAAGCAGAGAAAAAATGTCTCCTGCAACCCGTTCCCTTGGTGCTAGATGAACGAACGTCTCTCCACTTGCTCAGTTCTGAGAAATAAGTGTGTGTGAAAGCCGTCCTTCACCTAGCTTGTTGGGAACACAAAGTTTCTATTCAGTTGCAAACTCCATTCCATACATATATATGGATAGGAACTAGCTCCAACTTGGTTTTACAGTGAAAACTGCAGGAACTTCAAACCGGCACTAGGAAACAGACTGAGAAAGCAGAGAAAAAGTGTCTCCTGCAAACCGTTCCCTTGGTGCTAGATGAACGAACGTCTCTCCACTTGCTCAGTTCTGAGAGATAAGTGTGTGTGAAAGCCGTCCTTCACCTAGCTTGTTGGGAACACAAAGTTTCTTTTCAGTTGCAAACTCCATTCCATACATATATATGGGGAGGTAGACCCTCCAACTCGGTTTTACAGTGAAAACTGCAGGAACTTCAAACCGGCACTAGGAAACAGACTGAGGAAGCAGAGAAAAAGTGTCTCCTGCAACCCGTTCCCTTGGTGCTAGATGAACGAACGTCTCTCCACTTGCTCTGTTCTGAGAGATAAGTGTGTGTGAAAGCCGTCCATCACCTAGATTGTTGGGAACACAAAGTTTCTTTTCATTTGCAAACTCCATTCCATACATATATATGGGGAGGTAGAAGCTCCAACTCGGTTTTACAGTGAAAACTGCAGGAACTTCAAACCGGCACTAGGAAACAGACTGAGAAAGCAGAGAAAAAATGTCTCCTGCAACCCGTTCCCTTGGTGCTAGATGAACGAACTTCTCTCCACTTGCTCAATTCTGAGAGATAAGTGTGTGTGAAAGCCGTCCTTCACCTAGCTTGTTGGGAACACAAAGTTTCTATTCAGTTGCAAACTCCATTCCATAGATATATATGGATAGGAACTAGCTCCAACTAGGTTTTACAGTGAAAACTGCAGGAACTTCAAACCGGCACTAGGAAACAGACTGAGAAAGCAGAGAAAAAGTTTCTCCTGCAAACCGTTCCCTTGGTGCTAGATGAACGAACGTCTCTCCACTTGCTCAGTTCTGAGAGATAAGTGTGTGTGAAAGCCGTCCTTCACCTAGCTTGTTGGGAACACAAAGTTTCTATTCAGTTGCAAACTCCATTCCATACATATATATGGATAGGAACTAGCTCCAACTTGGTTTTACAGTGAAAACTGCAGGAACTTCAAACCGACACTAGGAAACAGACTGAGAAAGCAGAGAAAAAGTGTCTCCTGCAACCCGTTCCCTTGGTGCTAGATGAACGAAAGTCTCTCCACTTGCTCAGTTCTGAGAGATAAGTGTGTGTGAAAGCCATCCTTCACCTAGCTTGTTGGGAACACAAAGTTTCTTTTCAGTTGCAAACACCATTCCACACATATATATGGGGAGGTACTAGCTCCAACTCTGTTTGACAGTGAAAACTGCAGGAACTTCAAACCGGCACTAGGAAACAGACTGAGAAAGCAGAGAAAAAATGTCTCCTGCAACCCGTTCCATTGGTGCTAGATGAACGAACGTCTCTCCACTTGCTCAGTTCTGAGAAATAATTGTGTGTGAAAGCCGTCCTTCACCTAGCTTGTTGGGAACACAAAGTTTCTATTCAGTTGCAAACTCCATTCCATACATATATATGGATAGGAACTAGCTCCAACTTGGTTTTACAGTGAAAACTGCAGGAACTTCAAACCGGCACTAGGAAACAGACTGAGAAAGCAGAGAAAAAGTGTCTCCTGCAACCCGTTCCCTTTGTGCTAGATGAACGAACGTCTCTCCACTTGCTCAGTTCTGAGAGATAAGTGTGTGTGAAAGCCGTAATTCACCTATCTTGTTGGGAACACAAAGATTCTATTCAGTTGCAAACTCCATTCCATACATATATATGGATAGGAACTAGCTCCAATTTGGTTTTACAGTGAAAACTGCAGGAACTTCAAACCGGCACTAGGAAACAGACTGAGAAAGCAGAGAAAAAGTGTCTCCTGCAACCCGTTCCCTTGGTGCTAGATGAACGAACGTCTCTCCACTTGCTCAGTTCTGAGAGATAAGTGTGTGTGAAAGCCGTCCTTCACCTAGCTTGTTGGGAACACAAAGTTTCTTTTCAGTTGCAAACTTCATTCCATACATATATATGGGTAGGTAGACGCTCCAACTCGGTTTTACAGTGAAAACTGCAGGAACTTCAAACCGGCACTTGGAAACAGACTGAGGAAGCAGAGAAAAAGTGTCTCCTGCAACCCGTTCCCTTGGTGCTAGATGAACGAACGTCTCTCCACTTGCTCTGTTCTGAGAGATAAGTGTGTGTGAAAGCCGTCCATCACCTAGCTTGTTGGGAACACAAAGTTTCTTTTCAGTTGCAAACTCCATTCCATACATATATATGGGGAGGTAGAAGCTCCAACTCGGTTTTACAGTGAAAACTGCAGGAACTTCAAACCGGCACTAGGAAACAGACTGAGAAAGCAGAGAAAAAATGTCTCCTGCAACCCGTTCCCTTGGTGCTAGATGAACGAACTTCTCTCCACTTGCTCAGTTCTGAGAGATAAGTGTGTGTGAAAGCCGTCCTTCACCTAGCTTGTTGGGAACACAAAGTTTCTATTCAGTTGCAAACTCCATTCCATACATATATATGGATAGGAACTAGCTCCAACTAGGTTTTACAGTGAAAACTGCAGGAACTTGAAACCGGCACTAGGAAACAGACTGAGAAAGCAGAGAAAAAGTGTCTCCTACAAACTGTTCCCTTGTTGCTAGATGAACGAACGTCTCTCCACTTGCTCAGTTCTGAGAGTTAAGTGTGTGTGAAAGCCGTACTTCACCTAGCTTTTTGAGAACAAAAAGTTTCTTTTCAGTTGCAAATTCCATTCCATACATATATATGGGGAGGTACTAGCTCCAACTCGGTTTGACAGTGAAAACTGCAGGAACATCAAACCGGCACTAGGAAACACACTGAGAAAGCAGAGAAAAAGATTCTCCTGCAACCCGTTCCCTTTGTGCTAGATGAACGAACGTCTCTCCACTTACTCACTTCTGAGGGATAAGTGTGTATGAAAGCCATCCTTAACCTAGCTTGTTGGGAACACAAAGTTTCTTTTCAGTTGCAAACTCCATTCCATACATATATATGGGGAGGTACTAGCTCCAACTCGGTTTGACAGTGAAAACTGCAGGAACTTCAAACCGGCACTAGGAAACAGACTGAGAAAGCAGAGAAAAAGTGTCTCCTGCAACCCGTTCCCTTGGTGCTAGATGAACGAACGTCTCTCCACTTGCTCAGTTCTGAGAGATAAGTGTGTGTGAAAGCCGTCCTTCACCTAGCTTGTTGGGAACACAAAGTTTCTTTTCAGTTGCAAACTCCATTCCATACATATATATGGGGAGGTACTAGCTCCAAATCGTTTTGACATTGAAAACTGCAGGAACTTCAAACCGGCACTAGGAAACAGACTGAGAAAGCAGAGAAAAAGTGTCTCCTGCAACCCGTTCCCTTGGTGCTAGATGAACGAACGTCTCTCCACTTGCTCACTTCTGAGAGATAAGTGTGTGTGAAAGCCGTCCTTCACCTAGCTTGTTGTTAACACAAAGTTTCTTTTCAGTTGCAAACTCCATTCCATACATATATATTTGGAGGTAGAAGCTCCAACTCGGTTTTACAGTGAAAACTGCAGGAACTTCAAACCGGCACTAGGAAACAAACTGAGAAAGCAGAGAAAAAGTGTCTCCTGCAAACCGTTCCCTTGGTGCTAGATGAACGAACGTCTCTCCACTTGCTCAGTTCTGAGAGATAAGTGTGTGTGAAAGCCGTCCTTCACCTAGCTTGTTGGGAACACAAAGTTTCTTTTCAGTTGCAAACTCCATTCCATACATATATATGTAGAGGTACAATCTCCAACTCGGTTTTACAGTGAAAACGGCAGGAACTTCAAACCGGCACTAGGAAACAGACTGAGGAAGCAGAGAAAAAGTGTCTCCAGCATCCCGTTCCCTTGGTGCTAGATGAACGAACGTCTCTCCACTTGCTCAGTTCTGAGAGATAAGTGTGTGTGAAAGCCGTACTTCACCTAGCTTTTTGGGAACACAAAGTTTCTATTCAGTTGCAAACTCCATTCCATACAAATATATGGGGAGGTACTAGCTCCAACACGGTTTGACAGTGAAAACTGCAGGAACAACAAACCGGCACTAGGAAACAGACTGAGAAAGCAGAGAAAAAGTTTCTCCAGCAACCCGTTCCCTTGGTGCTAGATGAACGAACGTCTCTCCACTTGCTCAGTTCTGAGAGATAAGTGTGTGTGAAAGCCATCCTTAACGTAGCTTGTTGGGAACACAAAGTTTCTTTTCAGTTGCAAACTCTATTCCATACATATATATGGGGAGGTACTAGCTCCATCTCTGATTGACAGTGAAAACTGCAGGAACTTCAAACCGGCACTAGGAAACAGACTGAGAAAGCAGAGAAAAAGTGTCTCCTGCAACCCGTTCCCTTGGTGCTAGATGAACGAACGTCTCTCCACTTGCTATGTTCTAAGAGATAAGTGTGTGTGAAAGCCGTCATTCACCTAGCTTGTTGGGAACACAAAGTTTCTTTTCAGTTGCAAACTCCATTCCATACATATATATGGGGAGGTACAAGCTCCAACTCGGTTTGACAGTGAAAACGGCAGGAACTTCAAACCGGCACTAGGAAACAGACTGAGGAAGCAGAGAAAAAGTGTCTCCAGCAACCCGTTCCCTTGGTGCTAGATGAACGAACGTCTCTCCACTTGCTCAGTTCTGAGAGATAAGTGTGTGTGAAAGCCGTCCTTCACCTAGCTTTTTGGGAACACAAAGTTTCTATTCAGTTGCAAACTCCATTCCATACATATATATGGATAGGAACTAGCTCCAACTTGGTTTTACAGTGAAAACTGCAGGAACTTCAAACCGGCACTAGGAAACAGACTGAGAAAGCAGAGAAAAAGTGTCTCCTGCAAACCGTTCCCTTGGTGCTAGATGAACGAACGTCTATCCACTTGCTCAGTTCTGAGAGTTAAGTGTGTGTGAAAGCCGTACTTCACCTAGCTTTTTGGGAACAAAAAGTTTCTTTTCAGTTGCAAACTCCATTCCATACATATATATGGGGAGGTAGAAGCTCCAACTCTGTTTGACAGTGAAAACTGCAGGAACATCAAACCGGCACTAGGAAACAGACTGAGAAAGCAGAGAAAAAGATTCTCCTGCAACCCGTTCCCTTGGTGCTAGATGAACGAACGTCTCTCCACTTGCTCAGTTCTGAGAGATAAGTGTGTGTGAAAGCCGTCCTTCACCTAGCTTTTTGGGAACAAAAAGTTTCTTTTCAGTTGCAAACTCCATTCCATACAAATATATGGGGAGGTACTAGCTCCAACTCGGTTTGACAGTGAAAACTGCAGGAACATCAAACCGGCACTAGGAAACAGACTGAGAAAGCAGAGAAAAAGTTTCTCCAGCAACCCGTTCCCTTGGTGCTAGATGAACGAACGTCTCTCCACTTGCTCAGTTCTGAGAGAAAAGTGTGTGTGAAAGCCATCCTTCACCTAGCTTGTTGGGAACACAAAGTTTCTTTTCAGTTGCAAACTCCATTCCATACATATATATGGGGAGGAACAAGCTCCAACTCGGTTTGACCGTGAAAACTGCAGGAACTTCAAACCGGCACTAGGAAACAGACTGAGAAAGCAGAGAAAAAGTGTCTCCTGCAACCCGTTCCCTTGGTGCTAGATGAACGAACGTCTCTCCACTTGCTCAGTTCTGAGAGATAAGTGTGTGTGAAAGCCGTCCTTCACCTAGCTTGTTGGGAACACAAAGTTTCTTTTCAGTTGCAAACTCCATTCCATACATTTATATGGGGAGGTACTAGCTCCAACTCGGTTTGACAGTGAAAACTGCAGGAACTTCAAACCGGCACTAGGAAACAGACTGAGAAAGCAGAGAAAAAGTGTCTCCTGCAACCCGTTCCCTTGGTGCTAGATGAACGAACGTCTCTCCACTTGCTCAGTTCTGCGAGATAAGTGTGTGTGAAAGCCGTCCTTCACCTAGCTTGTTGGGAACACAAAGTTTCTTTTCAGTTGCAAACTCCATTCCATACATATATATGGGGAGGTACAAGTTCCAACTCGTTTTGACAGTGAAAACTGCAGGAACTTCAAACCGGCCCTAGGAAACAGACTGAGAAAGCAGAGAAAAAGTGTCTCCTGCAACCCGTTCCCTTGGTGCTAGATGAACGAACGTCTCTCCAATTGCTCAGTTCTGAGAGATAAGTGTGTGTGAAAGCCGTCCTTCACCTAGCTTGTTGGGAACACAAAGTTTCTTTTCAGTTGCAAACTCCATTCCATACATTTATATGGGGAGGTACTAGCTCCAACTCGGTTTGACAGTGAAAACTGCAGGAACTTCAAACCGGCACTAGGAAACAGACTGAGAAAGCAGAGAAAAAGTGTCTCCTGCAACCCGTTCCCTTGGTGCTAGATGAACGAACGTCTCTCCACTTGCTCAGTTCTGCGAGATAAGTGTGTGTGAAAGCCGTCCTTCACCTAGCTTGTTGGGAACACAAAGTTTCTTTTCAGTTGCAAACTCCATTCCATACATATATATGGGGAGGTACAAGTTCCAACTCGTTTTGACAGTGAAAACTGCAGGAACTTCAAACCGGCCCTAGGAAACAGACTGAGAAAGCAGAGAAAAAGTGTCTCCTGCAACCCGTTCCCTTGGTGCTAGATGAACGAACGTCTCTCCAATTGCTCAGTTCTGAGAGATAAGTGTGTGTGAAAGCCGTCCTTCACCTAGCTTGTTGGGAACACAAAGTTTCTTTTCAGTTGCAAACTCCATTCCATACATTTATATGGGGAGGTACTAGCTCCAACTCGGTTTGACAGTGAAAACTGCAGGAACTTCAAACCGGCACTAGGAAACAGACTGAGAAAGCAGAGAAAAAGTGTCTCCTGCAACCCGTTCCCTTGGTGCTAGATGAACGAACGTCTCTCCACTTGCTCAGTTCTGCGAGATAAGTGTGTGTGAAAGCCGTCCTTCACCTAGCTTGTTGGGAACACAAAGTTTCTTTTCAGTTGCAAACTCCATTCCATACATATATATGGGGAGGTACAAGTTCCAACTCGTTTTGACAGTGAAAACTGCAGGAACTTCAAACCGGCCCTAGGAAACAGACTGAGAAAGCAGAGAAAAAGTGTCTCCTGCAACCCGTTCCCTTGGTGCTAGATGAACGAACGTCTCTCCAATTGCTCAGTTCTGAGAGATAAGTGTGTGTTAAAGCCGTCCTTCACCTAGCTTGTTGGGAACACAAAGTTTCTTTTCAGTTGCAAACTCCATTCCATACATATATATGGGGAGGTACTAGCTCCAAATCGGTTTGACATTGAAAACTGCAGGAACTTCAAACCGGCACTAGGAAACAGACTGAGAAAGCAGAGAAAAAGTGTCTCCTGCAACCCGTTCCCTTGGTGCTAGATGAACGAACGTCTCTCCACTTGCTCACTTCTGAGAGATAAGTGGGTGTGAAAGCCGTCCTTCACCTAGCTTGTTGGGAACACAAAGTTTCTTTTCAGTTGCAAACTCCATTCCATACATATATATGGATTGTAACTAGCTCCAACTCGGTTTTACAGTGAAAAATGCAGGAACTTCAAACCGGCACTAGGAAACAGACTGAGAAAGCAGAGAAAAAGTGTCTCCTCCAACCCGTTCCCTTGGTGCTAGATGAACGAACGTCTCTCCACTTCCTCAGTTCTGAGAGTTAAGTGTGTGTGAAAGCCGTACTTCACCTAGCTTTTTGGGAACAAAAAGTTTCTTTTCAGTTGCAAACTCCATTCCATACAAATATATGGGGAGGTACTAGCTCCAACACGGTTTGACAGTGAAAACTGCAGGAACATCAAACCGGCACTAGGAAACAGACTGAGAAAGCAGAGAAAAAGTGTCTCCTGCAACCCGTTCCCTTGGTGCTAGATGAACGAACGTCTCTCCACTTGCTCAGTTCTGAGAGATAAATGTGTGTGAAAGCCGTCCTTCACCTAGCTTTTTGGGAACACAAAGTTTCTTTTCAGTTGCAAACTCCATTCCATACATATATATGGGGTGGTACTAGCTCCAACTCGGTTTTAAAGTGAAAACTGCAGGAACTTCAAACCGGCACTAGGTAACAGACTGAGAAAGCAGAGAAAAAGTGTCTCCTGCAAGCCGTTCCATTGGTGCTAGATGAACGAACGTCTCTCCACTTGCTCAGTTCTGAGAGATAAGTGTGTGTGAAAGACGTCCTTCACCTAGCTTGTTGGGAACACAAAGTTTCTTTTCAGTTGCAAACTCCATTCCATACATATATATGGGGAGGTACTAGCTCTAACTCGGTTTTACAGTGAAAACTGCAGGAACTTCAAACCGGCACTAGGTAACAGACTGAGAAAGCAGAGAAAAAGTGTCTCCTGCAACCCGTTCCCTTGGTGCTAGATGAACGAACGTCTCTCCACTTGCTCAGTTCTGAGAGATAAATGTGTGTGAAAGCCGTCCTTCAACTAGCTTGTTGGGAACACAAAGTTTCTTTTCAGTTGCAAACTCCATTCCATACATATATATGGGGAGGAACAAGCTCCAACTCGGTTTGACCGTGAAAACTGCAGGAACTTCAAACCGGCACTAGGAAACAGACTGAGAAAGCAGAGAAAAAGTGTCTCCTGCAACCCGTTCCGTTGGTGCTAGATGAACGAACGTCTCTCCACTTGCTCAGTTCTGAGAGAAAAGTGTGTGTGAAAGCCGTCCTTCACCTAGCTTGTAGGGAACACAAAGTTTCTTTTCAGTTGCAAACTCGATTCCATACATTTATATGGGGAGGTACAAGCTCCAACTCGGTTTGACAGTGAAAACTGCAGGAACTTCAAACCGGCACTAGGAAACAGACTGAGAAAGCAGAGAAAAAGTGTCTCCTGCAACCCGTTCCCTTGGTGCTAGATGAACGAACGTCTCTCCACTTGCTCAGTTCTGCGAGATAAGTGTGTGTGAAAGCCGTCCTTCACCTAGCTTGTTGGGAACACAAAGTTTCTTTTCAGTTGCAAACTCCATTCCATACATATATATGGGGAGGTACAAGCTCCAACTCGGTTTGACAGTGAAAACTGCAGGAACTTCAAACCGGCACTAGGAAACAGACTGAGAAAGCAGAGAAAAAGTGTCTCCTGCAACCCGTTCCCTTGGTGCTAGATGAACGAACGTCTCTCCACTTGCTCAGTTCTGAGAGATAAGTGTGTGTGAAAGCCGTCCTTCACCTAGCTTGTTGGGAACACAAAGTTTCTTTTCAGTTGCAAACTCCATTCCATACATATATATGGGGAGGTACTAGCTCCAAATCGGTTTGACATTGAAAACTGCAGGAACTTCAAACCGGCACTAGGAAACAGACTGAGAAAGCAGAGAAAAAGTGTCTCCTGCAACCCGTTCCCTTGGTGCTAGATGAACGAACGTCTCTCCACTTGCTCACTTCTGAGAGATAAGTGGGTGTGAAAGCCGTCCTTCACCTAGCTTGTTGGGAACACAAAGTTTCTTTTCAGTTGCAAACTCCATTCCATACATATATATGGATAGTAACTAGCTCCAACTCGGTTTTACAGTGAAAAATGCAGGAACTTCAAACCGGCACTAGGAAACAGACTGAGAAAGCAGAGAAAAAGTGTCTCCTCCAACCCGTTCCCTTGGTGCTAGATGAACGAACGTCTCTCCACTTCCTCAGTTCTGAGAGTTAAGTGTGTGTGAAAGCCGTACTTCACATAGCTTTTTGGGAACAAAAAGTTTCTTTTCAGTTGCAAACTCCATTCCATACAAATATATGGGGAGGTACTAGCTCCAACTCGGTTTGACAGTGAAAACTGCAGGAACATCAAACCGGCACTAGGAAACAGACTGAGAAAGCAGAGAAAAAGTTTCTCCAGCAACCCGTTCCCTTGGTGCTAGATGAACGAACGTCTCTCCACTTGCTCAGTTCTGAGAGATAAGTGTGTGTGAAAGCCATCCTTAACGTAGCTTGTTGGGAACACAAAGTTTCTTTTCAGTTGCAAACTCCATTCCATACATATATATGGGGAGGTACTAGCTCCATATCGGACTGACAGTGAAAACTGCAGGAACTTCAAACCGGCACTAGGAAACAGACTGAGAAAGCAGAGAAAAAGTGTCTCTTGCAAATCGTTCCCTTGGTGCTAGATGAACGAACGTCTCTCCACTTGCTCATTTCTAAGAAATAAGTGTGTGTGAAAGCCGTCCTTCACCTAGATTCTTGGGAACACAAAGTTACTTTTAAGTTGCAAACTCCATTCAATAAATATATATGGGGAGGTACTAGCTCCAACTCGGTTTGACAGTGAAAACTGCAGGAACTTCAAACCGGCACTAGGAAACAGACTGAGAAAGCAGAGAAAAAGTGTCTCCTGCAACCCGTTCCCTTGGTGCTAGATGAACGAACGTCTCTCCACTTGCTATGTTCTAAGAGATAAGTGTGTGTGAAAGCCGTCATTCACCTAGCTTGTTGGGAACACAAAGTTTCTTTTCAGTTGCAAACTCCATTCCATACATATATATGGGGAGGTACAAGCTCCAACTCGGTTTTACAGTGAAAACGGCAGGAACTTCAAACCGGCACTAGGAAACAGACTGAGGAAGCAGAGAAAAAGTGTCTCCAGCAACCCGTTCCCTTGGTGCTAGATGAACGAACGTCTCTCCACTTTCTCAGTTCTGAGAGATAAGTGTGTGTGAAAGCCGTCCTTCACCTAGCTTTTTGGGAACACAAAGTTTCTTTTCAGTTGCACACTCCTTTCCATACATATATATTTGGAGGTAGAAGCTCCAACTCGGTTTTACAGTGAAAACTGCAGGAACTTCAAACCGGCACTAGGAAACATACTGAGAAAGCAGAGAAAAAGTGTCTCCTGCAACTCGTTCCCTTGGTGCTAGATGAACGAACGTCTATCCACTTGCTCAGTTCTGAGAGATAAGTGTGTGTGAAAGCCGTCATTCACCTAGCTTGTTGGGAACACAAAGTTTCTTTTCAGTTGCAAACCCCAATCCATACATATATATGGGGAGGTAGAAGCTCCAACTCGGTTTGACAGTGAAAACTGCAGGAACTTCAAACCGGCACTAGGAAACAGACTGAGAAAGCAGAGAAAAAGTGTCTCCTGCAATCCGTTCCTTTGGTGCTAGATGAACGAACGTCTCTCCACTTGCTCTGTTCTGAGAGATAAGTGTGTGTGAAAGCCGTCCTTCACCTAGCTTGTTAGGAACACAAAGTTTCTTTTCAGTTGCAAACTCCATTCCATACATATATATGGGGAGGTAGAAGCTCCAACACGGTTTTACAGTGAAAACTGCAGGAACTTCAAACCGGCACTAGGAAACAGACTGAGAAAGCAGAGAAAAAGTGTCTCCTGCATCCCGTTCCCTTGGTGCTAGAAGAACGAACGTCTCTCCCCTTGCTCAGTTCTGAGAGATAAGTGTGTGTGAAAGCCGTCCTTCACCTAGCTTGTTGGGAACTCAAAGTTTCTTTTCAATTGCAAACTCCATTCCATACATATATATGAGGAGGTACTAGCTCCAACTCGGTTTGACAGTGAAAACTGCAGGAACTTCAAACCGACACTAGGAAAAAGACTGAGAAAGCAGAGAAAAAGTGTCTCCTGCAACCCGTTCCCTTGGTGCTAGATGAACGAACGTCTCTCCACTTGCTCTGTTCTGAGAGATAAGTGTGTGTGAAAGCCGTCCTTCACCTAGCTTTTTGGAAACACAGAGTTTCTTTTCATTTGCAAACTCCACTCCATACATATATATGGGGAGGTACAAGCTCCAACTCGGTTTTACAGTGAAAACTGCAGGAACTTCTAACCGGCACTAGGAAACAGACTGAGGAAGGAGAGAAAAAGTGTCCCTGCAACCCGTTCCATTGGTGCTAGATGAACGAACGTCTCTCCACTTGCTCAGTTCTGAGAGATAAGTGTGTGTGAAAGCCGTCCTACACCTAAATTTTTGGGAACACAAAGTTTCTTTTCAGTTGCAAACTCCATTCCATACATATATATGGGGAGGTTCTAGCTCCAACTATGTTTGACAGTGAAAACTGCAGGAACTTCAAACCGGCACTAGGAAACAGACTGAGAAAGCAGAGAAAAAGTGTCTCCTGCAACCCGTACCCTTGGTGCTAGATGAACGAATGTCTCTCCACTTGCTCAGTTCTGAGAGATAAGTGTGTGTGAAAGCCATCCTTAACGTAGCTTGTTGGGAACACAAAGATTCTTTTCAGTTGCAAACTCCATTCCATACATATATATGGGGAGGTACTAGCTCCATCTCGGATTGACAGTGAAAACTGCAGGAACATCAAACCGGCACTAGGAAACAGACTGAGAAAGCAGAGAAAAAGTGTCTCTTGCAAATCGTTCCCTTGGTGCTAGATGAACGAACGTCTCTCCACTTGCTCAGTTCTGAGAAATAAGTGTGTGTGAAAGCCGTCCTTCACCTAGCTTCTTGGGAACACAAAGTTACTTTTCAGTTGCAAACTCCATTCCATAAATATATATGGGGAGGTACTAGCTCCAACTCGGTTTGACAGTGAAAACTGCAGGAACTTCAAACCGGCACTAGGAAACAGACTGAGAAAGCACAGAAAAAGTATCTCCTGCAACCCGTTCCCTTGGTGCTAGATGAACGAACGTCTCTCCACTTGCTATGTTCTAAGAGATAAGTGTGTGTGAAAGCCGTCATTCACCTAGCTTGTTGGGAACACAAAGTTTCTTTTCAGTTGCAAACTCCATTCCATACATATATATGGGGAGGTACAAGCTCCAACTCGGTTTTACAGTGAAAACTGCAGGAACTTCATACCGGCACTAGGAAACAGACTGAGGAAGCAGAGAAAAAGTGTCTCCAGCAACCCGTTCCCTTGGTGCTAGATGAACGAACGTCTCTCCACTTGCTCAGTTCTGAGAGATAAGTGTGTGTGAAAGCCGTCCTTCACCTAGCTTTTTGGGAACACAAAGTTTCTTTTCAGTTGCACACTCCATTCCATACATATATATTTGGAGGTAGAAGCTCCAACTCGGTTTTACAGTGAAAACTGCAGGAACTTCAAACCGGCACTAGGAAACATACTGAGAAAGCAGAGAAAAAGTGTCTCCTGCAACCCGTTCCCTTGATGCTAGATGAACGAACGTCTATCCACTTGCTCAGTTCTGAGAGATAAGTGTGTGTGAAAGCCGTCATTCACCTAGCTTGTTGGGAACACAAAGTTTCTTTTCAGTTGCAAACTCCAATCCATACATATATATGGGGAGGTAGAAGCTCCAACTCGGTTTGACAGTGAAAACTGCAGGAACTTCAAACCGGCACTAGGAAACAGACTGAGAAAGCAGAGAAAAAGTGTCTCCTGCAACCCGTTCCCTTGGTGCTAGATGAACGAACGTCTCTCCAGTTGCTCTGTTCTGAGAGATAAGTGTGTGTGAAAGCCGTCCTTCACCTAGCTTGTTGGGAACACAAAGTTTCTTTTCAGTTGCAAACTCCATTCCATACATATATATGGGGAGGTAGAAGCTCCAACTCGGTTTTACAGTGAAAACTGCAGGAACTTCAAACCGGCACTAGGAAAGAGACTGAGAAAGCAGAGAAAAAGTGTCTCCTGCATCCCGTTCCCTTGGTGCTAGATGAACGAACGTCTCTCCCCTTGCTCAGTTCTGAGAGATAAGTGTGTGTGAAAGCCGTCCTTCACCTAGCTTGTTGGGAACACAAAGTTTCTTTTCAGTTGCAAACTCCATTCCGTAGATATATATGGGGAGGTACTAGCTCCAACTCGGTTTGACAGTGAAAACTGCAGGAACTTCAAACCGGCACTAGGAAACAGACTGAGAAAGCAGAGAAAAAGTGTCTCCTGCAACCCGTTCCCTTGGTGCTAGATGAACGAACGTCTCTCCACTTGCTCAGTTCTGAGAGATAAGTGGGTGTGAAAGCCGTCCTTCACCTAGCTTGATGGGAACACAAAGTTTCTTTTCAGTTGCAAACTCCATTCCATACATATATAGGGGGAGGTACTAGCTCCAACTCGGTTTGACAGTGAAAACTGCAGGAACTTCAAACCGGCACTAGGAAACAGACTGAGAAAGCAGAGAAAAAGTGTCTCCTGCAACCCGTTCCCTTGGTGCTAGATGAACGAACGTCTCTCCACTTGCTCAGTTCTGAGAGATAAGTGGGTGTGAAAGCCGTCCTTCACCTAGCTTGATGGGAACACAAAGTTTCTTTTCAGTTGCAAACTCCATTCCATACATATATAGGGGGAGGTACTAGCTCCAACTCGGTTTGACAGTGAAAACTGCAGGAACTTCAAACCGGCACTAGGAAACAGACTGAGAAAGCAGAGAAAAAGTGTCTCCTGCAACCCGTTCCCTTGGTGCTAGATGAACGAACGTCTCTCCACTTGCTCTGTTCTGAGAGATAAGTGTGTGTGAAAGCCGTCCTTCACCTAGCTTGTTGGGAACACAAAGTTACTTTTCAGTTGCAAACTCCATTCCATACATATATAAGGGGAGGTACTAGCTCCAACTCGGTTTGACAGTGAAAACTGCAGGAACTTGAAAGCGGCACTAGGAAACAGACTGAGAATGCAGAGAAAAAGTGTCTCCTGCAACCCGTTCCCTTGGTGCTACATCAACGAACTTCTCTCCACTTACTCAGTTCTGAGAGATAAGTGTGTGTGAAAGCCATCCTTCACCTAGCTTTTTGGGAACACAAAGTTTCTTTTCAGTTGCACACTCCATTCTATACATATATATTTGGAGGTAGAAGCTCCAACTCGGTTTTACAGTGAAAACTGCAGGAACTTCAAACCGGCACTAGGAAACAGACTGAGAAAGCAGAGAAAAGTGTCTCCTGCAACCCGTTCCCTTGGTGCTAGATGAACGAACGTCTCTCCTCTTGCTCTGTTCTGAGAGATAAGTGTGTGTGAAAGCCGTCCTTCACCTAGCTTGTTGGGAACACAAAGTTTCTTTTCAGTTGCAAACTCCATTCCATACAAATATATAGGGAGGTAGAAACTCCAACTCGGTTTGACAGTGAAAACGGCAGGAACTTCAAACCGGCACTAGGAAACAGACTGAGAACGCAGAGAAAAAGTGTCTTCTGCAACCCGTTCCCTTGGTGCTAGATGAATGAACGTCTCTCCACTTGCTCAGTTCTGAGAGATAAGTGAGTGTGAAAGCCGTCCTTCACCTAGCTTGTTGGGAACACAAAGTTTCTTTTCAGTCGCAAACTCCATTCCATACATATATATGGGGAGGTACTAGCTCCAACTAGGTTTGACAGTGAAAACTGCAGGAACTTCAAACCGGCACTAGGAAACACACTGAGAAAGCAGAGAATAAGTGTCTCCTGCAACCCGTTCCCTTGGTGCTAGATGAACGAACGTCTCTCCACTTGCTCTGTTCTGAGAGATAAGTGTGTGTGAAAGCCGTCCTTCACCTAGCTTGTTGGGAACACAAAGTTTCTTTTCAGTGCAAACTCCATTCCATACATATATATGGGGAGGTAGAAGCTCCAACTCGGTTTTACAGTGAAAACTGCAGGAACTTCAAACCGGCACTAGGAAACAGACTGAGAAAGCAGAGAAAAATTGTCTCCTGCATCCCGTTCCCTTGGTGCTAGATGAACGAACGTCTCTCCACTTGCTCAGTTCTGAGAGATAAGTGTGTGTGAAAGCCGACCTTCACATAGCTAGTTGGGAACACAAACTTTCTTTTCAGTTGCAAACTCCATTCCATACATATATATGGGGATGTACAAGCTCCAACTCGGTTTGACAGTGAAAACTGCAGGAACTTCAAACCGGCACTAGGAAACAGACTGAGAAAGCAGAGAATAAGTGTCTCCTGCAACCCTTTCCCTTGGTGCTAGATGAACGAACGTCTCTCCACTTGCTCATTTCTGAGAGATAAGTGTGTGTGAAAGCCGTCTTTCACATAGCTTGTTGGGAACACAAAGTTTCTTTTCAGTTGCAAACTCCATTCCATACATATATAGGGGGAGGAAATAGCTCCAACTCGGTTTGACAGTGAAAACTGCAGGAACTTCAAACCGGCACTAGGAAACAGACTGAGAATGCAGAGAAAAAGTGTCTCCTGCAACCCGTTCCCTTGGTGCTACATCAACGAACTTCTCTCCACTTGCTCTGTTCTGAGAGATAAGTGTGTGTGAAAGCCGTCATTCACCTAGCTTGTTGGGAACACAAAGTTTCTTTTCAGTTGCAAACTCCATTCCATACTTATATATGGGGAGGTACAAGCTCCAACTCGGTTTTATAGTGAAAGCTGCAGGAACTTCAAACCGGCACTAGGAAACAGACTGAGAAAGCAGAGAAAAAGTGTCTCCTGCAACCCGTTCCGTTGGTGCTAGATGAACGAACGTCTCTCCACTTACTCAGTTCTGAGAGATAAGTGTGTGTGAAAGCCGTCCTTCACCTAGCTTTTTGGGAACACAAAGTTTCATTTCAGTTGCACACTCCATTCTATACATATATATTTGGAGGTAGAAGCTCCAACTCGGTTTTACAGTGAAAACTGCAGGAACTTCAAACCGGCACTAGGAAACAGACTGAGAAAGCAGAGAAAAGTGTTTCCTGCAACCCGTTCCCTTGGTGCTAGATGAACGAACGTCTCTCCACTTGCTCTGTTCTGAGAGATAAGTGTGTGTGAAAGCCGTCCTTCACCTAGCTTGTTGGGAACACAAAGTTTCTTTTCAGTTGCAAACTCCATTCCATACATATATATAGGGAGGTAGAAACTCCAAATCGGGTTGACAGTGAAAACTTCAGGAACTTCAAACCGGCACTAGGAAACAGACTGAGAACGCAGAGAAAAAGTGTCTTCTGCAACCCGTTCCCTTGGTGCTAGATGAACGAACGTATCTCCACTTGCTCAGTTCTGAGAGATAAGTGAGTGTGAAAGCCGTCCTTCACCTAGCTTGTTGGGAACACAAAGTTTCTTTTCAGTCGCAAACTCCATTCCATACATATATATGGGGAGGTACTAGCTCCAACTCGGTTTGACAGTGAAAACTGCAGGAACTTCAAACCGGCACTAGGAAACACACTGAGAAAGCAGAGAATAAGTGTCTCCTGCAACCCGTTCCCTTGGTGCTAGATGAACGAAAGTCTCTCCACTTGCTCTGTTCTGAGAGATAAGTGTTTGTGAAAGCCGTCCTTCACCTAGCTTGTTGGGAACACAAAGTTTCTTTTCAGTGCAAACTCCATTCCATACATATATATGGGGAGGTAGAAGCTCCAACTCGGTTTTACAGTGAAAACTGCAGGAACTTCAAACCGGCACTAGGAAACAGACTGAGAAAGCAGAGAAAAATTGTCTCCTGCATCCCGTTCCCTTGGTGCTAGATGAACGAACGTCTCTCCACTTGCTCAGTTCTCAGAGATAAGTGTGTGTGAAAGCCGCCCTTCACCTAGCTAGTTGGGAACACAAACATTCTTTTCAGTTGCAAACTCCATTCCATACATATATATGGGGAGGTACTAGCTCCAACTCGGTTTGACAGTGAAAACTGCAGGAATTTCAAACCGGCACTAGGAAACAGACTGAGAAAGCAGAGAATAAGTGTCTCCTGCAACCCTTTCCCTTGGTGCTAGATGAACGAACGTCTCTCCACTTGCTCATTTCTGAGAGATAAGTGTGTGTGAAAGCCGTCTTTCACCTAGCTTGTTGGGAACACAAAGTTTCTTTTCAGTTGCAAACTCCATTCCATACATATATAGGGGGAGGAACTAGCTCCAACTCGGTTTGACAGTGAAAACCGCAGGAACTTCAAACCGGCACTAGGAAACAGACTGAGAAAGCAGAGAAAAAGTGTCTCCTGCAACCCGTTCCCTTGGTGCTAGATGAACGAACGTCTCTCCACTTGCTCAGTTCTGAGAGATAAGTGTGTGTGAAAGCCGTTCTTCAACTAGCTTGTTGGGAACACAAAGCTTCTTTTCAGTTGCAAACTCCATTCCATACATATATATTTAGAGGTAGAAGCTCCAACTCGGTTTTACAGTGAAAACTGCAGGAACTTCAAACCGGCACCAGGAAACAGACTGAGAAAACAAGAAAAGTGTCTCCTGCAACCCGTTCCCTTGGCGCTAGATGAACGAACGTCTCTCCACTTGCTCAGTTCTGAGAGATAAGTGTGTGTGAAAGCCGCCCTTCACCTAGCTTGTTGGGAACACAAAGTTTCTTTTCAGTTGCAAACTCCATTCCATACATATATATGGGGAGGTAGAAGCTCCAACTCGGTTTGACAGTGAAAACTGCAGGAACTTCAAACCGGCACTAGGAAACAGACTGAGAAAGCCGAGAAAAAGTGGCTCCTGCAACCCTTTCCCTTGGTGCTAGATGAACGAACGTCTCTCCACTTGCTCAGTTCTGAGAGATAAGTGAGTGTGAAAGCCGTCCTTCACCTAGCTTGTTGGGAACACAAAGTTTCTTTTCAGTTGCAAACTCCATTCCATACATATATAGTGGGAGGAACTAGCTCCAACTCGGTTTGACAGTGAAAACTGCAGGAATTTCAAACCGGCACTAGGAAACAGACTGACAAAGCAGAGAAAAAGTGTCTCCTGCAACCCGTTCCTTTGGTGCTAGATGAACGAACGTCTCTCCACTTGCTCAGTTCTGAGAGATAAGTGTGTGTGAAAGCCGTCCTTCACCTAGCTTGTTGGGAACACAAAGTTTCTTTTCAGTTGCAAACTCCATTCCATATATATATATGGGGAGGTACTAGCTCCAACTCGGGTTGACAGTGAAAACTGCAGGAACTTCAAACTGGCACTAGGAAACAGACTGAGAAAGCAGAGAATAAGTGTCTCCTGCAACCCGTTCCCTTGGTGCTAGATGAACGAACGTCTCTCCACTTGCTCAGTTCTGAGAGATAAGTGTGTGTGAAAGCCGTCCTTCAACTAGCTTGTTGGGAACACAAAGTTTCTTTTCAGTTGCAAACTCCATTCCATACATATATATGGGGAGGTAGAAGCTCCAATTCGGTTTTACAGTGAAAACTGCAGGAACTTCAAACCGGCACTAGGAAACAGACTGAGAAAGCAGAGAAAAAGTGTCTCCTGCAACCCGTTCCCTTGGTGCTAGATGAACGAACGTCTCTCCACTTGCTCAGTTCTGAGAGATAAGTGTGTGTGAAAGCCGTCCTTCACCTAGCTTGTTGGGAACACAAAGTTTCTTTTCAGTTGCAAACTCCATTCCATACATATATAGGGGGAGGAACTAGCTCAAACCCTGTTTGACAGTGAAAACTGCAGGAACATCAAACCGGCACTATGAAACAGACTGAGAAAGCAGAGAAAAAGTGTCTCCTGCAACCCGTTCCCTTGGTGCTAGATGAACGAACGTCTCTCCACTTGCTCAGTTCTGAGAGATAAGTGTGTGTGAAAGCCGTCCTTCACCTAGCTTGTTGGGAACACAAAGTTTCTTTTCAGATGCAAACTCCATTCCATATATATATATGGGGAGGTACTAGCTCCAACTCGGGTTGACAGTGAAAACTGCAGGAACTTCAAACTGGCACTAGGAAACAGAATGAGAAAGCAGAGAATAAGTGTCTCCTGCAACCCTTTCCCTTGGTGCTAGATGAACGAACGTCTCTCCACTTGCTCAGTTCTGAGAGATAAGTGTGTGTGAAAGCCGTCCTTCACCTAGCTTGTTGGGAACACAAAGTTTCTTTTCAGTGCAAACTCCATTCCATACATATATATGGGGAGGTAGAAGCTCCAACTCGGTTTTACAGTGAAAACTGCAGGAACTTCAAACCGGCACTAGGAAACAGACTGAGAAAGCAGAGAAAAATTGTCTCCTGCATCCCGTTCCCTTGGTGCTAGATGAACGAACGTCTCTCCACTTGCTCAGTTCTGAGAGATAAGTGTGTGTGAAAGCCGCCCTTCACCTAGCTAGTTGGGAACACAAACTTTCTTTTCAGTTGCAAACTCCATTCCATACATATATATGGGGAGGTACTAGCTCCAACTCGGTTTGACAGTGAAAACTGCAGGAACTTCAAACCGGCACTAGGAAACAGACTGAGAAAGCAGAGAATAAGTGTCTCCTGCAACCCTTTCCCTTGGTGCTAGATGAACGAACTTCTCTCCACTTGCTCATTTCTGAGAGATAAGTGTGTGTGAAAGCCGTCTTTCACCTAGCTTGTTGGGAACACAAAGTTTCTTTTCAGTTGCAAACTCCATTCCATACATATATAGGGGGAGGAACTAGCTCCAACTCGGTTTGACAGTGAAAACTGCAGGAACTTCAAACCGGCACTAGGAAACAGACTGAGAAAGCAGAGAAAAAGTGTCTCCTGCAACCCGTTCCCTTGGTGCTAGATGAACGAACGTCTCTCCACTTGCTCAGTTCTGAGAGATAAGTGTGTGTGAAAGCCGTTCTTCACCTAGCTTGTTGGGAACACAAAGTTTCTTTTCAGTTGCAAACTCCATTCCATACATATATATTTAGAGGTAGAAGCTCCAACTCGGTTTTACAGTGAAAACTGCAGGAACTTCAAACTGGCACTAGGAAACAGACTGAGAAAGCAGAGAATCAGTGTCTCCTGCAACCCGTTCCCTTGGTGCTAGATGAACGAACGTCTCTCCACTTGCTCAGTTCTGAGAGATAAGTGTGTGTGAAAGCCGTCCTTCAACTAGCTTGTTGGGAACACAAAGTTTCTTTTCAGTTGCAAACTCCATTCCATACATATATATGGGGAGGTAGAAGCTCCAATTCGGTTTTACAGTGAAAACTGCAGGAACTTCAAACCGGCACTAGGAAACAGACTGAGAAAGCAGAGAAAAAGTGTCTCCTGCAACCCGTTCCCTTGGTGCTAGATGAACGAACGTCTCTCCACTTGCTCAGTTCTGAGAGATAAGTGTGTGTGAAAGCAGTCCTTCACCTATCTTGTTGGGAACACAAAGTTTCTTTTCAGTTGCAAACTCCATTCCATACATATATAGGGGGAGGTACTAGCACCAACTCTGTTTGACAGTGAAAACTGCAGGAACTTCAAACCGGCACTAGGAAACAGACTGAGAAAGCAGAGAAAAAGTGTCTCCTGCAACCCGTTCCCTTGGTGCTAGATGAACGAACGTCTCTCCACTTGCTCAGTTCTGAGAGATAAGTGTGTGTGAAAGCCGTCCTTCACCTAGCTTGTTGGGAACACAAAGTTTCTTTTCAGTTGCAAACTCCATTCCATACATATATAGGGGGAGGAACTAGCTCAAACCCTGTTTGACAGTGAAAACTGCAGGAACATCAAACCGGCACTATGAAACAGACTGAGAAAGCAGAGAAAAAGTGTCTCCTGCAACCCGTTCCCTTGGTGCTAGATGAACGAACGTCTCTCCACTTGCTCAGTTCTGAGAGATAAGTGTGTGTGAAAGCCGTCCTTCACCTAGCTTGTTGGGAACACAAAGTTTCTTTTCAGATGCAAACTCCATTCCATATATATATATGGGGAGGTACTAGCTCCAACTCGGGTTGACAGTGAAAACTGCAGGAACTTCAAACTGGCACTAGGAAACAGAATGAGAAAGCAGAGAATAAGTGTCTCCTGCAACCCTTTCCCTTGGTGCTAGATGAACGAACGTCTCTCCACTTGCTCAGTTCTGAGAGATAAGTGTGTGTGAAAGCCGTCCTTCACCTAGCTTGTTGGGAACACAAAGTTTCTTTTCAGTGCAAACTCCATTCCATACATATATATGGGGAGGTAGAAGCTCCAACTCGGTTTTACAGTGAAAACTGCAGGAACTTCAAACCGGCACTAGGAAACAGACTGAGAAAGCAGAGAAAAATTGTCTCCTGCATCCCGTTCCCTTGGTGCTAGATGAACGAACGTCTCTCCACTTGCTCAGTTCTGAGAGATAAGTGTGTGTGAAAGCCGCCCTTCACCTAGCTAGTTGGGAACACAAACTTTCTTTTCAGTTGCAAACTCCATTCCATACATATATATGGGGAGGTACTAGCTCCAACTCAGTTTGACAGTGAAAACTGCAGGAACTTCAAACCGGCACTAGGAAACAGACTGAGAAAGCAGAGAATAAGTGTCTCCTGCAACCCTTTCCCTTGGTGCTAGATGAACGAACTTCTCTCCACTTGCTCATTTCTGAGAGATAAGTGTGTGTGAAAGCCGTCTTTCACCTAGCTTGTTGGGAACACAAAGTTTCTTTTCAGTTGCAAACTCCATTCCATACATATATAGGGGGAGGAACTAGCTCCAACTCGGTTTGACAGTGAAAACTGCAGGAACTTCAAACCGGCACTAGGAAACAGACTGAGAAAGCAGAGAAAAAGTGTCTCCTGCAACCCGTTCCCTTGGTGCTAGATGAACGAACGTCTCTCCACTTGCTCAGTTCTGAGAGATAAGTGTGTGTGAAAGCCGTTCTTCACCTAGCTTGTTGGGAACACAAAGTTTCTTTTCAGTTGCAAACTCCATTCCATACATATATATTTAGAGGTAGAAGCTCCAACTCGGTTTTACAGTGAAAACTGCAGGAACTTCAAACGGGCACCAGGAAACAGACTGAGAAAACAAAAAAAGTGTCTCCTGCAACCCGTTCCCTTGGTGCTAGATGAACGAACGTCTCTCCACTTGCTCAGTTCTGAGAGATAAGTGTGTGTGAAAGCCGCCCTTCACCTAGCTTGTTGGGAACACAAAGTTTCTTTTCAGTTGCAAACTCCATTCCATACATATATATGGGGAGGTAGAAGCTCCAACTCGGTTTGACAGTGAAAACTGCAGGAACTTCAAACCGGCACTAGGAAACAGACTGAGAAAGCCGAGAAAAAGTGGCTCCTGCAACCCTTTCCCTTGGTGCTAGATGAACGAACGTCTCTCCACTTGCTCAGTTCTGAGAGATAAGTGAGTGTGAAAGCCGTCCTTCACCTAGCTTGTTGGGAACACAAAGTTTCTTTTCAGTTGCAAACTCCATTCCATACATATATAGTGGGAGGAACTAGCTCCAACTCGGTTTGACAGTGAAAACTGCAGGAATTTCAAACCGGCACTAGGAAACAGACTGACAAAGCAGAGAAAAAGTGTCTCCTGCAACCCGTTCCTTTGGTGCTAGATGAACGAACGTCTCTCCACTTGCTCAGTTCTGAGAGATAAGTGTGTGTGAAAGCCGTCCTTCACCTAGCTTGTTGGGAACACAAAGTTTCTTTTCAGTTGCAAACTCCATTCCATATATATATATGGGGAGGTACTAGCTCCAACTCGGGTTGACAGTGAAAACTGCAGGAACTTCAAACTGGCACTAGGAAACAGACTGAGAAAGCAGAGAATAAGTGTCTCCTGCAACCCGTTCCCTTGGTGCTAGATGAACGAACGTCTCTCCACTTGCTCAGTTCTGAGAGATAAGTGTGTGTGAAAGCCGTCCTTCAACTAGCTTGTTGGGAACACAAAGTTTCTTTTCAGTTGCAAACTCCATTCCATACATATATATGGGGAGGTAGAAGCTCCAACTCGGTTTTACAGTGAAAACTGCAGGAACTTCAAACCGGCACTAGGAAACAGACTGAGAAAGCAGAGAAAAAGTGTCTCCTGCAACCCGTTCCCTTGGTGCTAGATGAACGAACGTCTCTCCACTTGCTCAGTTCTGAGAGATAAGTGTGTGTGAAAGCAGTCCTTCACCTATCTTGTTGGGAACACAAAGTTTCTTTTCAGTTGCAAACTCCATTCCATACATATATAGGGGGAGGTACTAGCACCAACTCTGTTTGACAGTGAAAACTGCAGGAACTTCAAACCGGCACTATGAAACAGACTGAGAAAGCAGAGAAAAAGTGTCTCCTGCAACCCGTTCCCTTGGTGCTAGATGAACCAACGTCTCTCCACTTGCTCAGTTCTGAGAGATAAGTGTGTGTGAAAGCCGCCCTTCACCTAGCTTGTTGGGAACACAAAGTTTCTTTTCAGTTGCAAACTCCATTCCATACATATATAGGGGGAGGTACTAGCTCAAACCCTGTTTGACAGTGAAAACTGCAGGAACTTCAAACCGGCACTAGGAAACAGACTGAGAAAGCAGAGAAAAAGTGTCTCCTGCAACCCGTTCCCTTGGTGCTAGATGAACGAACGTCTCTCCACTTGCTCAGTTCTGAGAGATAAGTGTGTGTGAAAGCCGCCCTTCACCTAGCTTGTTGGGAACACAAAGTTTCTTTTCAGTTGCAAACTCCATTCCATACATATATAGGGGGAGGAACTAGCTCCAACTCGGTTTGACAGTGAAAACTGCAGGAATTTCAAACCGGCACTAGGAAACAGACTGACAAAGCAGAGAAAAAGTGTCTCCTGCAACCCGTTCCTTTGGTGCTAGATGAACGAACGTCTCTCCACTTGCTCAGTTCTGAGAGATAAGTGTGTGTGAAAGCCGTCCTTCACCTAGCTTGTTGGGAACACAAAGTTTCTTTTCAGTTGCAAACTCCATTCCATATATATATATGGGGAGGTACTAGCTCCAACTCGGGTTGACAGTGAAAACTGCAGGAACTTCAAACTGGCACTAGGAAACAAACTGAGAAAGCAGAGAATAAGTGTCTCCTGCAACCCGTTCCCTTGGTGCTAGATGAACGAACGTCTCTCCACTTGCTCAGTTCTGAGAGATAAGTGTGTGTGAAAGCCGTCCTTCAACTAGCTTGTTGGGAACACAAAGTTTCTTTTCAGTTGCAAACTCCATTCCATACATATATATGGGGAGGTAGAAGCTCCAACTCGGTTTTACAGTGAAAACTGCAGGAACTTCAAACCGGCACTAGGAAACAGACTGAGAAAGCAGAGAAAAAGTGTCTCCTGCAACCCGTTCCCTTGGTGCTAGATGAACGAACGTCTCTCCACTTGCTCAGTTCTGAGAGATAAGTGTGTGTGAAAGCAGTCCTTCACCTATCTTGTTGGGAACACAAAGTTTCTTTTCAGTTGCAAACTCCATTCCATACATATATAGGGGGAGGTACTAGCACCAAATCTGTTTGACAGTGAAAACTGCAGGAACTTCAAACCGGCACTAGGAAACAGACTGAGAAAGCAGAGAAAAAGTGTCTCCTGCAACCCGTTCCCTTGGTGCTAGATGAACGAACGTCTCTCCACTTGCTCAGTTCTGAGAGATAAGTGTGTGTGAAAGCCGTCCTTCACCTAGCTTGTTGGGAACACAAAGTTTCTTTTCAGTTGCAAACTCCATTCCATACATATATAGGGGGAGGAACTAGCTCAAACCCTGTTTGACAGTGAAAACTGCAGGAACTTCAAACCGGCACTATGAAACAGACTGAGAAAGCAGAGAAAAAGTGTCTCCTGCAACCCGTTCCCTTGGTGCTAGATGAACGAACGTCTCTCCACTTGCTCAGTTCTGAGAGATAAGTGTGTGTGAAAGCCGTCCTTCACCTAGCTTGTTGGGAACACAAAGTTTCTTTTCAGTTGCAAACTCCATTCCATACATATATATTTAGAGGTAGAAGCTCCAACTCGGTTTGACAGTGAAAACTGCAGGAACTTCAAACCGGCACTAGGAAACAGACTGAGAAAGCAGAGAAAAAGTGTCTCCTGCAACCCGTTCCCTTGGTGCTAGATGAACGAACGTCTCTCCACTTGCTCAGTTCTGAGAGATAAGTGTGTGTGAAAGCCGTTCTTCACCTAGCTTGTTGGGAACACAAAGTTTCTTTTCAGTTGCAAACTCCATTCCATACATATATATTTAGAGGTAGAAGCTCCAACTCGGTTTTACAGTGAAAACTGCAGGAACTTCAAACGGGCACCAGGAAACAGACTGAGAAAACAAAAAAAGTGTCTCCTGCAACCCGTTCCCTTGGTGCTAGATGAACGAACGTCTCTCCACTTGCTCAGTTCTGAGAGATAAGTGTGTGTGAAAGCCGTCCTTCAACTAGCTTGTTGGGAACACAAAGTTTCTTTTCAGTTGCAAACTCCATTCCATACATATATATGGGGAGGTAGAAGCTCCAACTCGGTTTTACAGTGAAAACTGCAGGAACTTCAAACCGGCACTAGGAAACAGACTGAGAAAGCAGAGAAAAAGTGTCTCCTGCAACCCGTTCCCTTGGTGCTAGATGAACGAACGTCTCTCCACTTGCTCAGTTCTGAGAGATAAGTGTGTGTGAAAGCAGTCCTTCACCTATCTTGTTGGGAACACAAAGTTTCTTTTCAGTTGCAAACTCCATTCCATACATATATAGGGGGAGGTACTAGCACCAACTCTGTTTGACAGTGAAAACTGCAGGAACTTCAAACCGGCACTAGGAAACAGACTGAGAAAGCAGAGAAAAAGTGTCTCCTGCAACCCGTTCCCTTGGTGCTAGATGAACGAACGTCTCTCCACTTGCTCAGTTCTGAGAGATAAGTGTGTGTGAAAGCAGTCCTTCACCTATCTTGTTGGGAACACAAAGTTTCTTTTCAGTTGCAAACTCCATTCCATACATATATAGGGGGAGGTACTAGCACCAAATCTGTTTGACAGTGAAAACTGCAGGAACTTCAAACCGGCACTAGGAAACAGACTGAGAAAGCAGAGAAAAAGTGTCTCCTGCAACCCGTTCCCTTGGTGCTAGATGAACGAACGTCTCTCCACTTGCTCAGTTCTGAGAGATAAGTGTGTGTGAAAGCCGTCCTTCACCTAGCTTGTTGGGAACACAAAGTTTCTTTTCAGTTGCAAACTCCATTCCATACATATATAGGGGGAGGAACTAGCTCAAACCCTGTTTGACAGTGAAAACTGCAGGAACTTCAAACCGGCACTATGAAACAGACTGAGAAAGCAGAGAAAAAGTGTCTCCTGCAACCCGTTCCCTTGGTGCTAGATGAACGAACGTCTCTCCACTTGCTCAGTTCTGAGAGATAAGTGTGTGTGAAAGCCGTCCTTCACCTAGCTTGTTGGGAACACAAAGTTTCTTTTCAGTTGCAAACTCCATTCCATACATATATATTTAGAGGTAGAAGCTCCAACTCGGTTTGACAGTGAAAACTGCAGGAACTTCAAACCGGCACTAGGAAACAGACTGAGAAAGCAGAGAAAAAGTGTCTCCTGCAACCCGTTCCCTTGGTGCTAGATGAACGAACGTCTCTCCACTTGCTCAGTTCTGAGAGATAAGTGTGTGTGAAAGCCGTCCTTCAACTAGCTTGTTGGGAACACAAAGTTTCTTTTCAGTTGCAAACTCCATTCCATACATATATATGGGGAGGTAGAAGCTCCAACTCGGTTTTACAGTGAAAACTGCAGGAACTTCAAACCGGCACTAGGAAACAGACTGAGAAAGCAGAGAAAAAGTGTCTCCTGCAACCCGTTCCCTTGGTGCTAGATGAACGAACGTCTCTCCACTTGCTCAGTTCTGAGAGATAAGTGTGTGTGAAAGCCGTCCTTCAACTAGCTTGTTGGGAACACAAAGTTTCTTTTCAGTTGCAAACTCCATTCCATACATATATATGGGGAGGTAGAAGCTCCAACTCGGTTTTACAGTGAAAACTGCAGGAACTTCAAACCGGCACTAGGAAACAGACTGAGAAAGCAGAGAAAAAGTGTCTCCTGCAACCCGTTCCCTTGGTGCTAGATGAACGAACGTCTCTCCACTTGCTCAGTTCTGAGAGATAAGTGTGTGTGAAAGCCGTCCTTCAACTAGCTTGTTGGGAACACAAAGTTTCTTTTCAGTTGCAAACTCCATTCCATACATATATATGGGGAGGTAGAAGCTCCAACTCGGTTTTACAGTGAAAACTGCAGGAACTTCAAACCGGCACTAGGAAACAGACTGAGAAAGCAGAGAAAAAGTGTCTCCTGCAACCCGTTCCCTTGGTGCTAGATGAACGAACGTCTCTCCACTTGCTCAGTTCTGAGAGATAAGTGTGTGTGAAAGCAGTCCTTCACCTATCTTGTTGGGAACACAAAGTTTCTTTTCAGTTGCAAACTCCATTCCATACATATATAGGGGGAGGTACTAGCACCAAATCTGTTTGACAGTGAAAACTGCAGGAACTTCAAACCGGCACTAGGAAACAGACTGAGAAAGCAGAGAAAAAGTGTCTCCTGCAACCCGTTCCCTTGGTGCTAGATGAACGAACGTCTCTCCACTTGCTCAGTTCTGAGAGATAAGTGTGTGTGAAAGCCGTCCTTCACCTAGCTTGTTGGGAACACAAAGTTTCTTTTCAGTTGCAAACTCCATTCCATACATATATAGGGGGAGGAACTAGCTCAAACCCTGTTTGACAGTGAAAACTGCAGGAACTTCAAACCGGCACTATGAAACAGACTGAGAAAGCAGAGAAAAAGTGTCTCCTGCAACCCGTTCCCTTGGTGCTAGATGAACGAACGTCTCTCCACTTGCTCAGTTCTGAGAGATAAGTGTGTGTGAAAGCCGTCCTTCAACTAGCTTGTTGGGAACACAAAGTTTCTTTTCAGTTGCAAACTCCATTCCATACATATATATTTAGAGGTAGAAGCTCCAACTCGGTTTTACAGTGAAAACTGCAGGAACTTCAAACCGGCACTAGGAAACAGACTGAGAAAGCAGAGAAAAAGTGTCTCCTGCAACCCGTTCCCTTGGTGCTAGATGAACGAACGTCTCTCCACTTGCTCAGTTCTGAGAGATAAGTGTGTGTGAAAGCAGTCCTTCACGTATCTTGTTGGGAACAGAAAGTTTCTTTTCAGTTGCAAACTCCATTCCATACATATATAGGGGGAGGTACTAGCACCAACTCTGTTTGACAGTGAAAACTGCAGGAACTTCAAACCGGCACTAGGAAACAGACTGAGAAAGCAGAGAAAAAGTGTCTCCTGCAACCCGTTCCCTTGGTGCTAGATGAACGAACGTCTCTCCACTTGCTCAGTTCTGAGAGATAAGTGTGTGTGAAAGCCGTCCTTCACCTAGCTTGTTGGGAACACAAAGTTTCTTTTCAGTTGCAAACTCCATTCCATACATATATAGGGGGAGGAACTAGCTCAAACCCTGTTTGACAGTGAAAACTGCAGGAACTTCAAACCGGCACTATGAAACAGACTGAGAAAGCAGAGAAAAAGTGTCTCCTGCAACCCGTTCCCTTGGTGCTAGATGAACGAACGTCTCTCCACTTGCTCAGTTCTGAGAGATAAGTGTGTGTGAAAGCCGTCCTTCACCTAGCTTGATGGGAACACAAAGTTTCTTTTCAGTTGCAAACTCCATTCCGTACATATATATGGGGAGGTACTAGCTCCAACTCGGTTTGACAGTGAAAACTGCAGGAACTTCAAACCGGCACTAGGAAACAGACTGAGAAAGCAGAGAAAAAGTGTCTCCTGCAACCCGTTCCCTTGGTGCTAGATGAACGAACGTCTCTCCACTTGCTCAGTTCTGAGAAATAAGTGTGTGTGAAAGCAGTCCTTCACCTATCTTGTTGGGAACATAAAGTTTCTTTTCAGTTGCAAACTCCATTCCATACATATATAGGGGGAGGTACTAGCACCAACTCTGTTTGACAGTGAAAACTGCAGGAACTTCAAACCGGCACTAGGAAACAGACTGAGAAAGCAGAGAAAAAGTGTCTCCTGCAACCCGTTCCCTTGGTGCTAGATGAACGAACGTCTCTCCACTTGCTCAGTTCTGAGAGATAAGTGTGTGTGAAAGCCGTCCTTCACCTAGCTTGTTGGGAACACAAAGTTTCTTTTCAGTTGCAAACTCCATTCCATACATATATAGGGGGAGGAACTAGCTCAAACCCTGTTTGACAGTGAAAACTGCAGGAACTTCAAACCGGCACTATGAAACAGACTGAGAAAGCAGAGAAAAAGTGTCTCCTGCAACCCGTTCCCTTGGTGCTAGATGAACGAACGTCTCTCCACTTGCTCAGTTCTGAGAGATAAGTGTGTGTGAAAGCCGCCCTTCACCTAGCTTGTTGGGAACACAAAGTTTCTTTTCAGTCGCAAACTCCATTCCATACATATATATGGGGAGGTACTAGCTCCAACTCGGTTTGACAGTGAAAACTGCAGGAACTTCAAACCGGCACTAGGAAACACACTGAGAAAGCAGAGAATAAGTGTCTCCTGCAACCCGTTCCCTTGGTGCTAGATGAATGAAAGTCTCTCCACTTGCTCTGTTCTGAGAGATAAGTGTGTGTGAAAGCCGTCCTTCACCTAGCTTGTTGGGAACACAAAGTTTCTTTTCAGTGCAAACTCCATTCCATACATATATATGGGGAGGTAGAAGCTCCAACTCGGTTTTACAGTGAAAACTGCAGGAACTTCAAACCGGCACTAGGAAACAGACTGAGAAAGCAGAGAAAAATTGTCTCCTGCATCCCGTTCCCTTGGTGCTAGATGAACGAACGTCTCTCCACTTGCTCAGTTCTGAGAGATAAGTGTGTGTGAAAGCCGCCCTTCACCTAGCTAGTTGGGAACACAAACTTTCTTTTCAGTTGCAAACTCCATTCCATACATATATATGGGGAGGTACTAGCTCCAACTCGGTTTTACAGTGAAAACTGCAGGAACTTCAAACCGGCACTAGGAAACAGACTGAGAAAGCAGAGAATAAGTGTCTCCTGCAACCCTTTCCCTTGGTGCTAGATGAACGAACGTCTCTCCACTTGCTCATTTCTGAGAGATAAGTGTGTGTGAAAGCCGTCTTTCACCTAGCTTGTTGGGAACACAATGTTTCTTTTCAGTTGCAAACTCCATTCCATACATATATAGGGGGAGGAACTAGCTCCAACTCGGTTTGACAGTGAAAACTGCAGGAACTTCAAACCGGCACTAGGAAACAGACTGAGAAAGCAGAGAAAAAGTGTCTCCTGCAACCCGTTCCCTTGGTGCTAGATGAACGAACGTCTCTCCACTTGCTCAGTTCTGAGAGATAAGTGTGTGTGAAAGCCGTTCTTCACCTAGCTTGTTGGGAACACAAAGTTTCTTTTCAGTTGCAAACTCCATTCCATACATATATATTTAGAGGTAGAAGCTCCAACTCGGTTTTACAGTGAAAACTGCAGGAACTTCAAACGGGCACCAGGAAACAGACTGAGAAAACAAGAAAAGTGTCTCCTGCAACCCGTTCCCTTGGTGCTAGATGAACGAACGTCTCTCCACTTGCTCAGTTCTGAGAGATAAGTGTGTGTGAAAGCCGCCCTTCACCTAGCTTGTTGGGAACACAAAGTTTCTTTTCAGTTGCAAACTCCATTCCATACATATATATGGGGAGGTAGAAGCTCCAACTCGGTTTGACAGTGAAAACTGCAGGAACTTCAAACCGGCACTAGGAAACAGACTGAGAAAGCCGAGAAATAGTATCTCCTGCAACCCTTTCCCTTGGTGCTAGATGAACGAACGTCTCTCCACTTGCTCAGTTCTGAGAGATAAGTGAGTGTGAAAGCCGTCCTTCACCTAGCTTGTTGGGAACACAAAGTTTCTTTTCAGTTGCAAACTCCATTCCATACATATATAGTGGGAGGAACTAGCTCCAACTCGGTTTGACAGTGAAAACTGCAGGAATTTCAAACCGGCACTAGGAAACAGACTGACAAAGCAGAGAAAAAGTGTCTCCTGCAACCCGTTCCCTTGGTGCTAGATGAACGAACGTCTCTCCACTTGCTCAGTTCTGAGAGATAAGTGTGTGTGAAAGCCGTCCTTCACCTAGCTTGTTGGGAACACAAAGTTTCTTTTCAGTTGCAAACTCCATTCCATATATATATATGGGGAGGTACTAGCTCCAACTCGGGTTGACAGTGAAAACTGCAGGAACTTCAAACTGGCACTAGGAAACAGACTGAGAAAGCAGAGAATAAGTGTCTCCTGCAACCCGTTCCCTTGGTGCTAGATGAACGAACGTCTCTCCACTTGCTCAGTTCTGAGAGATAAGTGTGTGTGAAAGCCGTCCTTCAACTAGCTTGTTGGGAACACAAAGTTTCTTTTCAGTTGCAAACTCCATTCCATACATATATATGGGGAGGTAGAAGCTCCAACTCGGTTTTACAGTGAAAACTGCAGGAACTTCAAACCGGCACTAGGAAACAGACTGAGAAAGCAGAGAAAAAGTGTCTCCTGCAACCCGTTCCCTTGGTGCTAGATGAACGAACGTCTCTCCACTTGCTCAGTTCTGAGAGATAAGTGTGTGTGAAAGCAGTCCTTCACCTATCTTGTTGGGAACACAAAGTTTCTTTTCAGTTGCAAACTCCATTCCATACATATATAGGGGGAGGAACTAGCTCAAACCCTGTTTGACAGTGAAATCTGCAGGAACTTCAAACCGGCACTATGAAACAGACTGAGAAAGCAGAGAAAAAGTGTCTCCTGCAACCCGTTCCCTTGGTGCTAGATGAACGAACGTCTCTCCACTTGCTCAGTTCTGAGAGATAAGTGTGTGTGAAAGCCGCCCTTCACCTAGCTTGTTGGGAACACAAAGTTTCTTTTCAGTTGCAAACTCCATTCCATACATATATAGGGGGAGGAACTAGCTCCAACTCGGTTTGACAGTGAAAACTGCAGGAATTTCAAACCGGCACTAGGAAACAGACTGACAAAGCAGAGAAAAAGTGTCTCCTGCAACCCGTTCCTTTGGTGCTAGATGAACGAACGTCTCTCCACTTGCTCAGTTCTGAGAGATAAGTGTGTGTGAAAGCCGTCCTTCACCTAGCTTGTTGGGAACACAAAGTTTCTTTTCAGTTGCAAACTCCATTCCATATATATATATGGGGAGGTACTAGCTCCAACTCGGGTTGACAGTGAAAACTGCAGGAACTTCAAACTGGCACTAGGAAACAAACTGAGAAAGCAGAGAATAAGTGTCTCCTGCAACCCGTTCCCTTGGTGCTAGATGAACGAACGTCTCTCCACTTGCTCAGTTCTGAGAGATAAGTGTGTGTGAAAGCCGTCCTTCAACTAGCTTGTTGGGAACACAAAGTTTCTTTTCAGTTGCAAACTCCATTCCATACATATATATGGGGAGGTAGAAGCTCCAACTCGGTTTTACAGTGAAAACTGCAGGAACTTCAAACCGGCACTAGGAAACAGACTGAGAAAGCAGAGAAAAAGTGTCTCCTGCAACCCGTTCCCTTGGTGCTAGATGAACGAACGTCTCTCCACTTGCTCAGTTCTGAGAGATAAGTGTGTGTGAAAGCAGTCCTTCACCTATCTTGTTGGGAACACAAAGTTTCTTTTCAGTTGCAAACTCCATTCCATACATATATAGGGGGAGGTACTAGCACCAAATCTGTTTGACAGTGAAAACTGCAGGAACTTCAAACCGGCACTAGGAAACAGACTGAGAAAGCAGAGAAAAAGTGTCTCCTGCAACCCGTTCCCTTGGTGCTAGATGAACGAACGTCTCTCCACTTGCTCAGTTCTGAGAGATAAGTGTGTGTGAAAGCAGTCCTTCACCTATCTTGTTGGGAACACAAAGTTTCTTTTCAGTTGCAAACTCCATTCCATACATATATAGGGGGAGGTACTAGCACCAACTCTGTTTGACAGTGAAAACTGCAGGAACTTCAAACCGGCACTAGGAAACAGACTGAGAAAGCAGAGAAAAAGTGTCTCCTGCAACCCGTTCCCTTGGTGCTAGATGAACGAACGTCTCTCCACTTGCTCAGTTCTGAGAGATAAGTGTGTGTGAAAGCCGTCCTTCACCTAGCTTGTTGGGAACACAAAGTTTCTTTTCAGTTGCAACCTCCATTCCATACATATATAGGGGGAGGAACTAGCTCAAACCCTGTTTGACAGTGAAAACTGCAGGAACTTCAAACCGGCACTATGAAACAGACTGAGAAAGCAGAGAAAAAGTGTCTCCTGCAACCCGTTCCCTTGGTGCTAGATGAACGAACGTCTCTCCACTTGCTCATTTCTGAGAGATAAGTGTGTGTGAAAGCCGTCCTTCACCTAGCTTGATGGGAACACAAAGTTTCTTTTCAGTTGCAAACTCCATTCCGTACATATATATGGGGAGGTACTAGCTCCAACTCGGTTTGACAGTGAAAACTGCAGGAACTTCAAACCGGCACTAGGAAACAGACTGAGAAAGCAGAGAAAAAGTGTCTCCTGCAACCCGTTCCCTTGGTGCTAGATGAACGAACGTCTCTCCACTTGCTCAGTTCTGAGAGTTTAGTGTGTTTGAAAGCCGTCGTTCACTTAGGTTGTTGGGAACACAAAGTTTCTTTTCAGTTGCAAACTCCATTCCATACATATATAGGGTGAGGTACTAGCTCCAACTCAGTTTGACAGTGAAAACTGCAGGAACTTCATACCGGCACTAGGAAAGAGACTGAGAAAGCAGAGAAAAAGTGTCTCCTGCAACCCGTTCTCTTGGTGCTAGATGAACGAACGTCACTCCACTTGCTCAGTTCTGAGAGATAAGTGTGTGTGAAAGCCGTCCTTAACGTAGCTTGTTGGGAACACAAAGTTTCTTTTCAGTTGCAAACTCCATTCCATACATATATATGGGGAGGTACTAGCTCCATATCGGATTGACAGTGAAAACTGCAGGAACTTCAAACCGGCACTAGGAAACAGACTGAGAAAGCAGAGAAAAAGTGTCTCTTGCAAATCGTTCCCTTGGTGCTAGATGAACGAACGTCTCTCCACTTGCTCAGTTCTGAGAAATAAGTGTGTGTGAAAGCCGTTCTTCACCTAGCTTCTTGGGAACAAAAAGTTACTTTTAAGTTGCAAACTCCATTCCATACATATATATGGGGAGGTACTAGCTCCAACTCGGTTTGACAGTGAAAACTGCAGGAACTTCAAACCGGCACAAGGAAACAGACTGAGGAAGCAGAGAAAAAGTGTCTCCAGCAACCCGTTCCCTTGGTGCTAGATGAACGAACGTCTCTCCACTTGCTCAGTTTTGAGAGATAAGTGTGTGTGAAAGCCGTCCTTCAACTAGCTTTTTGGGAACACAAAGTTTCTTTTCAGTTGCACACTCCTTTCCATACATATATATTTGGAGGTAGAAGCTCCAACTCGGTTTTACAGTGAAAACTGCAGTAACTTCAAACCGGCACTAGGAAACATAGTGAGAAAGCAGAGAAAAAGTGTCTCCTGCAACTCGTTCCCTTGGTGCTAGATGAACGAACGTCTATCCACTTGCTCAGTTCTGAGAGATAAGTGTGTGTGAAAGCAGTCATTCACCTAGCTTGTTGGGAACACAAAGTTTCTTTTCAGTTGCAAACTCCAATCCATCCATATATATGGGGAGGTAGAAGCTCCAACTCGGTTTGACAGTGAAAACTGCAGGAACTTCAAACCGGCACTAGGAAACAGACTGAGAAAGCAGAGTAAAAGTGTCTCCTGCAACCCGTTCCTTTGGTGCTAGATGAACGAACGTCTCTCCACTTGCTCTGTTCTGAGAGATAAGTGTGTGTGAAAGCCGTCCTTCACCTAGCTTGTTGGGAACACAAAGTTTCTTTTCAGTTGCAAACTCCATTCCATACATATATATGGGCAGGTAGAAGCTCCAACTCGGTTTTACAGTGAAAACTGCAGGAACTTCAAACCGGCACTAGGAAACAGACTGAGAAAGCAGAGAAAAAGTGTCTCCTGCATCCCGTTCCCTTGGTGCTAGATGAACGAACGTCTCTCCCCTTGCTCAGTTCTGAGAGATAAGTGTGTGTGAAAGCCGTCCTTCACCTAGCTTGTTGGGAACACAAAGTTTCTTTTCAGTTGCAAACTCCATTCCGTACATATATATGGGGAGGTACTAGCTCCAACTCGTTTTGATAGTGAAAAATGCAGGAACTTCAAACCGGCACTAGGAAACAGACTGAGAAAGCAGAGAAAAATTTTCTCCTGCAACCCGTTCCCTTGGTGCCAAATGAACGAACGTCTCTCCACTTGCTCAGTTCTGAGAGATAAGTGGGTGTGAAAGCCGTCCTTCACCTAGCTTGATGGGAACACAAAGTTTCTTTTCAGTTGCATACTCCATTCCATACATATATAGGGGGAGGTACTAGCTCCAACTCGGTTTGACAGTGAAAACTGCAGGAACTTCAAACCGGCACTAGGAAACAGACTGATAAAGCAGAGAAAAAGTGTCTCCTGCAACCCGTTCCCTTGGTGCTAGATGAACGAACGTCTCTCCACTTGCTCTGTTCTGAGAGATAAGTGTGTGTGAAAGCCGTCATTCACCTAGCTTGTTGGGAACACAAAGTTTCTTTTCAGTTGCAAACTCCATTCCATACATATATATGGGGAGGTACTAGCTCCAACTCGGTTTGACAGTGAAAACTGCAGGAACTTCAAACCGGCACTAGGAAACAGACTGAGAAAGCAGAGAAAAAGTGTCTCCTGCAACCCGTTATCTTGGTGCTAGATCAACGAACTTCTCTCCACTTGCTCTGTTCTGAGAGATAAGTGTGTGTGAAAGCCGTCATTCACCTAGCTTGTTGGGAACACAAAGTTTCTTTTCAGTTGCAAACTCCATTCCATACTTATATATGGGGAGGTACAAGCTCCAACTCGGTTTGACAGTGAAAACTGCAGGAACTTCAAACCGGCACTAGGAAACAGACTGAGAAAGCAGAGAAAAAGTGTCTCTTGCAAATCGTTCCCTTGGTGCTAGATGAACGAACGTCTCTCCACTTACTCAGTTCTGAGAGATAAGTGTGTGTGAAAGCCGTCCTTCACCTAGCTTCTTGGGAACACAAAGTTACTTTTAAGTTGCAAACTCCATTCCATACATATATATTTGGAGGTAGAAGCTCCAACTCGGTTTGACAGTGAAAACTGCAGGAACTTCAAACCGGCACTAGGAAACAGACTGAGAAAGCAGGGAAAAAGTGTCTCCTGCAACCAGTTCCCTTGGTGCTAGATGAACGAACGTCTCTCCACTTGCTCTGTTCTGAGAGATAAGTGTGTGTGAAAGCCGTCCTTCACCTAGCTTGTTGGGAACACAAAGTTTCTTTTCAGTTGCAAACTCCATTCCATACATATATATAGGGAGGTAGAAACTCCAACTCGGTTTGACAGTGAAAACGGCAGGAACTTCAAACCGGCACTAGGAAACAGACTGAGAAAGCAGAGAAAAAGTGTCTTCTGCAACCCGTTTCCTTGGTGCTAGATGAACGAACGTCTCTCCACTTGCTCAGTTCTGAGAGATAAGTGAGTGTGAAAGCCGTCCTTCACCTAGCTTGTTGGGAACACAAAGTTTCTTTTCAGTCGCAAACTCCATTCCATACATATATATGGGGAGGTACTAGCTCCAACTCTGTTTGACAGTGAAAACTGCAGGAACTTCAAACCGGCACTAGGAAACACACTGAGAAAGCAGAGAATAAGTGTCTCCTGCATCCCGTTCCCTTGGTGCTAGATGAACGAATGTCTCTCCACTTGCTCTGTTCTGAGAGATAAGTGTGTGTGAAAGCCGTCCTTCACCTAGCTTGTTGGGAACACAATGTTTCTTTTCAGTTGCAAACTCCATTCCATACATATATATGGGGAGGTAGAAGCTCCAACTCGGTTTTACAGTGAAAACTGCAGGAACTTCAAACCGGCACTAGGAAACAGACTGAGAAAGCAGAGAAAAAGTGTCTCCTGCATCCCGTTCCCTTGGTGCTAGATGAACGAACGTCTCTCCACTTGCTCAGTTCTGAGAGATAAGTGTGTGTGAAAGCCGTCCTTCACCTAGCTTGTTGGGAACACAAAGTTTCTTTTCAGTTGCAAACTCCAATCCATACATATATATGGGGAGGTACTAGCTCCAACTCGGTTTGACAGTGAAAACTGCAGGAACTTCAAACCGGCACTAGGAAACAGAATGAGAAAGCAGAGAATAAGTGTCTCCTGCAACCCTTTCCCTTGGTGCTAGATGAACGAACGTCTCTCCACTTGCTCAGTTCTGAGAGATAAGTGTGTGTGAAAGCCGTCTTTCACCTAGCTTGTTGGGAACACAAAGTTTCTTTTCAGTTGCAAACTCCATTCCATACATATATAGGGGGAGGAACTAGCTCCAACTCGGTTTGACAGTGAAAACTGCAGGAACTTCAAACCGGCACTAGGAAACAGACTGAGAAAGCAGAGAAAAAGTGTCTCCTGCAACCCGTTCCCTTGGTGCTAGATGAACGAACGTCTCTCCACTTGCTCAGTTCTGAGAGATAAGTGTGTGTGAAAGCCGTTCTTCACCTAGCTTGTTGGGAACACAAAGTTTCTTTTCAGTTGCAAACTCCATTCCATACATATATATTTAGAGGTAGAAGCTCCAACTCGGTTTTACAGTGAAAACTGCAGGAACTTCAAACCGGCACCAGGAAACAGATTGAGAAAACAAGAAAAGTGTCTCCTGCAACCCGTTCCCTTGGTGCTAGATGAACGAACGTCTCTCCACTTGCTCAGTTCTGAGAGATAAGTGTGTGTGAAAGCCGTCCTTCACCTAGCTTGTTGGGAACACAAAGTTTCTTTTCAGTTGCAAACTCCATTCCATACATATATATGGGGAGGTACTAGCTCCAACTCGGGTTGACAGTGAAAACTGCAGGAACTTCAAACCGGCACTAGGAAACAGACTGAGAAAGCAGAGAATAAGTGTCTCCTGCAACCCGTTCCCTTGGTGCTAGATGAACGAACGTCTCTCCACTTACTCAGTTCTGAGAGATAAGTGTGTGTGAAAGCCGTCCTTCAACTAGCTTGTTGGGAACACAAAGTTTCTTTTCAGTTGCAAACTCCATTCCATACATATATATGGGGAGGTAGAAGCTCCAACACGGTTTTACAGTGAAAACTGCAGGAACTTCAAACCGGCACTAGGAAACAGACTGAGAAAGCAGAGAAAAAGTGTCTCCTGCAACCCGTTCCCTTGGTGCTAGATGAACGAACGTCTCTCCACTTGCTCAGTTCTGAGAGATAAGTGTGTGTGAAAGCCGTCCTTCACCTAGCTTGTTGGGAACACAAAGTTTCTTTTCAGTTGCAAACTCCATTCCATACATATATAGGGGGAGGAACTAGCTCAAACCCTGTTTGACAGTGAAAACTGCAGGAACTTGAAACCGGCACTATGAAACAGACTGAGAAAGCAGAGAAAAAGTGTCTCCTGCAACCGTTCCCTTGGTGCTAGATGAACGAACGTCTCTCCACTTGCTCAGTTCTGAGAGATAAGTGTGTGTGAAAGCCGTCCTTCACCTAGCTTGATGGGAACACAAAGTTTCTTTTCAGTTGCAAACTACATTCCGTACATATATATGGGGAGGTACTAGCTCCAACTCGGTTTGACAGTGAAAACTGCAGGAACTTCAAACCGGCACTAGGAAACAGACTGAGAAAGCAGAGAAAAAGTGTCTCCTGCAACCCGTTCCCTTGGTGCTAGATGAACGAACGTCTCTCCACTTGCTCAGTTCTGAGAGATTAGTGTGTTTGAAAGCCGTCCTTCACTTAGGTTGTTGGGAACACAAAGTTTCTTTTCAGTTGCAAACTCCATTCCATACATATATAGGGTGAGGTACTAGCTCCAACTCGGTTTGACAGTGAAAACTGCAGGAATTTCAAACCGGCACTAGGAAACAGACTGAGAAAGCAGAGAAAAAGTGTCTCCTGCAACCCGTTCCCTTGGTGCTAGATGAACGAACGTCTCTCCACTTGCTCAGTTCTGAGAGATAAGTGTGTGTGAAAGCCGTCCTTCACCTAGCTTGTTGGGAACACAAAGTTTCTTTTCAGTTGCAAACTCCATTCCATACATATATATGGGGAGGTACTAGCTCCAACTCGGTTTGACAGTGAAAACTGCAGGAACTTCATACCGGCACTAGGAAAGAGACTGAGAAAGCAGAGAAAAAGTGTCTCCTGCAACCCGTTCCCTTGGTGCTAGATGAACGAACGTCTCTCCACTTGCTCAGTTCTGAGAGATAAGTGTGTGTGAAAGCCGTCCTTCACCTAGCTTGTTGGGAACACAAAGTTTCTTTTCAGTTGCAAACTCCATTCCATACATATATATGGGGAGGTACTAGCTCCAACTCGGTTTTACAATGAAAACTGCAGGAACTTCAAACCGGCACTAGGAAACAGACTGAGAAAGCAGAGAAAAAGTGTCTCCTGCAACCCGTTCCCTTGGTGCTAGATGAACGAACGTCTCTCCACTTGCTCTGTTCTGAGAGATAAGTGTGTGTGAAAGCCGTCCTTCACCTAGCTTGTTGGGAACACAAAGTTTCTTTTCAGTTGCAAACTCCATTCCATACATATATATGGGGAGGTACTAGCTCCAACTCGGTTTGACAGTGAAAACTGCAGGAACTTCAAACCGGCAGTAGGAATCAGACTGAGAAAGCAGAGAAAAAGTGTCTCCTGCAACCCGTTCCCTTGGTGCTAGATGAACGAAAGTCTCTCCACTTGCTCAGTTCTGAGAGATAAGTGTGTGTGAAAGCCGTCCTTCACCTAGCTTGTTGGGAACACAAAGTTTCTTTTCAGTTGCAAACTCCATTCCATACATATATAAGGGGAGGTACTAGCTCCAACTCGGTTTGACAGTGAAAACTGCAGGAACTTCATACCGGCACTAGGAAACAGACTGAGAAAGCAGAGAAAAAGTGTCTCCTGCAACCCGTTCCCTTGGTGCTAGATGAACGAAAGTCTCTCCACATGCTCAGTTCTGAGAGATAAGTGTGTGTGAAAGCCGTCCTTCACCTAGCTTGTTGGGAACACAAAGTTTCTTTTCAGTTGCAAACTCCATTCCATACATATATATGGGGAGGTACTAGCTCCAACTCGGTTTGACAGTGAAAACTGCAGGAACTTCATACCGGCACTAGGAAACAGACTGAGAAAGCAGAGAAAAAGTGTCTCCTGCAACCCGTTCCCTTGGTGCTAGTTGAACGAACGTCTCTCCACATGCTCAGTTCTGAGAGATAAGTGTGTGTGAAAGCCGTCCTTCACCTAGCTTGTTGGGAACACAAAGTTTCTTTTCAGTTGCAAACTCCATTCCATACATATATATGGGGAGGTACTAGCTCCAACTCGGTTTGACAGTGAAAACTGCAGGAACTTCATACCGGCACTAGGAAACAGACTGAGAAAGCAGAGAAAAAGTGTCTCCTGCAACCCGTTCCCTTGGTGCTAGTTGAACGAACGTCTCTCCACATGCTCAGTTCTGAGAGATAAGTGTGTGTGAAAGCCGTCCTTCACCTAGCTTGTTGGGAACACAAAGTTTCTTTTCAGTTGCAAACTCCATTCCATACATATATATGGGGAGGTACTAGCTCCAACTCGGTTTGACAGTGAAAACTGCAGGAACTTCATACCGGCACTAGGAAACAGACTGAGAAAGCAGAGAAAAAGTGTCTCCTGCAACCCGTTCCCTTGGTGCTAGTTGAACGAACGTCTCTCCACATGCTCAGTTCTGAGAGATAAGTGTGTGTGAAAGCCGTCCTTCACCTAGCTTGTTGGGAACACAAAGTTTCTTTTCAGTTGCAAACTCCATTCCATACATATATATGGGGAGGTACTAGCTCCAACTCGGTTTGACAGTGAAAACTGCAGGAACTTCATACCGGCACTAGGAAACAGACTGAGAAAGCAGAGAAAAAGTGTCTCCTGCAACCCGTTCCCTTGGTGCTAGTTGAACGAACGTCTCTCCACATGCTCAGTTCTGAGAGATAAGTGTGTGTGAAAGCCGTCCTTCACCTAGCTTGTTGGGAACACAAAGTTTCTTTTCAGTTGCAAACTCCATTCCATACATATATATGGGGAGGTACTAGCTCCAACTCGGTTTTACACTGAAAACTGCAGGAACTTCAAACAGGCAGTAGGAATCAGACTGAGAAAGCAGAGAAAAAGTGTCTCCTGCAACCCGTTCCATTGGTGCTAGATGAACGAACGTCTCTCCACTTGCTCAGTTCTGAGAGATAAGTGTGTGTGAAAGCCGTCCTTCACCTAGCTTGTTGGGAACACAAAGTTTCTTTTCAGTTGCAAACTCCATTCCATACATATATATGGGGAGGAACTAGCTCCAACTCGGTTTGACAGTGAAAACTGCAGGAACTTCATACCGGCACTAGGAAACAGACTGAGAAAGCAGAGAAAATGTGTCTCCTGCAACCCGTTCCCTTGGTGCTAGATGAACGAACGTCTCTCCACTTGCTCAGTTCTGAGAGATAAGTGTGTGTGAAAGCCGTCCTTCACCTAGCTTGTTGGGAACACAAAGTTTCTTTTCAGTTGCAAACTCCATTCCATACATATATATGGGGAGGTACTAGCTCCAACTCGGGTTGACAGTGAAAACTGCAGGAACTTCAAACCGGCACTAGGAAACAGACTGAGAAAGCAGAGAAAAAGTGTCTCCTGCAACCCGTTCCCTTGGTGCTAGATGAACGAACGTCTCTCCACTTGCTCTGTTCTGAGAGATAAGTGTGTGTGAAAGCCGTCCTTCACCTAGCTTGTTGGGAACACAAAGTTTCTTTTCAGTTGCAAACTCCATTCCATACATATATATGGGGAGGTAGGAGCTCCAACTCGGTTTGACAGTGAAAACTGCAGGAACTTCAAACCGGCACTAGGAAACAGACTGAGAAAGCAGAGAAAAAGTGTCTCCTGCAACCCGTTCCCTTGGTGCTAGATGAACGAACGTCTCTCCACTTACTCAGTTCTGAGAGATAAGTGTGTGTGAAAGCCGTCCTTCACCTAGCTTCTTGGGAACACAAAGTTACTTTTAAGTTGCAAACTCCATTCCATACATATATATTTGGAGGTAGAAGCTCCAACTCGTTTTGACAGTGAAAACTGGAGGAACTTCAAACCGGCACTAGGAAACAGACTGAGAAAGCAGGGAAAAAGTGTCTCCTGCAACCCGTTCCCTTGGTGCTAGATGAACGAACGTCTCTCCACTTGCTCTGTTCTGAGAGATAAGTGTGTGTGAAAGCCGTCCTTCACCTAGCTTGTTGGGAACAAAAAGTTTCTTTTCAGTTGAAAACTCCATTCCATACATATATATAGGGAGGTAGAAACTCCAACTCGGTTTGACATTGAAAACGGCAGGAACTTCAAACCGGCACTAGGAAACAGACTGAGAAAGCAGAGAAAAAGTGTATTCTGCAACCCGTTTCCTTGGTGCTAGATGAACGAACGTCTCTCCACTTGCTCAGTTCTGAGAGATAAGTGAGTGTGAAAGCCGTCCTTCACCTAGCTTGTTGGGAACACAAAGTTTCTTTTCAGTCGCAAACTCCATTCCATACATATATATGGGGAGGTACTAGCTCCAACTCGGTTTGACAGTGAAAACTGCAGGAACTTCAAACCGGCACTAGGAAACACACTGAGAAAGCAGAGAATAAGTGTCTCCTGCATCCCGTTCCCTTGGTGCTAGATGAACGAATGTCTCTCCACTTGCTCTGTTCTGAGAGATAAGTGTGTGTGAAAGCCGTCCTTCACCTAGCTTGTTGGGAACACAAAGTTTCTTTTCAGTTGCAAACTCCATTCCATACATATATATGGGGAGGTAGAAGCTCCAACTCGGTTTTACAGTGAAAACTGCAGGAACTTCAAACCGGCACTAGGAAACAGACTGAGAAAGCAGAGAAAAAGTTTCTCCTGCATCCCGTTCCCTTGGTGCTAGATGAACGAACGTCTCTCCACTTGCTCAGTTCTGAGAGATAAGTGTGTGTGAAAGCCGTCCTTCACCTAGCTTGTTGGGAACACAAAGTTTCTTTTCAGTTGCAAACTCCAATCCATACATATATATGGGGAGGTACTAGCTCCAACTCGGTTTGACAGTGAAAACTGCAGGAACTTCAAACCGGCACTAGGAAACAGACTGAGAAAGCAGAGAATAAGTGTCTCCTGCAACCCTTTCCCTTGGTGCTAGATGAACGAACGTCTCTCCACTTGCTCAGTTCTGAGAGATAAGTGTGTGTGAAAGCCGTCTTTCACCTAGCTTGTTGGGAACACAAAGTTTCTTTTCAGTTGCAAACTCCATTCCATACATATATAGGGGGAGGAACTAGCTCCAACTCTGTTTGACAGTGAAAACTGCAGGAACTTCAAACCGGCACTAGGAAACAGACTGAGAAAGCAGAGAAAAAGTGTCTCCTGCAACCCGTTCCCTTGGTGCTAGATGAACGAACGTCTCTCCACTTGCTCAGTTCTGAGAGATAAGTGTGTGTGAAGCCGTTCTTCACCTAGCTTGTTGGGAACACAAAGTTTCTTTTCAGTTGCAAACTCCATTCCATACATATATATTTAGAGGTAGAAGCTCCAACTCGGTTTTACAGTGAAAACTGCAGGAACTTCAAACCGGCACCAGGAAACAGACTGAGAAAACAAGAAAAGTGTCTCCTGCAACCCGTTCCCTTGGTGCTAGATGAACGAACGTCTCTCCACTTGCTCAGTTCTGAGAGATAAGTGTGTGTGAAAGCCGTCCTTCACCTAGCTTGTTGGGAACACAAAGTTTCTTTTCAGTTGCAAACTCCATTCCATACATATATATGGGGAGGTAGAAGCTCCAACTCGGTTTGACAGTGAAAACTGCAGGAACTTCCAACCGGCACTAGGAAACAGACTGAGAAAGCCGAGAAAAAGTGGCTCCTGCAACCCTTTCCCTTGGTGCTAGATGAACGAACGTCTCTCCACTTGCTCAGTTCTGAGAGATAAGTGTGTGTGAAAGCCGTCCTTCACCTAGCTTGTTGGGAACACAAAGTTTCTTTTCAGTTGCAAACTCCATTCCATACATATATAGGGGGAGGAACTAGCTCCAACTCGGTTTGACAGTGAAAACTGCAGGAATTTCAAACCGGCACTAGGAAACAGACTGACAAAGCAGAGAAAAAGTTTCTCCTGCAACCCGTTCCTTTGGTGCTAGATGAACGAACGTCTCTCCACTTGCTCTGGTCTGAGAGAAAAGTGTGTGTGAAAGCCGTCCTTCACCTAGCTTGTTGGGAACACAAAGTTTCTTTTCAGTTGCAAACTCCATTCCATACATATATATGGGGAGGTAGAAGCTCCAACTCGGTTTTACAGTGAAAACTGCAGGAACTTCAAACCGGCACTAGGAAACAGACTGAGAAAGCAGAGAAAAAGTGTCTCCTGCAACCCGTTCCCTTGGTGCTAGATGAACGAACGTCTCTCCACTTGCTCAGTTCTGAGAGATAAGTGTGTGTGAAAGCCGTCCTTCACCTAGCTTGTTGGGAACACAAAGTTTCTTTTCAGTTGCAAACTCCATTCCATACATATATAGGGGGAGGAACTAGCTCAAACCCTTTTTGACAGTGAAAACTGCAGGAACTTCAAACCGGCACTATGAAACAGACTGAGAAAGCAGAGAAAAAGTGTCTCCTGCAACCCTTTCCCTTGGTGCTAGATGAACGAACGTCTCTCCACTTGCTCAGTTCTGAGAGATAAGTGTGTGTGAAAGCCGTCCTTCACCTAGCTTGATGGGAACACAAAGTTTCTTTTCAGTTGCAAACTACATTCCGTACATATATATGGGGAGGTACTAGCTCCAACTCGGTTTGACAGTGAAAACTGCAGGAACTTCAAACCGGCACTAGGAAACAGACTGAGAAAGCAGAGAAAAAGTGTCTCCTGCAACCCGTTCCCTTGGTGCTAGATGAACGAACGTCTCTCCACTTGCTCAGTTCTGAGAGATTAGTGTGTTTGAAAGCCGTCCTTCACTTAGGTTGTTGGGAACACAAAGTTTCTTTTCAGTTGCAAACTCCATTCCATACAAATATAGGGTGAGGTACTAGCTCCAACTCGGTTTGACAGTGAAAACTGCAGGAACTTCAAACCGGCACTAGGAAACAGACTGAGAAAGCAGAGAAAAAGTGTCTCCTGCAACCCGTTCCCTTGGTGCTAGATGAACGAACGTCTCTCCACTTGCTCAGTTCTGAGAGATAAGTGTGTGTGAAAGCCGTCCTTCACCTAGCTTGTTGGGAACACAAAGTTTCTTTTCAGTTGCAAACTCCATTCCATACATATATATGGGGAGGTACTAGCTCCAACTCGGTTTGACAGTGAAAACTGCAGGAACTTCATACCGGCACTAGGAAAGAGACTGAGAAAGCAGAGAAATAGTGTCTCCTGCAACCCGTTCCCTTGGTGCTAGATGAACGAACGTCTCTCCACTTGCTCAGTTCTGAGAGATAAGTGTGTGTGAAAGCCGTCCTTCACCTAGCTTGTTGGGAACACAAAGTTTCTTTTCAGTTGCAAACTCCATTCCATACATATATATGGGGAGGTACTAGCTCCAACTCGGTTTTACACTGAAAACTGCAGGAACTTCAAACCGGCACTAGGAAACAGACTGAGAAAGCAGAGAAAAAGTGTCTCCTGCAACCCGTTCCCTTGGTGCTAGATGAACGAACGTCTCTCCACTTGCTCTGTTCTGAGAGATAAGTGTGTGTGAAAGCCGTCCTTCACCTAGCTTGTTGGGAACACAAAGTTTCTTTTCAGTTGCAAACTCCATTCCATACATATATATGGGGAGGTACTAGCTCCAACTCGGTTTGACAGTGAAAACTGCAGGAACTTCAAACCGGCAGTAGGAATCAGACTGAGAAAGCAGAGAAAAAGTGTCTCCTGCAACCCGTTCCCTTGGTGCTAGATGAACGAAAGTCTCTCCACTTGCTCAGTTCTGAGAGATAAGTGTGTGTGAAAGCCGTCCTTCACCTAGCTTGTTGGGAACACAAAGTTTCTTTTCAGTTGCAAACTCCATTCCATACATATATATGGGGAGGTACTAGCTCCAACTCGGTTTGACAGTGAAAACTGCAGGAACTTCATACCGGCACTAGGAAACAGACTGAGAAAGCAGAGAAAAAGTGTCTCCTGCAACCCGATCCCTTGGTGCTAGTTGAACGAACGTCTCTCCACATGCTCAGTTCTGAGAGATAAGTGTGTGTGAAAGCCGTCCTTCACCTAGCTTGTTGGGAACACAAAGTTTCTTTTCAGTTGCAAACTCCATTCCATACATATATATGGGGAGGTACTAGCTCCAACTCGGTTTTACACTGAAAACTGCAGGAACTTCAAACCGGCACTAGGAAACAGACTGAGAAAGCAGAGAAAAAGTGTCTCCTGCAACCCGTTCCCTTGGTGCTAGATGAACGAACGTCTCTCCACTTGCTCTGTTCTGAGAGATAAGTGTGTGTGAAAGCCGTCCTTCACCTAGCTTGTTGGGAACACAAAGTTTCTTTTCAGTTGCAAACTCCATTCCATACATATATATGGGGAGGTACTAGCTCCAACTCGGTTTGACAGTGAAAACTGCAGGAACTTCATACCGGCACTAGGAAACAGACTGAGAAAGCAGAGAAAAAGTGTCTCCTGCAACCCGTTCCCTTTGTGCTAGTTGAACGAACGTCTCTCCACATGCTCAGTTCTGAGAGATAAGTGTGTGTGAAAGCCGTCCTTCACCTAGCTTGTTGGGAACACAAAGTTTCTTTTCAGTTGCAAACTCCATTCCATACATATATATGGGGAGGTACTAGCTCCAACTCGGTTTGACAGTGAAAACTGCAGGAACTTCATACCGGCACTAGGAAACAGACTGAGAAAGCAGAGAAAAAGTGTCTCCTGCAACCCGTTCCATTGGTGCTAGTTGAACGAACGTCTCTCCACATGCTCAGTTCAGAGATATAAGTGTGTGTGAAAGCCGTCCTTCACCTAGCTTGTTGGGAACACAAAGTTTCTTTTCAGTTGCAAACTCCATTCCATACATATATATGGGGAGGTACTAGCTCCAACTCGGTTTTACACTGAAAACTGCAGGAACTTCAAACCGGCAGTAGGAATCAGACTGAGAAAGCAGAGAAAAAGTGTCTCCTGCAACCCGTTCCCTTGGTGCTAGATGAACGAACGTCTCTCCACTTGCTCAGTTCTGAGAGATAAGTGTGTGTGAAAGCCGTCCTTCACCTAGCTTGTTGGGAACACAAAGTTTCTTTTCAGTTGCAAACTCCATTCCATACATATATATGGGGAGGAACTAGCTCCAACTCGGGTTGACAGTGAAAACTGCAGGAACTTCAAACCGGCACTAGGAAACAGACTGAGAAAGCAGAGAAAAAGTGTCTCCTGCAACCCGTTCCCTTGGTGCTAGATGAACGAACGTCTCTCCACTTGCTCTGTTCTGAGAGATAAGTGTGTGTGAAAGCCGTCCTTCACCTAGCTTGTTGGGAACACAAAGTTTCTTTTCAGTTGCAAACTCCATTCCATACATATATATGGGGAGGTAGGAGCTCCAACTCGGTTTGACAGTGAAAACTGCAGGAACTTCAAACCGGCACTAGGAAACAGACTGAGAAAGCAGAGAAAAAGTGTCTCCTGCAACCCGTTCCCTTGGTGCTAGATGAACGAACGTCTCTCCACTTGCTCAGTTCTGAGAGATAAGTGTGTGTGAAAGCAGTCCTTCACCTAGCTTGTTGGGAACACAAAGATTCTTTTCAGTTGCAAACTCCATTCCATACATATATAGGGGGAGGTACTAGCTCCAACTCTGTTTGACAGTGAAAACTGCAGTAACTTCAAACCGGCACTAGGAAACAGACTGAGAAAGCAGAGAAAAAGTGTCTCCTGCAACCCGTTCCCTTGGTGCTAGATGAACGAACGTCTCTCCACTTGCTCAGTTCTGAGAGATAAGTGTGTGTGAAAGCCGTCCTTCACCTAGCTTGTTGGGAACACAAAGTTTCTTTTCAGTTGCAAACTCCATTCCATACATATATAGGGGGAGGAACTAGCTCAAACCCTGATTGACAGTGAAAACTGCAGGAACTTCAAACCGGCACTATGAAACAGACTGAGAAAGCAGAGAAAAAGTGTCTCCTGCAACCCGTTCCCTTGGTGCTAGATGAACGAACGTCTCTCCACTTGCTCTGTTCTGAGAGATAATTGTGTGTGAAAGCCGTCCTTCACCTAGCTTGTTGGGAACACAAAGTTTCTTTTCAGTTGCAAACTCCATTCCATACATATATATGGGGAGGTACAAGCTCCAACTCGGTTTGACAGTGAAAACTGCAGGAACTTCTAACCGGCACTAGGAAACAGACTGAGAAAGCAGAGAAAAAGTGTCTCCTGCAACCCGTTCCCTTGGTGCTAGATGAACGAACGTCTCTCCACTTGCTCAGTTCTGAGAGATAAGTGTGTGTGAAAGCCGTCCTTCACGTAGCTTGTTGGGAACACAAAGTTTCTTTTCAGTTGCAAACTCCATTCCATACATATATAGGGGGAGGTAGAAGCTCCAAATCTGTTTGACAGTGAAAACTGTAGGAACTTCAAACCGGCACTAGGAAACAGACTGAGAAAGCAGAGAAAAAGTGTCTCCTGCAACCCGTTCCCTTGGTGCTAGATGAACGAACGTCTCTCCACTTGCTCAGTTCTGAGAGATATGTGTTTGTGAAAGCCGTCCTTCACCTATCTTGTTGGGAACACAAAGTTTCTTTTCAGTTGCAAACTCCATTCCATACATATATATGGGGAGGTAGAAGCTCCAACTCGATTTTACAGTGAAAACTGCAGGAACTTCAAACCGGCACTAGGAAACAGACTGAGAAAGCAGAGAAAAAGTGTCTCCTGCAACCCGTTCCCTTGGTGCTAGATGAACGAATGTCTCTCCACTTGCTCAGTTCTGAGAGATAAATGTGTGTGAAAGCCGTCCTTCACCTAGCTTGTTGGGAACACAAAGTTTCTTTTCAGTTGCAAACTCCATTCCATACATATATATGGGGAGGTAGAAGCTCGAACTCGGTTTTACAGTGAAAACTGCAGGAACTTCAAACCGGCACTAGGAAACAGACTGAGAAAGCAGAGAAAAAGTGTCTCCTGCAACCCGTTCCCTTGGTGCTAGATGAAAGAACGTCTCTTCACTTGCTCAGTTCTGAGAGATAAGTGCGTGTGAAAGCCGTCCTTCACCTAGCTTGTTGGGAACACAAAGTTTCTTTTCAGTTTCAAACTCCATTCCATACATATATATGGGGAGGTAGAAGCTCCAACTCGGTTTTACAGTGAAAACTGCAGGAACTTCAAACCGGCACTAGGAAACAGACTGAGAAAGCAGAGAAAAAGTGTCTCCTGCAACCCGTTCCCTTGGTGCTAGATGAACGAACGTCTTTTCACTTGCTCAGTTCTGAGAGATAAGTGCGTGTGAAAGCCGTCCTTCACCTATCTTGTTGGGAACACAAAGTTTCTTTTCATTTTCAAACTCCATTCCATACATATATATGGGGAGGTAGAAGCTCCAAATCTGTTTGACAGTGAAAACTGCAGGAACTTCAAACCGGCACTAGGAAACAGACTGAGAAAGCAGAGAAAAAGTGCCTCCTGCAACCCGTTCCCTTGGTGCTAGATGAACGAACGTCTCTCCACTTGCTCTGTTCTGAGAGATAAGTGTGTGTGAAAGCCGTCCTTCACCAAGCTTGTTGGGAACACAAAGTTTCTTTTCAGTTGCAAACTCCATTCCATACATATATATGGGGAGGTACAAGCTCCAACTCGGTTTTACAGTGAAAACTGCAGGAACTTCAAACCGGCACTAAGAAACAGACTGAGAAAGCAGACAAAAAGTGTCTCCTGCAACCCGTTCCCTTGGTGCTAGATGAACGAACGTCTCTCCACTTGCTCTATTCTGAGAGATAAATGTGTGTGAAAGCCGTCCTTCACCTAGCTTGATGGGAACACAAAGTTTCTTTTCAGTTGCACACTCCATTCCATACATATATATGGGGATGTAGAAGCTCCAACTCGATTTTACAGTGAAAACTGCAGGAACTTCAAACCGGCACTAGGAAACAGACTGAGAAAGCAGAGAAAAAGTGTCTCCTGCAACCCGTTCCCTTGGTGCTAGATGAACGAACGTCTCTCCACTTGCTCTATTCTGAGAGATAAGTGTGTGTGAAAGCCGTCCTTCACCTAGCTTGTTGGGAACACAAAGTTTCTTTTCAGTTGCAAACTCCATTCCATACATATATATGGGGAGGTACAAGCTCCAACTCGGTTTTACAGTGAAAAATGCAGGAACGTCAAACCGGCACTAGGAAACAGACTGAGAAAGCAGAGAAAAAGTGTCTCCTGCAACCCGTTCCCTTGGTGCTAGATGAACGAACGACTCTCCACTTGCTCAGTTCTGAGAGATAATTTCGTGTGAAAGCCGTCCTTCACCTAGCTTGTTGGGAACACAAAGTTTCTTTTCAGTTGCAAACTCCATTCCATACATATATATGGGGAGGTACTAGCTCCAACTCGGTTTGACAGTGAAAACTGCAGGAACTTCAAACCGGCACTAGGAAACAGACTGAGAAAGCAGAGAAAAAGTGTCTCATGCAACCCGTTCCCTTGATGCTAGATGAACGAAAGTATCTCCACTTGCTCAGTTCTGAGAGATACGTGTGTGTGAAAGCCGACCTTCACCTATCTTGTTGGGAACACAAAGTTTCTTTTCAGTTGCAAACTCCATTCCGTACATATATATGGGGAGGTACTAGCTCCAACTCGGTTTTACAGTGAAAACTGCAGGAACTTCAAACAGGCACTAGGAAACAGATTGAGAAAGCAGACAAAAAGTGTCTCCTGCAACCCGTTCCCTTGGTGCTAGATGAACGAACGTCTCTCCTCTTGCTCAGTTCTGAGAGATAAGTGTGTGTGAAAGCCGTCCTTCACCTAGCTTGTTGGGAACACAAAGTTTCTTTTCAGTTGCAAACTCCATTCCATAAATATATATGGGGAGGTAGAAGCTCCAACTCGGTTTTACAGTGAAAACTGCAGGAACTTCAAACCGGCAGTAGGAAACAGACTGAGAAAGCAGAGAAAATGTGTCTCCTGCAACCCGATCCCTTGGTGCTAGATGAACGAACGTCTCTTCACTTGCTCAGTTCTGAGAGATAAGTGCGTGTGAAAGCCGTCCTTCACCTAGCTTGTTGGAACACAAAGTTTCTTTTCAGTTTCAAACTCAATTCCATACATATATATGGGGAGGTAGAAGCTCCAAATCGGTTTGACAGTGAAAACTGCAGGAACTTCAAACCGGCACTAGGAAACAGACTGAGAAAGCAGAGAAAAAGTGTCACCTGCAACCCGTTCCCTTGGTGCTAGATGAACGAACATCTCTCCACTTGCTCTGTTCTGAGAGATAAGTGTGTGTGAAAGCCGTCCTTCACCTAGATTGTTGGGAACACAAAGTTTCTTTTCAGTTGCAAACTCCATTCCATACATATATATGGGGAGGTACTAGCTCCAACTCGGTTTTACAGTGAAAACTGCAGGAACTTCAAACCGGCAGTAGGAAACAGATTGAGAAAGCAGACAAAAAGTGTCTCCTGCAACCCGTTCCCTTGGTGCTAGATGAACGAACGTCTCTCCACTTGCTCAGTTCTGAGAGATAAGTGTGTGTGAAAGCCGTCCTTCACCTAGCTTGTTGGGAACACAAAGTTTCTTTTCAGTTGCAAATTCCATTCCATACATATATATGGGGAGGTAGAAGCTCCAACTCGGTTTTACAGTGAAAACTGCAGGAACTTCAAACCGGCACTAGGAAACAGACTGAGAAAGCAGAGAAAAAGTGTCTCCTGCAACCCGTTCCCTTGGTGCTAGATGAACGAACGTCTCTTCACTTGCTCAGTTCTGAGAGATAAGTGCGTGTGAAAGCCGTCCTTCACCTATCTTGTTGGGAACACAAAGTTTCTTTTCATTTTCAAACTCCATTCCATACATATATATGGGGAGGTAGAAGCTCCAAATCTGTTTGACAGTGAAAACTGCAGGAAATTCAAACCGGCACTAGGAAACAGACTGAGAAAGCAGAGGAAAAGTGTCTCCTGCAACCCGTTCCCTTGGTGCTAGATGAACGAACGTCTCTCCACTTGCTCTGTTCTGAGAGATAAGTGTGTGTGAAAGCCTTCCTTCACCAAGCTTGTTGGGAACACAAAGTTTCTTTTCAGTTGCAAACTCCATTCCATACATATATATGGGGAGGTACAAGCTCCAACTCGGTTTTACAGTGAAAACTGCAGGAACTTCAAACCGGCACTAAGAAACAGACTGAGAAAGCAGACAAAAAGTGTCTCCTGCAACCCGTTCCCTTGGTGCTAGATGAACGAACGTCTCTCCACTTGCTCTATTCTGAGAGATAAGTGTGTGTGAAAGCCGTCCTTCACCTAGCTTGATGGGAACACAAAGTTTCTTTTCAGTTGCAAACTCCATTCCATACATATATATGGGGAGGTAGAAGCTCCAACTCGGTTTTACAGTGAAAACTGCAGGAAGTTCAAACCGGCACTAGGAAACAGACTGAGAAAGCAGAGAAAAAGTGTCTCCTGCAAACCGTTCCCTTGGTGCTAGATGAACGAACGTCTCTCCACTTGCTCTATTCTGAGAGATAAGTGTGTGTGAAAGCCGTCCTTCACCTAGCTTGTTGGGAACACAAAGTTTCTTTTCAGTTGCAAACTCCATTCCATACATATATATGGGGAGGTACAAGCTCCAACTCGGTTTTACAGTGAAAAATGCAGGAACGTCAAACCGGCACTAGGAAACAGACTGAGAAAGCAGAGAGAAAGTGTCTCCTGCAAACCGTTCCCTTGGTGCTAGATGAACGAACGACTCTCCACTTGCTCAGTTCTGAGAGATAAGTTCGTGTGAAAGCCGTCCTTCACCTAGCTTGTTGGGAACACAAAGTTTCTTTTCAGTTGCAAACTCCATTCCATACATATATATGGGGAGGTACTAGCTCCAACTCGTTTTGACAGTGAAAACTGCAGGAACTTCAAACCGGCACTAGGAAACAGACTGAGAAAGCAGAGAAAAAGTGTCTCATGCAACCCGTTCCCTTGGTGCTAGATGAACGAAAGTATCTCCACTTGCTCAGTTCTTGGAGATACGTGTGTGTGAAAGCCGTCCTTCACCTAGCTTGTTGGGAACACAAAGTTTCTTTTCAGTTGCAAACTCCATTCCGTACATATATATGGGGAGGTACTAGCTCCAACTCGGTTTTACAGTGAAAACTGCAGGAACTTCAAACCGGCACTAGGAAACAGATTGAGAAAGCAGACAAAAAGTGTCTCCTGCAACCCGTTCCCTTGGTGCTAGATGAACGAACGTCTCTCCACTTGCTCAGTTCTGAGAGATAAGTGTGTGTGAAAGCCGTCCTTCACCTAGCTTGTTGGGAACACAAAGTTTCTTTTCAGTTGCAAACTCCATTCCATATATATATATGGGGAGGTAGAAGCTCCAACTCGGTTTTACAGTGAAAAATGCAGGAACTTCAAACCGGCACTAGGAAACAGACTGAGAAAGCAGAGAAAAAGTGTCTCCTGCAACCCGTTCCCTTGGTGCTAGATGAACGAACGTCTCTTCACTTGCTCAGTTCTGAGAGATAAGTGCGTGTGAAAGCCGTCCTTCACCTAGCTTGTTGGAACACAAAGTTTCTTTTCAGTTTCAAACTCCATTCCATACATATATATGGGGAGGTAGAAGCTCCAAATCGTTTTGACAGTGAAAACTGCAGGAACTTCAAACCGGCACTAGGAAACAGACTGAGAAAGCAGAGAAAAAGTGTCTCCTGCAACCCGTTCCCTTGGTGCTAGATGAACGAACGTCTCTCCACTTGCTCAGTTCTGAGAGATAAGTGTGTGTGAAAGCCGTCCTTCACCTAGCTTTTTGGGAACACAAAGTTTCTTTTCAGTTGCAAACTCCATTCCATACATATATAAGGGGAGGTACAACCTCCAACTCGGTTTGACAGTGAAAACTGCAGGAACTTCAAAACGGCACTAAGAAACAGAATGAGAAAGCAGAGAAAAAGTGTCTCCTGCAACCCATTCCCTTGGTGCTAGATGAACGAACGTCTCTCCACTTGCTCTGTTCTGAGAGATAAGTGTGTGTGAAAGCCGTCCTTCACCTAGCTTGTTGGGAACACAAAGTTTCTTTTCAGTTGCAAACTCCATTCCATACATATATATGGGGAGGTAGAAGCTCCAACTCGGTTATACAGTGAAAACTGCAGGAACTTCAAACCGGCACTAGGAAACAGACTGAGAAAGCAGAGAAAAAGTGTCTCCTGCAACCCGTTCCCTTGGTGCTAGATGAACGAACGTCTCTCCACTTGCTCAGTTCTGAGAGATAAGTGTGTGTGAAAGCCGTCCTTCACCTAGCTTGTTGGGAACACAAAGTTTCTTTTCAGTTGCAAACTCCATTCCATACATATATAGGGGGAGGACCTAGCTCAAACCCTGTTTGACAGTGAAAACTGCAGGAACTTCAAACCGGCACTAGGAAACAGACTGAGAAAGCAGAGAAAAAGTGTCTCCTGCAACCCGTTCCCTTGGTGCTAGATGAACGAACGTCTCTCTACTTGCTCAGTTCTGAGAGATAAGTGTGTGTGAAAGCCGTCCTTCACCTAGCTTGATGGGAACACAAAGTTTCTTTTCAGTTGCAAACTCCATTCCGTACATATATATGGGGAGGTACTAGCTCCAACTCGGTTTGACAGTGAAAACTGCAGGAACTTCAAACCGGCACTAGGAAACAGACTGAGAAAGCAGAGAAAAAGTGTCTCCTGCAACCCGTTCCCTTGGTGCTAGATGAACGAACGTCTCTCCACTTGCTCAGTTCTGAGAGATTAGTGTGTTTGAAAGCCGTCCTTCACCTAGCTTGTTGGGAACACAAAGTTTCTTTTCAGTTGCAAACTCCATTCCATACATATATAGGGGGAGGTACTAGCTCCAACTCTGTTTGACAGTGAAAACTGCAGGAACTTCAAACCGTCACTAGGAAACAGATTGAGAAAGCAGACAAAAAGTGTCTCCTGCAACCCGTTCCCTTGGTGCTAGATGAACGAACGTCTCTCCACTTGCTCAGTTCTGAGAGATAAGTGTGTTTGAAAGCCGTCCTTCACCTAGCTTGTTGGGAACACAAAGTTTCTTTTCAGTTGCAAACTCCATTCCATATATATATATGGGGAGGTAGAAGCTCCAACTCGGTTTTACAGTGAAAACTGCAGGAACTTCAAACCGGCACTAGGAAACAGACTGAGAAAGCAGAGAAAAAGTGTCTCCTGCAACCCGTTCCCTTGGTGCTAGATGAACGAACGTCTATTCACTTGCTCAGTTCTGAGAGATAAGTGCGTGTGAAAGCCGTCCTTCACCTAGCTTGTTGGGAACACAAAGTTTCTTTTCAGTTTCAAACTCCATTCCATACATATATATGGGGAGGTAGAAGCTCCAAATCGGTTTGACAGTGAAAACTGCAGGAACGTCAAACCGGCACTAGGAAACAGACTGAGAAAGCAGAGAAAAAGTGTCTCCTGCAACCCGTTCCCTTGGTGCTAAATGAACGAACGTCTCTCCACTTGCTCTGTTCTGAGAGATAAGTGTGTGTGAAAGCCGTCCTTCACCTAGCTTGTTGGGAACACAAAGTTTCTTTTCAGTTGCAAACTCCATTCCATACATATATATGGGGAGGTAGAAGCTCCAACTCGGTTTTACAGTGAAAACTGCAGGAACTTCAAACCGGCACTAGGAAACACACTGAGAAAGCAGAGAAAAAGTGTCTCCTGCAACCCGTTCCCTTGGTGCTAGATGAACGAACGTCTCTCCACTTGCTCAGTTCTGAGAGATAATTGTGTGTGAAAGCCGTCCTTCACATAGCTTGTTGGGAACACAAAGTTTCTTTTCAGTTGCAAACTCCATTCCATACATATATAGGGGGAGGTACTAGCTCCAACTCTGTTTGACATTGAAAACTGCAGGAATTTCAAACCGGCACTAGGAAACAGACTGAGAATGCAGAGAAAAAGTGTCTCCTGCAACCCGTTCCCTTGGTGCTAGATGAACGAACGTCTCTCCACTTGCTCAGTTCTGAGAGATAAGTGTGTGTGAAAGCCGTTCTTCACCTTGCTTGTTGGGAACACAAAGTTTCTTTTCAGTTGCAAACTCCATTCCATACATATATAGGGGGAGGAACTAGCTCAAACCCTGTTTGACAGTGAAAACTGCAGGAACTTCAAACCGGCACTATGAAACAGACTGAGAAAGCAGAGAAAAAGTGTCTCCTGCAACCCGTTCCCTTGGTGCTAGATGAACGAACGTCTCTCCACTTGCTCAGTTCTGAGAGATAAGTGTGTGTGAAAGCCGTCCTTCACCTAGCTTGATGGGAACACAAAGTTTCTTTTCAGTTGCAAACTCCATTCCGTACATATATATGGGGAGGTACTAGCTCCAACTCGGTTTGACAGTGAAAACTGCAGTAACTTCAAACCGGCACTAGGAAACAGACTGAGAAAGCAGAGAAAAAGTGTCTCCTGCAACCCGTTCCCTTGGTGCTAGATGAACGAACGTCTCTCCACTTGCTCAGTTCTGAGAGATTAGTGTGTTTGAAAGCCGTCCTTCACTTAGCTTGTTGGGAACACAAAGTTTCTTTTCAGTTGCAAACTCCATTCCATACATATATATGGGGAGGTACAAGCTCCAACTCGGTTTTACAGTGAAAAATGCAGGAACGTCAAACCGGCACTAGGAAACAGACTGAGAAAGCAGAGAGAAAGTGTCTCCTGCAAACCGTTCCCTTGGTGCTAGATGAACGAACGACTCTCCACTTGCTCAGTTCTGAGAGATAAGTTCGTGTGAAAGCCGTCCTTCACCTAGCTTGTTGGGAACACAAAGTTTCTTTTCAGTTGCAAACTCCATTCCATACATATATATGGGGAGGTACTAGCTCCAACTCGTTTTGACAGTGAAAACTGCAGGAACTTCAAACCGGCACTAGGAAACAGACTGAGAAAGCAGAGAAAAAGTGTCTCATGCAACCCGTTCCCTTGGTGCTAGATGAACGAAAGTATCTCCACTTGCTCAGTTCTTGGAGATACGTGTGTGTGAAAGCCGTCCTTCACCTAGCTTGTTGGGAACACAAAGTTTCTTTTCAGTGGCAAACTCCATTCCGTACATATATATGGGGAGGTACTAGCTCCAACTCGGTTTTACAGTGAAAACTGCAGGAACTTCAAACCGGCACTAGGAAACAGATTGAGAAAGCAGACAAAAAGTGTCTCCTGCAACCCGTTCCCTTGGTGCTAGATGAACGAACGTCTCTCCACTTGCTCAGTTCTGAGAGATAAGTGTGTGTGAAAGCCGTCCTTCACCTAGCTTGTTGGGAACACAAAGTTTCTTTTCAGTTGCAAACTCCATTCCATATATATATATGGGGAGGTAGAAGCTCCAACTCGGTTTTACAGTGAAAAATGCAGGAACTTCAAACCGGCACTAGGAAACAGACTGAGAAAGCAGAGAAAAAGTGTCTCCTGCAACCCGTTCCCTTGGTGCTAGATGAACGAACGTCTCTTCACTTGCTCAGTTCTGAGAGATAAGTGCGTGTGAAAGCCGTCCTTCACCTAGCTTGTTGGAACACAAAGTTTCTTTTCAGTTTCAAACTCCATTCCATACATATATATGGGGAGGTAGAAGCTCCAAATCGTTTTGACAGTGAAAACTGCAGGAACTTCAAACCGGCACTAGGAAACAGACTGAGAAAGCAGAGAAAAAGTGTCTCCTGCAACCCGTTCCCTTGGTGCTAGATGAACGAACGTCTCTCCACTTGCTCAGTTCTGAGAGATAAGTGTGTGTGAAAGCCGTCCTTCACCTAGCTTTTTGGGAACACAAAGTTTCTTTTCAGTTGCAAACTCCATTCCATACATATATAAGGGGAGGTACAACCTCCAACTCGGTTTGACAGTGAAAACTGCAGGAACTTCAAAACGGCACTAAGAAACAGACTGAGAAAGCAGAGAAAAAGTGTCTCCTGCAACCCATTCCCTTGGTGCTAGATGAACGAACGTCTCTCCACTTGCTCTGTTCTGAGAGATAAGTGTGTGTGAAAGCCGTCCTTCACCTAGCTTGTTGGGAACACAAAGTTTCTTTTCAGTTGCAAACTCCATTCCATACATATATATGGGGAGGTAGAAGCTCCAACTCGGTTATACAGTGAAAACTGCAGGAACTTCAAACCGGCACTAGGAAACAGACTGAGAAAGCAGAGAAAAAGTGTCTCCTGCAACCCGTTCCCTTGGTGCTAGATGAACGAACGTCTCTCCACTTGCTCAGTTCTGAGAGATAAGTGTGTGTGAAAGCCGTCCTTCACCTAGCTTGTTGGGAACACAAAGTTTCTTTTCAGTTGCAAACTCCATTCCATACATATATAGGGGGAGGACCTAGCTCAAACCCTGTTTGACAGTGAAAACTGCAGGAACTTCAAACCGGCACTAGGAAACAGACTGAGAAAGCAGAGAAAAAGTGTCTCCTGCAACCCGTTCCCTTGGTGCTAGATGAACGAACGTCTCTCTACTTGCTCAGTTCTGAGAGATAAGTGTGTGTGAAAGCCGTCCTTCACCTAGCTTGATGGGAACACAAAGTTTCTTTTCAGTTGCAAACTCCATTCCGTACATATATATGGGGAGGTACTAGCTCCAACTCGGTTTGACAGTGAAAACTGCAGGAACTTCAAACCGGCACTAGGAAACAGACTGAGAAAGCAGAGAAAAAGTGTCTCCTGCAACCCGTTCCCTTGGTGCTAGATGAACGAACGTCTCTCCACTTGCTCAGTTCTGAGAGATTAGTGTGTTTGAAAGCCGTCCTTCACCTAGCTTGTTGGGAACACAAAGTTTCTTTTCAGTTGCAAACTCCATTCCATACATATATAGGGGGAGGTACTAGCTCCAACTCTGTTTGACAGTGAAAACTGCAGGAACTTCAAACCGTCACTAGGAAACAGATTGAGAAAGCAGACAAAAAGTGTCTCCTGCAACCCGTTCCCTTGGTGCTAGATGAACGAACGTCTCTCCACTTGCTCAGTTCTGAGAGATAAGTGTGTTTGAAAGCCGTCCTTCACCTAGCTTGTTGGGAACACAAAGTTTCTTTTCAGTTGCAAACTCCATTCCATATATATATATGGGGAGGTAGAAGCTCCAACTCGGTTTTACAGTGAAAACTGCAGGAACTTCAAACCGGCACTAGGAAACAGACTGAGAAAGCAGAGAAAAAGTGTCTCCTGCAACCCGTTCCCTTGGTGCTAGATGAACGAACGTCTATTCACTTGCTCAGTTCTGAGAGATAAGTGCGTGTGAAAGCCGTCCTTCACCTAGCTTGTTGGGAACACAAAGTTTCTTTTCAGTTTCAAACTCCATTCCATACATATATATGGGGAGGTAGAAGCTCCAAATCGGTTTGACAGTGAAAACTGCAGGAACGTCAAACCGGCACTAGGAAACAGACTGAGAAAGCAGAGAAAAAGTGTCTCCTGCAACCCGTTCCCTTGGTGCTAAATGAACGAACGTCTCTCCACTTGCTCTGTTCTGAGAGATAAGTGTGTGTGAAAGCCGTCCTTCACCTAGCTTGTTGGGAACACAAAGTTTCTTTTCAGTTGCAAACTCCATTCCATACATATATATGGGGAGGTAGAAGCTCCAACTCGGTTTTACAGTGAAAACTGCAGGAACTTCAAACCGGCACTAGGAAACACACTGAGAAAGCAGAGAAAAAGTGTCTCCTGCAACCCGTTCCCTTGGTGCTAGATGAACGAACGTCTCTCCACTTGCTCAGTTCTGAGAGATAATTGTGTGTGAAAGCCGTCCTTCACATAGCTTGTTGGGAACACAAAGTTTCTTTTCAGTTGCAAACTCCATTCCATACATATATAGGGGTAGGTACTAGCTCCAACTCTGTTTGACATTGAAAACTGCAGGAATTTCAAACCGGCACTAGGAAACAGACTGAGAAAGCAGAGAAAAAGTGTCTCCTGCAACCCGTTCCCTTGGTGCTAGATGAACGAACGTCTCTCCACTTGCTCAGTTCTGAGAGATAAGTGTGTGTGAAAGCCGTTCTTCACCTTGCTTGTTGGGAACACAAAGTTTCTTTTCAGTTGCAAACTCCATTCCATACATATATAGGGGGAGGAACTAGCTCAAACCCTGTTTGACAGTGAAAACTGCAGGAACTTCAAACCGGCACTATGAAACAGACTGAGAAAGCAGAGAAAAAGTGTCTCCTGCAACCCGTTCCCTTGGTGCTAGATGAACGAACGTCTCTCCACTTGCTCAGTTCTGAGAGATAAGTGTGTGTGAAAGCCGTCCTTCACCTAGCTTGATGGGAACACAAAGTTTCTTTTCAGTTGCAAACTCCATTCCGTACATATATATGGGGAGGTACTAGCTCCAACTCGGTTTGACAGTGAAAACTGCAGTAACTTCAAACCGGCACTAGGAAACAGACTGAGAAAGCAGAGAAAAAGTGTCTCCTGCAACCCGTTCCCTTGGTGCTAGATGAACGAACGTCTCTCCACTTGCTCAGTTCTGAGAGATTAGTGTGTTTGAAAGCCGTCCTTCACTTAGCTTGTTGGGAACACAAAGTTTCTTTTCAGTTGCAAACTCCATTCCATACATATATAGGGGGAGGTACTAGCTCCAACCCTGTTTGACAGTGAAAACTGCAGGAACTTCAAACCGGCACTAGGAAACAGACTGAGAAAGCAGAGAAAAAGTGTCTCCTGCAACCCGTTCCCTTGGTGCTAGATGAAGGAACGTCTCTCCACTTGCTCAGTTCTGAGAGATAAGTGTGTGTGAAAGCCGTCCTTCACCTAGCTTGTTGGGAACACAAAGTTTCTTTTCAGTTGCAAACTCCATTCCATACATATATAGGGGGAGGAACTAGCTCAAAACCTGTTTGACAGTGAAAACTGCAGGAACTTAAAACCGGCACTAGGAAACAGACTGAGAAAGCAGAGAAAAAGTGTCTCCTGCAACCCGTTCCCTTGGTGCTAGATGAACGAACGTCTCTCTACTTGCTCAGTTCTGAGAGATAAGTGTGTGTGAAAGCCGTCCTTCACCTAGCTTGATGGGAACACAAAGTTTCTTTTCAGTTGCAAACTCCATTCCATACATATATATGGGGAGGTACTAGCTCCAACTCGGTTTGACAGTGAAAACTGCAGGAACTTCAAATCGGCACTAGGAAACAGACTGAGAAAGCAGAGAAAAAGTGTCTCCTGCAACCCGTTCCCTTGGTGCTAGATGAACGAACGTCTCTCCACTTGCTCAGTTCTGAGAGATTAGTGTGTTTGAAAGCCGTCCTTCACTTAGCTTGTTGGGAACACAAAGTTTCTTTTCAGTTGCAAACTCCATTCCATACATATATAGTGGGAGGTACTAGCTCCAACTCGGTTTGACAGTGAAAACTGCAGGAACTTCAAACCGGCACTAGGAAACAGACTGACAAAGCAGAGAAAAAGTGTCTCCTGCAACCCGTTCCCTTGGTGCTAGATGAACGAACGTCTCTCCACTTGCTCAGTTCTGAGAGATAAGTGTGTGTGAAAGCCGTACTTCACCTAGCTTGTTGGGAACACAAAGTTTCTTTTCAGTTGCAAACTCCATTCCATACATATATAGGGGGAGGTACTAGCTCCAACCCTGTTTGACAGTGAAAACTGCAGGAACTTCAAACCGGCACTAGGAAACAGACTGAGAAAGCAGAGAAAAAGTGTCTCCTGCAACCCGTTCCCCTGGTGCTAGATGAACGAACGTCTCTCCACTTGCTCAGTTCTGAGAGATAAGTGTGTGTGAAAGCCGTCCTTCACCTAGCTTGTTGGGAACACAAAGTTTCTTTTCAGTTGCAAACTCCATTCCATACATATATAGGGGGAGGAACTAGCTCAAACCCTGATTGATAGTGAAAAGTGCAGGAACTTCAAACCGGCACTATGAAACAGACTGAGAAAGCAGAGAAAAAGTGTCTCCTGCAACCCGTTCCCATGGTGCTAGATGAACGAACGTCTCTCCACTTGCTCAGTTCTGAGAGATAAGTGTGTGTGAAAGCCGTCCTTCACTTAGCTTGTTGGGAACACAAAGTTTCTTTTCAGTTGCAAACTCCATTCCATACATATATAGGGGGAGGTACTATCTCCAACTCGGTTTGACATGGAAAACTGCAGGAAATTCAAACCGGCACTAGGAAACAGACTGAGAAAGCAGAGAAAAAGTGTCTCCTGCAACCCGTTTCCTTGGTGCTAGATGAACGAACGTCTCTCCACTTGCTCTGTTCTGAGAGATAAGTGTGTGTGAAAGCCGTCCTTCACCTAGCTTGTTGGGAACACAAAGTTTCTTTTCAGTTGCAAACTCCATTCCATACATATATATGGGGAGGTACAAGCTCCAACTCGGTTTGACAGTGAAAACTGCAGGAACTTCAAACCGGCAGTAGGAATCAGAATGAGAAAGCAGAGAAAAAGTGTCTCCTGCAACCCGTTCCCTTGGTGCTAGATGAACGAACATCTCTCCACTTGCTCAGTTCTGAGAGATAAGTGTGTGTGAAAGCCGTCCTTCACCTAGCTTGTTGGGAACACAAAGTTTCTTTTCAGTTGCAAACTCCATTCCATACATATATATGGGGAGGTACTAGCTCCAACACGGGTTGACAGTGAAAACTGCAGGAACTTCAAACCGGCACTAGGAAACAGACTGAGAAAGCAGAGAAAAAGTGTCTCCTGCAACCCGTTCCCTTGGTGCTAGATGAACGAACGTCTCTCCACTTGCTCTGTTCTGAGAGATAAGTGTGTGTGAAAGCCGTCCTTCACCTAGCTTGTTGGGAACACAAAGTTTCTTTTCAGTTGCAAACTCCATTCCATACATATATATGGGGAGGTAGAAGCTCCAACTCGGTTTTACAGTGAAAACTGCAGGAACTTCAAACCGGCACTAGGAAACAGACTGAGAAAGCAGAGAAAAAGTGTCTCCTGCAACCCGTTCCCTTGGTGCTAGATGAACGAACGTCTCTCCACTTGCTCAGTTCTGAGAGATAAGTGTGTGTGAAAGCAGTCCTTCACCTAGCTTGTTGGGAACACAAAGTTTCTTTTCAGTTGCAAACTCCATTCCATACATATATAGGGGGAGGTACTAGCTCCAACCCTTTTTGACAGTGAAAACTGCAGGAACTTCAAACCGGCACTAGGAAACAGACTGAGAAAGCAGAGAAAAAGTGTCTCCTGCAACCCGTTCCCTTGGTGCTAGATGAACGAACATCTCTCCACTTGCTCAGTTCTGAGAGATAAGTGTGTGTGAAAGCCGTCCTTCACCTAGCTTGTTGGGAACACAAAGTTTCTTTTCAGTTGCAAACTCCATTCCATACATATATAGGGGGAGGAACTAGCTCAAACCCTGATTGATAGTGAAAACTGCAGGAATTTCAAACCGGCTCTATGAAACAGACTGAGAAAGCAGAGAAAAAGTGTCTCCTGCAACCCGTTCCCTTGGTGCTAGATGAACGAACGTCTCTCCACTTGCTCAGTTCTGAGAGATAAGTGTGTGTGAAAGCCGTCCTTCACTTAGCTTGTTGGGAACACAAAGTTTCTTTTCAGTTGCAAACTCCATTCCATACATATATAGGGGGAGGTACTAGCTCCAACTCGGTTTGACAGTGAAAACTGCAGGAACTTCAAACCGGCACTAGGAAACAGACTGAGAAAGCAGAGAAAAAGTGTCTCCTGCAACCCGTTCCCTTGGTGCTAGATGAACGAACGTCTCTCCACTTGCTCAGTTCTGAGAGATAAGTGTGTGTGAAAGCCGTCCTTCACCTAGCTTGTTGGGAACACAAAGTTTCTTTTCAGTTGCAAACTCCATTCCATACATATATATGGGGAGGTACTAGCTCCAACTCGGTTTGACAGTGAAAACTGCAGGAACATCATACCGGCACTAGGAAACAGACTGAGAAAGCAGAGAAAAAGTGTCTCCTGCAACCCGTTCCCTTGGTGCTACATGAACGAACGTCTCTCCACTTGCTCTGTTCTGAGAGATAAGTGTGTGTGAAAGCCGTCCTTCACCTAGCTTGTTGGGAACACAAAGTTTCTTTTCAGTTGCAAACTCCATTCCATACATATATATGGGGAGGTACTAGCTCCAACTCGGTTTGACAGTGAAAACTGCAGGAACTTCAAACCGGCAGTAGGAATCAGACTGAGAAAGCAGAGAAATAGTGTCTCCTGCAACCCGTTCCCTTGGTGCTAGATGAACGAACGTCTCTCCACTTGCTCAGTTCCTAGAGATAAGTGCGTGTGAAAGCCGTCCTTCACCTAGCTTGTTGGGAACACAAAGTTTCTTTTCAGTTGCAAACTCCATTCCATACATATATATGGGGAGGTACTAGCTCCAACTCGGTTTGACAGTGAAAACTTCAGGAACTTCAAACCGGCACTAGGAAACAGACTGAGAAAGCAGAGAAAAAGTGTCTCCTGCAACCCGTTCCCTTGGTGCTAGATGAACGAACGTCTCTCCACTTGCTCAGTTCTGAGAGATAATTGTGTGTGAAAGCCGTTCTTCACCTAGCTTGTTGGGAACACAAAGTTTCTTTTCAGTTGCAAACTCCATTCCATACATATATATGGGGAGGTACTAGCTCCAACTCGGATTTACACTGAAAACTGCAGGAACTTCAAACCGGCACTAGGAAACAGACTGAGAAAGCAGAGAAAAAGTGTCTCCTGCAACCCGTTTCCTTGGTGCTAGATGAACGAACGTCTCTCCACTTGCTCTGTTCTGAGAGATAAGTGTGTGTGAAAGCCTACCTTCACCTAGCTTGTTGGGAACACAAAGTTTCTTTTCAGTTGCAAACTCCATTCCATACATATATATGGGGAGGTACAAGCTCCACCTCGGTTTGACAGTGAAAACTGCAGGAACTTCAAACCGGCAGTAGGAATCAGAATGAGAAAGCAGAGAAAAAGTGTCTCCTGCAACCCGTTCCCTTGGTGCTAGATGAACGAACATCTCTCCACTTGCTCAGTTCTGAGAGATAAGTGTGTGTGAAAGCCGTCCTTCACCTAGCTTGTTGGGAACACAAAGTTTCTATTCAGTTGCAAACTCCATTCCATACATATATATGGGGAGGTACTAGCTCCAACACGGGTTGACAGTGAAAACTGCAGGAACTTCAAACCGGCACTAGGAAACAGACTGACAAAGCAGAGAAAAAGTGTCTCCTGCAACCCGTTCCCTTGGTGCTAGATGAACGAACGTCTCTCCACTTGCTCTGTTCTGAGAGATAAGTGTGTGTGAAAGCCGTCCTTCACCTAGCTTGTTGGGAACACAAAGTTTCTTTTCAGTTGCAAACTCCATTCCATACATATATATGGGGAGGTAGAAGCTCCAACTCGGTTTTACAGTGAAAACTGCAGGAACTTCAAACCGGCACTAGGAAACAGACTGAGAAAGCAGAGAAAAAGTGTCTCCTGCAACCCGTTCCCTTGGTGCTAGATGAACGAACGTCTCTCCACTTGCTCAGTTCTGAGAGATAAGTGTGTGTGAAAGCAGTCCTTCACCTAGCTTGTTGGGAACACAAAGTTTCTTTTCAGTTGCAAACTCCATTCCATACATATATAGGGGAAGGTACTAGCACCAACCCTGTTTGACAGTGAAAACTGCAGGAACTTCAAACCGGCACTAGGAAACAGACTGAGAAAGCAGAGAAAAAGTGTCTCCTGCAACCCGTTCCCTTGGTGCTAGATGAACGAACGTCTCTCCACTTGCTCAGTTCTGAGAGATAAGTGTGTGTGAAAGCCGTACTTCACCTAGCTTGTTGGGAACACAAAGTTTCTTTTCAGTTGCAAACTCCATTCCATACATATATAGGGGGAGGAACTAGCTCAAACCCTGATTGATAGTGAAAACTGCAGGAATTTCAAACCGGCTCTATGAAACAGACTGAGAAAGCAGAGAAAAAGTGTCTCCTGCAACGCGTTCCCTTGATGCTAGATGAACGAACGTCTCTCCACTTGCTCAGTTCTGAGAGATAAGTGTGTGTGAAAGCCGTCCTTCACTTAGCTTGTTGGGAACACAAAGTTTCTTTTCAGTTGCAAACTCCATTCCATACATATATAGGGGGAGGTACTAGCTCCAACTCGGTTTGACAGTGAAAACTGCAGGAACTTCAAACCGGCACTAGGAAACAGACTGAGAAAGCAGAGAAAAAGTGTCTCCTGCAACCCGTTCCCTTGGTGCTAGATGAACGAACGTCTCTCCACTTGCTCAGTTCTGAGAGATAAGTGTGTGTGAAAGCCGTCCTTCACCTAGCTTGTTGGGAACACAAAGTTTCTTTTCAGTTGCAAACTCCATTCCATACATATATAGGGGGAGGAACTAGCTCAAAACCTGTTTGACAGTGAAAACTGCAGGAACTTAAAACCGGCACTAGGAAACAGACTGAGAAAGCAGAGAAAAAGTGTCTCCTGCAACCCGTTCCCTTGGTGCTAGATGAACGAACGTCTCTCTACTTGCTCAGTTCTGAGAGATAAGTGTGTGTGAAAGCCGTCCTTCACCTAGCTTGATGGGAACACAAAGTTTCTTTTCAGTTGCAAACTCCATTCCATACATATATATGGGGAGGTACTAGCTCCAACTCGGTTTGACAGTGAAAACTGCAGGAACTTCAAATCGGCACTAGGAAACAGACTGAGAAAGCAGAGAAAAAGTGTCTCCTGCAACCCGTTCCCTTGGTGCTAGATGAACGAACGTCTCTCCACTTGCTCAGTTCTGAGAGATTAGTGTGTTTGAAAGCCGTCCTTCACTTAGCTTGTTGGGAACACAAAGTTTCTTTTCAGTTGCAAACTCCATTCCATACATATATAGTGGGAGGTACTAGCTCCAACTCGGTTTGACAGTGAAAACTGCAGGAACTTCAAACCGGCACTAGGAAACAGACTGACAAAGCAGAGAAAAAGTGTCTCCTGCAACCCGTTCCCTTGGTGCTAGATGAACGAACGTCTCTCCACTTGCTCAGTTCTGAGAGATAAGTGTGTGTGAAAGCCGTCCTTCACCTAGCTTGTTGGGAACACAAAGTTTCTTTTCAGTTGCAAACTCCATTCCATACATATATAGGGGGAGGTACTAGCTCCAACCCTGTTTGACAGTGAAAACTGCAGGAACTTCAAACCGGCACTAGGAAACAGACTGAGAAAGCAGAGAAAAAGTGTCTCCTGCAACCCGTTCCCTTGGTGCTAGATGAACGAACGTCTCTCCACTTGCTCAGTTCTGAGAGATAAGTGTGTGTGAAAGCCGTCCTTCACCTAGCTTGTTGGGAACACAAAGTTTCTTTTCAGTTGCAAACTCCATTCCATACATATATAGGGGGAGGAACTAGCTCAAACCCTGATTGATAGTGAAAAGTGCAGGAACTTCAAACCGGCACTATGAAACAGACTGAGAAAGCAGAGAAAAAGTGTCTCCTGCAACCCGTTCCCTTGGTGCTAGATGAACGAACGTCTCTCCACTTGCTCAGTTCTGAGAGATAAGTGTGTGTGAAAGCCGTCCTTCACTTAGCTTGTTGGGAACACAAAGTTTCTTTTCAGTTGCAAACTCCATTCCATACATATATAGGGGGAGGTACTATCTCCAACTCGGTTTGACAGTGAAAACTGCAGGAAATTCAAACCGGCACTAGGAAACAGACTGAGAAAGCAGAGAAAAAGTGTCTCCTGCAACCCGTTTCCTTGGTGCTAGATGAACGAACGTCTCTCCACTTGCTCTGTTCTGAGAGATAAGTGTGTGTGAAAGCCGTCCTTCACCTAGCTTGTTGGGAACACAAAGTTTCTTTTCAGTTGCAAACTCCATTCCATACATATATATGGGGAGGTACAAGCTCCAACTCGGTTTGACAGTGAAAACTGCAGGAACTTCAAACCGGCAGTAGGAATCAGAATGAGAAAGCAGAGAAAAAGTGTCTCCTGCAACACGTTCCCTTGGTGCTAGATGAACGAACATCTCTCCACTTGCTCAGTTCTGAGAGATAAGTGTGTGTGAAAGCCGTCCTTCACCTAGCTTGTTGGGAACACAAAGTTTCTTTTCAGTTGCAAACTCCATTCCATACATATATATGGGGAGGTACTAGCTCCAACACGGGTTGACAGTGAAAACTGCAGGAACTTCAAACCGGCACTAGGAAACAGACTGAGAAAGCAGAGAAAAAGTGTCTCCTGCAACCCGTTCCCTTGGTGCTAAATGAACGAACGTCTCTCCACTTGCTCTGTTCTGAGAGATAAGTGTGTGTGAAAGCCGTCCTTCACCTAGCTTGTTGGGAACACAAAGTTTCTTTTCAGTTGCAAACTCCATTCCATACATATATATGGGGAGGTAGAAGCTCCAACTCGGTTTTACAGTGAAAACTGCAGGAACTTCAAACCGGCACTAGGAAACAGACTGAGAAAGCAGAGAAAAAGTGTCTCCTGCAACCCGTTCCCTTGGTGCTAGATGAACGAACGTCTCTCCACTTGCTCAGTTCTGAGAGATAAGTGTGTGTGAAAGCAGTCCTTCACCTAGCTTGTTGGGAACACAAAGTTTCTTTTCAGTTGCAAACTCCATTCCATACATATATAGGGGGAGGTACTAGCTCCAACCCTGTTTGACAGTGAAAACTGCAGGAACTTCAAACCGGCACTAGGAAACAGACTGAGAAAGCAGAGAAAAAGTGTCTCCTGCAACCCGTTCCCTTGGTGCTAGATGAACGAACATCTCTCCACTTGCTCAGTTCTGAGAGATAAGTGTGTGTGAAAGCCGTCCTTCACCTAGCTTGTTGGGAACACAAAGTTTCTTTTCAGTTGCAAACTCCATTCCATACATATATAGGGGGAGGAACTAGCTCAAACCCTGATTGATAGTGAAAACTGCAGGAATTTCAAACCGGCTCTATGAAACAGACTGAGAAAGCAGAGAAAAAGTGTCTCCTGCAACCCGTTCCCTTGGTGCTAGATGAACGAACGTCTCTCCACTTGCTCAGTTCTGAGAGATAAGTGTGTGTGAAAGCCGTCCTTCACTTAGCTTGTTGGGAACACAAAGTTTCTTTTCAGTTGCAAACTCCATTCCATACATATATAGGGGGAGGTACTAGCTCCAACTCGGTTTGACAGTGAAAACTGCAGGAACTTCAAACCGGCACTAGGAAACAGACTGAGAAAGCAGAGAAAAAGTGTCTCCTGCAACCCGTTCCCTTGGTGCTAGATGAACGAACGTCTCTCCACTTGCTCAGTTCTGAGAGATAAGTGTGTGTGAAAGCCGTACTTCACCTAGCTTGTTGGGAACACAAAGTTTCTTTTCAGTTGCAAACTCCATTCCATACATATATATGGGGAGGTACTAGCTCCAACTCGGTTTGACAGTGAAAACTGCAGGAACATCATACCGGCACTAGGAAACAGACTGAGAAAGCAGAGAAAAAGTGTCTCCTGCAACCCGTTCCCTTGGTGCTACATGAACGAACGTCTCTCCACTTGCTCTGTTCTGAGAGATAAGTGTGTGTGAAAGCCGTCCTTCACCTAGCTTGTTGGGAACACAAAGTTTCTTTTCAGTTGCAAACTCCATTCCATACATATATATGGGGAGGTACTAGCTCCAACTCGGTTTGACAGTGAAAACTGCAGGAACTTCAAACCGGCAGTAGGAATCAGACTGAGAAAGCAGAGAAATAGTGTCTCCTGCAACCCGTTCCCTTGGTGCTAGATGAACGAACGTCTCTCCACTTGCTCAGTTCCTAGAGATAAGTGCGTGTGAAAGCCGTCCTTCACCTAGCTTGTTGGGAACACAAAGTTTCTTTTCAGTTGCAAACTCCATTCCATACATATATATGGGGAGGTACTAGCTCCAACTCGGTTTGACAGTGAAAACTTCAGGAACTTCAAACCGGCACTAGGAAACAGACTGAGAAAGCAGAGAAAAAGTGTCTCCTGCAACCCGTTCCCTTGGTGCTAGATGAACGAACGTCTCTCCAATTGCTCAGTTCTGAGAGATAAGTGTGTGTGAAAGCCGTCCTTCACCTAGCTTGTTGGGAACACAAAGTTTCTTTTCAGTTGCAAACTCCATTCCATACATATATAGGGGGAGGTAGAATCTCCAACTCGGTTTGACAGTGAAAACTGCAGGAACTTCAAACCGGCACTAGGAAACAGACTGAGAAAGCAGAGAAAAAGTGTCTCCTGCAACCCGTTCCCTTGGTGCTAGATGAACGAACGTCTCTCCACTTGCTCAGTTCTGAGAGATAAGTGTGTGTGAATGCCGTCCTTCACCTAGCTTGTTGGGAACACAAAGTTTCTTTTCAGTTGCAAACTCCATTCCATACATATATATGGTTACGTAGAAGCTCCAACTCGGTTTGACAGTGAAAACTGCAGGAACATCAAACCGGCACTAGGAAACAGACTGAGAAAGCAGAGAAAAAGTGTCTCCTGCAACCCGTTCCCTTGGTGCTAGATGAACGAACGTCTCTCCACTTGCTCAGTTCTGAGAGATAATTGTGTGTGAAAGCCGTTCTTCACCTAGCTTGTTGGGAACACAAAGTTTCTTTTCAGTTGCAAACTCCATTCCATACATATATATGGGGAGGTACTAGCTCCAACTCGGATTTACACTGAAAACTGCAGGAACTTCAAACCGGCACTAGGAAACAGACTGAGAAAGCAGAGAAAAAGTGTCTCCTGCAACCCGTTTCCTTGGTGCTAGATGAACGAACGTCTCTCCACTTGCTCTGTTCTGAGAGATAAGTGTGTGTGAAAGCCGTCCTTCACCTAGCTTGTTGGGAACACAAAGTTTCTTTTCAGTTGCAAACTCCATTCCATACATATATATGGGGAGGTACAAGCTCCACCTCGGTTTGACAGTGAAAACTGCAGGAACTTCAAACCGGCACTAGGAAACAGACTGAGAAAGCAGAGAAAAAGTGTCTCCTGCAACCCGTTCCCTTGGTGCTAGATGAACGAACGTCTCTCCACTTGCTCAGTTCTGAGAGATAAGTGTGTGTGAAAGCAGTCCTTCACCTAGCTTGTTGGGAACACAAAGTTTCTTTTCAGTTGCAAACTCCATTCCATACATATATAGGGGGAGGTACTAGCTCCAACCCTGTTTGACAGTGAAAACTGCAGGAACTTCAAACCGGCACTAGGAAACAGACTGAGAAAGCAGAGAAAAAGTGTCTCCTGCAACCCGTTCCCTTGGTGCTAGATGAACGAACATCTCTCCACTTGCTCAGTTCTGAGAGATAAGTGTGTGTGAAAGCCGTCCTTCACCTAGCTTGTTGGGAACACAAAGTTTCTTTTCAGTTGCAAACTCCATTCCATACATATATAGGGGGAGGAACTAGCTCAAACCCTGATTGATAGTGAAAACTGCAGGAATTTCAAACCGGCTCTATGAAACAGACTGAGAAAGCAGAGAAAAAGTGTCTCCTGCAACCCGTTCCCTTGGTGCTAGATGAACGAACGTCTCTCCACTTGCTCAGTTCTGAGAGATAAGTGTGTGTGAAAGCCGTCCTTCACTTAGCTTGTTGGGAACACAAAGTTTCTTTTCAGTTGCAAACTCCATTCCATACATATATAGGGGGAGGTACTAGCTCCAACTCGGTTTGACAGTGAAAACTGCAGGAACTTCAAACCGGCACTAGGAAACAGACTGAGAAAGCAGAGAAAAAGTGTCTCCTGCAACCCGTTCCCTTGGTGCTAGATGAACGAACGTCTCTCCACTTGCTCAGTTCTGAGAGATAAGTGTGTGTGAAAGCCGTCCTTCACCTAGCTTGTTGGGAACACAAAGTTTCTTTTCAGTTGCAAACTCCATTCCATACATATATATGGGGAGGTACTAGCTCCAACTCGGTTTGACAGTGAAAACTGCAGGAACATCATACCGGCACTAGGAAACAGACTGAGAAAGCAGAGAAAAAGTGTCTCCTGCAACCCGTTCCCTTGGTGCTACATGAACGAACGTCTCTCCACTTGCTCTGTTCTGAGAGATAAGTGTGTGTGAAAGCCGTCCTTCACCTAGCTTGTTGGGAACACAAAGTTTCTTTTCAGTTACAAACTCCATTCCATACATATATATGGGGAGGTACTAGCTCCAACTCGGTTTGACAGTGAAAACTGCAGGAACTTCAAACCGGCAGTAGGAATCAGACTGAGAAAGCAGAGAAATAGTGTCTCCTGCAACCCGTTCCCTTGGTGCTAGATGAACGAACGTCTCTCCACTTGCTCAGTTCCTAGAGATAAGTGCGTGTGAAAGCCGTCCTTCACCTAGCTTGTTGGGAACACAAAGTTTCTTTTCAGTTGCAAACTCCATTCCATACATATATATGGGGAGGTACTAGCTCCAACTCGGTTTGACAGTGAAAACTTCAGGAACTTCAAACCGGCACTAGGAAACAGACTGAGAAAGCAGAGAAAAAGTGTCTCCTGCAACCCGTTCCCTTGGTGCTAGATGAACGAACGTCTCTCCAATTGCTCAGTTCTGAGAGATAAGTGTGTGTGAAAGCCGTCCTTCACCTAGCTTGTTGGGAACACAAAGTTTCTTTTCAGTTGCAAACTCCATTCCATACATATATAGGGGGAGGTAGAATCTCCAACTCGGTTTGACAGTGAAAACTGCAGGAACTTCAAACCGGCACTAGGAAACAGACTGAGAAAGCAGAGAAAAAGTGTCTCCTGCAACCCGTTCCCTTGGTGCTAGATGAACGAACGTCTCTCCACTTGCTCAGTTCTGAGAGATAAGTGTGTGTGAATGCCGTCCTTCACCTAGCTTGTTGGGAACACAAAGTTTCTTTTCAGTTGCAAACTCCATTCCATACATATATATGGTTACGTAGAAGCTCCAACTCGGTTTGACAGTGAAAACTGCAGGAACATCAAACCGGCACTAGGAAACAGACTGAGAAAGCAGAGAAAAAGTGTCTCCTGCAACCCGTTCCCTTGGTGCTAGATGAACGAACGTCTCTCCACTTGCTCAGTTCTGAGAGATAATTGTGTGTGAAAGCCGTTCTTCACCTAGCTTGTTGGGAACACAAAGTTTCTTTTCAGTTGCAAACTCCATTCCATACATATATATGGGGAGGTACTAGCTCCAACTCGGATTTACACTGAAAACTGCAGGAACTTCAAACCGGCACTAGGAAACAGACTGAGAAAGCAGAGAAAAAGTGTCTCCTGCAACCCGTTTCCTTGGTGCTAGATGAACGAACGTCTCTCCACTTGCTCTGTTCTGAGAGATAAGTGTGTGTGAAAGCCGTCCTTCACCTAGCTTGTTGGTAACACAAAGTTTCTTTTCAGTTGCAAACTCCATTCCATACATATATATGGGGAGGTACAAGCTCCACCTCGGTTTGACAGTGAAAACTGCAGGAACTTCAAACCGGCAGTAGGAATCAGAATGAGAAAGCAGAGAAAAAGTGTCTCCTGCAACCCGTTCCCTTGGTGCTAGATGAACGAACATCTCTCCACTTGCTCAGTTCTGAGAGATAAGTGTGTGTGAAAGCCGTCCTTCACCTAGCTTGTTGGGAACACAAAGTTTCTTTTCAGTTGCAAACTCCATTCCATACATATATATGGGGAGGTACTAGCTCCAACACGGGTTGACAGTGAAAACTGCAGGAACTTCAAACCGGCACTAGGAAACAGACTGAGAAAGCAGAGAAAAAGTGTCTCCTGCAACCCGTTCCCTTGGTGCTAGATGAACGAACGTCTCTCCACTTGCTCTGTTCTGAGAGATAAGTGTGTGTGAAAGCCGTCCTTCACCTAGCTTGTTGGGAACACAAAGTTTCTTTTCAGTTGCAAACTCCATTCCATACATATATATGGGGAGGTAGAAGCTCCAACTCGGTTTTACAGTGAAAACTGCAGGAACTTCAAACCGGCACTAGGAAACAGACTGAGAAAGCAGAGAAAAAGTGTCTCCTGCAACCCGTTCCCTTGGTGCTAGATGAACGAACGTCTCTCCACTTGCTCAGTTCTGAGAGATAAGTGTGTGTGAAAGCAGTCCTTCACCTAGCTTGTTGGGAACACAAAGTTTCTTTTCAGTTGCAAACTCCATTCCATACATATATAGGGGAAGGTACTAGCACCAACCCTGTTTGACAGTGAAAACTGCAGGAACTTCAAACCGGCACTAGGAAACAGACTGAGAAAGCAGAGAAAAAGTGTCTCCTGCAACCCGTTCCCTTGGTGCTAGATGAACGAACGTCTCTCCACTTGCTCAGTTCTGAGAGATAAGTGTGTGTGAAAGCCGTACTTCACCTAGCTTGTTGGGAACACAAAGTTTCTTTTCAGTTGCAAACTCCATTCCATACATATATAGGGGGAGGAACTAGCTCAAACCCTGATTGATAGTGAAAACTGCAGGAATTTCAAACCGGCTCTATGAAACAGACTGAGAAAGCAGAGAAAAAGTGTCACCTGCAACGCGTTCCCTTGATGCTAGATGAACGAACGTCTCTCCACTTGCTCAGTTCTGAGAGATAAGTGTGTGTGAAAGCCGTCCTTCACTTAGCTTGTTGGGAACACAAAGTTTCTTTTCAGTTGCAAACTCCATTCCATACATATATAGGGGGAGGTACTAGCTCCAACTCGGTTTGACAGTGAAAACTGCAGGAACTTCAAACCGGCACTAGGAAACAGACTGAGAAAGCAGAGAAAAAGTGTCTCCTGCAACCCGTTCCCTTGGTGCTAGATGAACGAACGTCTCTCCACTTGCTCAGTTCTGAGAGATAAGTGTGTGTGAAAGCCGTCCTTCACCTAGCTTGTTGGGAACACAAAGTTTCTTTTCAGTTGCAAACTCCATTCCATACATATATATGGGGAGGTACTAGCTCCAACTCGGTTTGACAGTGAAAACTGCAGGAACATCATACCGGCACTAGGAAACAGACTGAGAAAGCAGAGAAAAAGTGTCTCCTGCAACCCGTTCCCTTGGTGCTAGATGAACGAACGTCTCTCCACTTGCTCTGTTCTGAGAGATAAGTGTGTGTGAAAGCCGACCTTCACCTAGCTTGTTGGGAACACAAAGTTTCTTTTCAGTTGCAAACTCCATTCCATACATATATATGGGGAGGTACTAGCTCCAACGCGGTTTGACAGTGAAAACTGCAGGAACTTCAAACCGGCAGTAGGAATCAGACTGAGAAAGCAGAGAAATAGTGTCTCCTGCAACCCGTTCCCTTGGTGCTAGATGAACGAACGTCTCTCCACTTGCTCAGTTCCTAGAGATAAGTGCGTGTGAAAGCCGTCCTTCACCTAGCTTGTTGGGAACACAAAGTTTCTTTTCAGTTGCAAACTCCATTCCATAAATATATATGGTTACGTAGAAGCTCCAACTCGGTTTGACAGTGAAAACTGCAGGAACTTCAAACCGGCACTAGGAAACAGACTGAGAAAGCTGAGAAAAATTGTCTCCTGCAACCCGTTCCCTTGGTGCTAGATGAACGAACGTCTCTCCACTTGCTCAGTTCTGAGAGATAAGTGTGTGTGAAAGCCGTCCTTCACCTAGCTTGTTGGGAACACAAAGTTTCTTTTCAGTTGCAAACTCCATTCCATACATATATATGTGGAGGTACTAGCTCCAACTCGGTTTGACAGTGAAAACTGCAGGAACTTCATACCGGCACTAGGAAACAGACTGAGAAAGCAGAGAAAAAGTGTCTCCTGCAACCCGTTCCCTTGGTGCTAGATGAACGAACGTCTCTCCACTTGCTCAGTTCTGAGAGATAAGTGTGTGTGAAAGCCGTCCTTCACCTAGCTTGTTGGGAACACAAAGTTTCTTTTCAGTTGCAAACTCCATTCCATACATATATATGGGGAGGTACTAGCTCCAACTCGGTTTTACACTGAAAACTGCAGGAACTTCAAACCGGCACTAGGAAACAGACTGAGAAAGCAGAGAAAAAGTGTCTCCTGCAACCCGTTCCCTTGGTGCTAGATGAACGAACGTCTCTCCACTTGCTCTGTTCTGAGAGATAAGTGTGTGTGAAAGCCGTCCTTCACCTAGATTGTTGGGAACACAAAGTTTCTTTTCAGTTGCAAACTCCATTCCATACATATATATGGGGAGGTACTAGCTCCAACTCGGTTTGACAGTGAAAACTGCAGGAACTTCAAACCGGCAGTAGGAATCAGACTGAGAAAGCAGAGAAAAAGTGTCTCCTGCAACCCGTTCCCTTGGTGCTAGATGAACGAACGTCTCTCCACTTGCTCAGTTCTGAGAGATAAGTGTGTGTGAAAGCCGTCCTTCACCTAGCTTGTTGGGAACACAAAGTTTCTTTTCAGTTGCAAACTCCATTCCATACATATATAGGGGGAGGTAGAAGCTCCAACTCGGTTTGACAGTGAAAACTGCAGGAACTTCAAACCGGCACTAGGAAACAGACTGAGAAAGCAGAGAAAAAGTCTCTCCTGCAACCCGTTCCCTTGGTGCTAGATGAACGAACGTCTCTCCACTTGCTCTGTTCTGAGAGATAAGTGTGTGTGAAAGCCGTACTTCACCTAGCTTGTTGGGAACACAAATTTTCTTTTCAGTTGCAAACTCCATTCCATACATATATATGGGGAGGTACAAGCTCCAACTCGGTTTGACAGTGAAAACTGCAGGAACTTCAAACCAGCACTAGGAAACAGACTGAGAAAGCAGAGAAAAAGTGTCTCCTGCAACCCGTTCCCTAGGTACTAGATGAACGAACGTCTCTCCACTTGCTCAGTTCTGAGAGATAAGTGTGTGTGAAAGCCGTCCTTCACCTATCTTGTTGGGAACACAAAGTTTCTTTTCAGTTGCAAACTCCATTCCATACATATATATGGGGAGGTAGAAGCTCCAACTTGGTTTTGCAGTGAAAACTGCAGGAACTTCAAACCGGCACTAGGAAACAGACTGAGAAAGCAGAGAAAAAGTGTCTCCTGCAACCCGTTCCCTTGGTGCTAGATGAACGAACGTCTCTCCACTTGCTCAGTTCTGAGAGATAAGTGTGTGTGAAAGCCGTTCTTCACCTAGCTTGATGGGAACACAAAGTTTCTTTTCAGTTGCAAACTCCATTCCATACATATATATGGGGAGGTACAAGCTCCAACTCGGTTTGACAGTGAAAACTGCAGGAACTTAAAACCGGCACTAGGAAACAGACTGAGAAAGCAGAGAAAAAGTGTCTCCTGCAACCCGTTCCCTTGGTGCTAGATGAACGAACGTCTCTCCACTTGCTCAGTTCTGAGAGATAAGTGTGTGTGAAAGCCGTCCTTCACCTAGCTTGTTGGGAACACAAAGTTTCTTTTCAGTTGCAAACTCCATTCCATACATATATAGGGGGAGGTAGAAGCTCCAACTCGGTTTGACAGTGAAAACTGCAGGAACTTCAAACCGGCACTAGGAAACAGACTGAGAAAGCAGAGAAAAAGTCTCTCCTGCAACCCGTTCCCTTGGTGCTAGATGAACGAACGTCTCTCCACTTGCTCTGTTCTGAGAGATAAGTGTGTGTGAAAGCCGTACTTCACCTAGCTTGTTGGGAACACAAATTTTCTTTTCAGTTGCAAACTCCATTCCATACATATATATGGGGAGGTACAAGCTCCAACTCGGTTTGACAGTGAAAACTGCAGGAACTTCAAACCAGCACTAGGAAACAGACTGAGAAAGCAGAGAAAAAGTGTCTCCTGCAACCCGTTCCCTAGGTACTAGATGAACGAACGTCTCTCCACTTGCTCAGTTCTGAGAGATAAGTGTGTGTGAAAGCCGTCCTTCACCTATCTTGTTGGGAACACAAAGTTTCTTTTCAGTTGCAAACTCCATTCCATACATATATATGGGGAGGTAGAAGCTCCAACTTGGTTTTGCAGTGAAAACTGCAGGAACTTCAAACCGGCACTAGGAAACAGACTGAGAAAGCAGAGAAAAAGTGTCTCCTGCAACCCGTTCCCTTGGTGCTAGATGAACGAACGTCTCTCCACTTGCTCAGTTCTGAGAGATAAGTGTGTGTGAAAGCCGTTCTTCACCTAGCTTGATGGGAACACAAAGTTTCTTTTCAGTTGCAAACTCCATTCCATACATATATATGGGGAGGTACAAGCTCCAACTCGGTTTGACAGTGAAAACTGCAGGAACTTAAAACCGGCACTAGGAAACAGACTGAGAAAGCAGAGAAAAAGTGTCTCCTGCAACCCGTTCCCTTGGTGCTAGATGAACGAACGTCTCTCCACTTGCTCAGTTCTGAGAGATAAGTGTGTGTGAAAGCCGTCCTTCACCTAGCTTGTTGGGAACACAAAGTTTCTTTTCAGTTGCAAACTCCATTCCATACATATATATGGGGAGGTACAAGCTCCAACTCGGTTTGACAGTGAAAACTGCAGGAACTTCAAACCGGCACTAGGAAACAGACTTAGAAAGCAGAGAAAAAGTGTCTCCTGCAACCCGTTCCCTTGGTGCTAGATGAACGAAAGTCTCTCCACTTGCTCAGTTCTGAGAGGTAAGTGTGTGTGAAAGCCGTCCTTCAACTAGCTTGTTGGGAACACAAAGTTTCTTTTCAGTTGCAAACTCCATTCCATACATATATATGGGGAGGTACAAGCTCCAACTCGGTTTTACAGTGAAAAATGCATGAACGTCAAACCGGCACTAGGAAACAGACTGAGAAAGCAGAGAGAAAGTGTCTCCTGCAACCCGTTCCCTTGGTGCTAGATGAACGAACGTCTCTCCACTTGCTCAGTTCTGAGAGATAAGTGTGTGTGAAAGCCGTACTTCACCAAGCTTGTTATGAACACAAAGTTTCTTTTCAGTTGCAAACTCCATTCCATACATATATATGGGGAGGTAGAAGCTCCAACTCGGTTTGACAGTGATAAATGCAGGAACTTCAAACCGGCACTAGGAAACAGACTGAGAAAGCAGAGAAAAAGTGTCTCCTGCAACCCGTTCCCTTGGTGCTAGATGAACGAACGTCTCTCCACTTGCTCTGTTCTGAGAGATAAGTGTGTGTGAAAGCCGTCCTTCACCTAGCTTGTTGGGAACACAAATTTTCTTTTCAGTTGCAAACTCCATTCCATACATATATATGGGGAGGTAAAAGCTCCAACTCGGTTTGACAGTGAAAACTGCAGGAACTTCAAACCGGCACTAGGAAACAGACTGAGAATGCAGAGAAAAAGTGTCTCCTGCAACCCGTTCCCTAGGTGCTAGATGAACGAACGTCTCTCCACTTGCTCAGTTCTGAGAGATAAGTGTGTGTGAAAGCCGTCCTTCACCTAGCTTGTTGGGAACAGAAAGTTTCTTTTCAGTTGCAAACTCCATTCCATACATATATATGGGGAGGTAGAAGCTCCAACTCGGTTTTACAGTGAAAACTGCAGGAACTTCAAACCGGCACTAGGAAACAGACTGAGAAAGCAGAGAAAAAGTGTCTCCTGCAACCCGTTCCCTTGGTGCTAGATGAACGAACGTCTCTCCACTTGCTCAGTTCTGAGAGATAAGTGTGTGTGAAAGCCGTCCTTCACCTAGCTTGTTGGGAACACAAAGTTTCTTTTCAGTTGCAAACTCCATTCCATACATATATATGGGGAGGTAGAAGCTCCAACTCGGTTTTACAGTGAAAACAGCAGGAACTTCAAACCGGCACTAGGAAACAGACTGAGAAAGCAGAGAAAAGTGTCTCCTGCAACCCGTTCCCTTGGTGCTAGATGAACGAACGTCTCTCCACTTGCTCAGTTCTGAGAGATAAGTGTGTGTGAAAGCCGTCCTTCACCTAGCTTGTTGGGAACACAAAGTTTCTTTTCAGTTGCAAACTCCATTCCATACATATATATGGTTACGTAGAAGCTCCAACTCGGTTTGACAGTGAAAACTGCAGGAACTTCAAACCGGCACTAGGAAACAGACTGAGAAAGCTGAGAAAAAGTGTCTCCTGCAACCCGTTCCCTTGGTGCTAGATGAACGAACGTCTCTCCACTTGCTCAGTTCTGAGAGATAAGTGTGTGTGAAAGCCGTCCTTCACCTAGCTTGTTGGGAACACAAAGTTTCTTTTCAGTTGCAAACTCCATTCCGTACATATATATGTGGAGGTACTAGCTCCAACTCGGTTTGACAGTGAAAACTGCAGGAACTTCATACCGGCACTAGGAAACAGACTGAGAAAGCAGAGAAAAAGTGTCTCCTGCAACCCGTTCCCTTGGTGCTAGATGAACGAACGTCTCTCCACTTGCTCAGTTCTGAGAGATAAGTGTGTGTGAAAGCCGTCCTTCACCTAGCTTGTTGGGAACACAAAGTTTCTTTTCAGTTGCAAACTCCATTCCATACATATATATGGGGAGGTACTAGCTCCAACTCGGTTTTACACTGAAAACTGCAGGAACTTCAAACCGGCACTAGGAAACAGACTGAGAAAGCAGAGAAAAAGTGTCTCCTGCAACCCGTTCCCTTGGTGCTAGATGAACGAACGTCTCTCCACTTGCTCTGTTCTGAGAGATAAGTGTGTGTGAAAGCCGTCCTTCACCTAGATTGTTGGGAACACAAAGTTTCTTTTCAGTTGCAAACTCCATTCCATACATATATATGAGGAGGTACTAGCTCCAACTCGGTTTGACAGTGAAAACTGCAGGAACTTCAAACCGGCAGTAGGAATCAGACTGAGAAAGCAGAGAAAAAGTGTCTCCTGCAACCCGTTCCCTTGGTGCTAGATGAACGAACGTCTCTCCACTTGCTCAGTTCTGAGAGATAAGTGTGTGTGAAAGACGTCCTTCACCTAGCTTGTTGGGAACACAAAGTTTCTTTTCAGTTGCAAACTCCATTCCATACATATATATGGGGAGGTACAAGCTCCAACTCGGTTTGACAGTGAAAACTGCAGGAACTTCAAACCGGCACTAGGAAACAGACTGAGAAAGCAGAGAAAAAGTGTCTCCTGCAACCCGTTCCCTAGGTACTAGATGAACGAACGTCTCTCCACTTGCTGAGTTCTGAGAGATAAGTGTGTGTGAAAGCCGTCCTTCACCTATCTTGTTGGGAACACAAAGTTTCTTTTCAGTTGCAAACTCCATTCCATACATATATATGGGGAGGTAGAAGCTCCAACTTGGTTTTGCAGTGAAAACTGCAGGAACTTCAAACCGGCACTAGGAAACAGACTGAGAAAGCAGAGAAAAAGTGTCTCCTGCAACCCGTTCCCTTGGTGCTAGATGAACGAACGTCTCTCCACTTGCTCAGTTCTGAGAGATAAGTGTGTGTGAAAGCCGTTCTTCACCTAGCTTGATGGGAACACAAAGTTTCTTTTCAGTTGCAAACTCCATTCCATACATATATATGGGGAGGTACAAGCTCCAACTCGGTTTGACAGTGAAAACTGCAGGAACTTAAAACCGGCACTAGGAAACAGACTGAGAAAGCAGAGAAAAAGTGTCTCCTGCAACCCGTTCCCTTGGTGCTAGATGAACGAATGTCTCTCCACTTGCTCAGTTCTGAGAGATAAGTGTGTGTGAAAGCCGTCCTTCACCTAGCTTGTTGGGAACACAAAGTTTCTTTTCAGTTGCAAACTCCATTCCATACATATATATGGGGAGGTACAAGCTCCAACTCGGTTTGACAGTGAAAACTGCAGGAACTTCAAACCGGCACTAGGAAACAGACTTAGAAAGCAGAGAAAAAGTGTCTCCTGCAACCCGTTCCCTTGGTGCTAGATGAACGAAAGTCTCTCCACTTGCTCAGTTCTGAGAGGTAAGTGTGTGTGAAAGCCGTCCTTCAACTAGCTTGTTGGGAACACAAAGTTTCTTTTCAGTTGCAAACTCCATTCCATACATATATATGGGGAGGTACAAGCTCCAACTCGGTTTTACAGTGAAAAATGCATGAACGTCAAACCGGCACTAGGAAACAGACTGAGAAAGCAGAGAGAAAGTGTCTCCTGCAACCCGTTCCCTTGGTGCTAGATGAACGAACGTCTCTCCACTTGCTCAGTTCTGAGAGATAAGTGTGTGTGAAAGCCGTCCTTCACCTAGCTTGTTATGAACACAAAGTTTCTTTTCAGTTGCAAACTCCATTCCATACATATATATGGGGAGGTAGAAGCTCCAACTCGGTTTGACAGTGATAAATGCAGGAACTTCAAACCGGCACTAGGAAACAGACTGAGAAAGCAGAGAAAAAGTGTCTCCTGCAACCCGTTCCCTTGGTGCTAGATGAACGAACGTCTCTCCACTTGCTCTGTTCTGAGAGATAAGTGTGTGTGAAAGCCGTCCTTCACCTAGCTTGTTGGGAACACAAATTTTCTTTTCAGTTGCAAACTCCATTCCATACATATATATGGGGAGGTAAAAGCTCCAACTCGGTTTGACAGTGAAAACTGCAGGAACTTCAAACCGGCACTAGGAAACAGACTGAGAATGCAGAGAAAAAGTGTCTCCTGCAACCCGTTCCCTAGGTGCTAGATGAACGAACGTCTCTCCACTTGCTCAGTTCTGAGAGATAAGTGTGTGTGAAAGCCGTCCTTCACCTAGCTTGTTGGGAACACAAAGTTTCTTTTCAGTTGCAAACTCCATTCCATACATATATATGGGGAGGTAGAAGCTCCAACTCGGTTTTACAGTGAAAACTGCAGGAACTTCAAACCGGCACTAGGAAACAGACTGAGAAAGCAGAGAAAAAGTGTCTCCTGCAACCCGTTCCCTTGGTGCTAGATGAACGAACGTCTCTCCACTTGCTCAGTTCTGAGAGATAAGTGTGTGTGAAAGCCGTCCTTCACCTAGCTTGTTGGGAACACAAAGTTTCTTTTCAGTTGCAAACTCCATTCCATACATATATATGGGGAGGTAGAAGCTCCAACTCGGTTTTACAGTGAAAACTGCAGGAACTTCAAACCGGCACTAGGAAACAGACTGAGAAAGCAGAGAAAAGTGTCTCCTGCAACCCGTTCCCTTGGTGCTAGATGAACGAACGTCTCTCCACTTGCTCAGTTCTGAGAGATAAGTGTGTGTGAAAGCCGTCCTTCACCTGTCTTGTTGGGAACACAAAGTTTCTTTTCAGTTGCAAACCCCATTCCATACATATATATGGGGAGGTACTAGCTCCAACTCGGTTTGACAGTGAAAACTGCAGGAACATCATACCGGCACTAGGAAACAGACTGAGAAAGCAGAGAAAAAGTGTCTCCTGCAACCCGTTCCCTTGGTGCTAGATGAACGAACGTCTCTCCACTTGCTCTGTTCTGAGAGATAAGTGTGTGTGAAAGCCGTCCTTCACCTAGCTTGTTGGGAACACAAAGTTTCTTTTCAGTTGCAAACTCCATTCCATACATATATATGGGGAGGTACTAGCTCCAACTCGGTTTGACAGTGAAAACTGCAGGAACTTCAAACCGGCAGTAGGAATCAGACTGAGAAAGCAGAGAAATAGTGTCTCCTGCAACCCGTTCCCTTGGTGCTAGATGAACGAACGTCTCTCCACTTGCTCAGTTCCTAGAGATAAGTGCGTGTGAAAGCCGTCCTTCACCTAGCTTGTTGGGAACACAAAGTTTCTTTTCAGTTGCAAACTCCATTCCATACATATATATGGGGAGGTACTAGCTCCAACTCGGTTTGACAGTGAAAACTTCAGGAACTTCAAACCGGCACTAGGAAACAGACTGAGAAAGCAGAGAAAAAGTGTCTCCTGCAACCCGTTCCCTTGGTGCTAGATGAACGAACGTCTCTCCAATTGCTCAGTTCTGAGAGATAAGTGTGTGTGAAAGCCGTCCTTCATCTAGCTTGTTGGGAACACAAAGTTTCTTTTCAGTTGCAAACTCCATTCCATACATATATAGGGGGAGGTAGAATCTCCAACTCGGTTTGACAGTGAAAACTGCAGGAACTTCAAACCGGCACTAGGAAACAGACTGAGAAAGCAGAGAAAAAGTGTCTCCTACAACCCGTTCCCTTGGTGCTAGATGAACGAACGTCTCTCCACTTGCTCAGTTCTGAGAGATAAGTGTGTGTGAAAGCCGTCCTTCACCTAGCTTGTTGGGAACACAAAGTTTCTTTTCAGTTGCAAACTCCATTCCATACATATATATGGGGAGGTAGAAGCTCCAACTCGGTTTTACAGTGAAAACTGCAGGAACTTCAAACCGGCACTAGGAAACAGACTGAGAAAGCAGAGAAAAAGTGTCTCCTGCAACCCGTTCCCTTGGTGCTAGATGAACGAACGTCTCTCCACTTGCTCAGTTCTGAGAGATAAGTGTGTGTGAAAGCCGTCCTTCACCTAGCTTGTTGGGAACACAAAGTTTCTTTTCAGTTGCAAACTCCATTCCATACATATATATGGGGAGGTAGAAGCTCCAACTCGGTTTTACAGTGAAATCTGCAGGAACTTCAAACCGGCACTAGGAAACAGACTGAGAAAGCAGAGAAAAGTGTCTCCTGCAACCCGTTCCCTTGGTGCTAGATGAACGAACGTCTCTCCACTTGCTCAGTTCTGAGAGATAAGTGTGTGTGAAAGCCGTCCTTCACCTGTCTTGTTGGGAACACAAAGTTTCTTTTCAGTTGCAAACCCCATTCCATACATATATATGGGGAGGTACTAGCTCCAACTCGGTTTGACAGTGAAAACTGCAGGAACATCATACCGGCACTAGGAAACAGACTGAGAAAGCAGAGAAAAAGTGTCTCCTGCAACCCGTTCCCTTGGTGCTAGATGAACGAACGTCTCTCCACTTGCTCTGTTCTGAGAGATAAGTGTGTGTGAAAGCCGTCCTTCACCTAGCTTGTTGGGAACACAAAGTTTCTTTTCAGTTGCAAACTCCATTCCATACATATATATGGGGAGGTACTAGCTCCAACTCGGTTTGACAGTGAAAACTGCAGGAACTTCAAACCGGCAGTAGGAATCAGACTGAGAAAGCAGAGAAATAGTGTCTCCTGCAACCCGTTCCCTTGGTGCTAGATGAACGAACGTCTCTCCACTTGCTCAGTTCCTAGAGATAAGTGCGTGTGAAAGCCGTCCTTCACCTAGCTTGTTGGGAACACAAAGTTTCTTTTCAGTTGCAAACTCCATTCCATACATATATATGGGGAGGTACTAGCTCCAACTCGGTTTGACAGTGAAAACTTCAGGAACTTCAAACCGGCACTAGGAAACAGACTGAGAAAGCAGAGAAAAAGTGTCTCCTGCAACCCGTTCCCTTGGTGCTAGATGAACGAACGTCTCTCCAATTGCTCAGTTCTGAGAGATAAGTGTGTGTGAAAGCCGTCCTTCATCTAGCTTGTTGGGAAGACAAAGTTTCTTTTCAGTTGCAAACTCCATTCCATACATATATAGGGGGAGGTAGAATCTCCAACTCGGTTTGACAGTGAAAACTGCAGGAACTTCAAACCGGCACTAGGAAACAGACTGAGAAAGCAGAGAAAAAGTGTCTCCTACAACCCGTTCCCTTGGTGCTAGATGAACGAACGTCTCTCCACTTGCTCAGTTCTGAGAGATAAGTGTGTGTGAAAGCCGTCCTTCACCTAGCTTGTTGGGAACACAAAGTTTCTTTTCAGTTGCAAACTCCATTCCATACATATATATGGTTACGTAGAAGCTCCAACTCGGTTTGACAGTGAAAACTGCAGAAACATCAAAACGGCACTAGGAAACAGACTGAGAAAGCAGAGAAAAAGTGTCTCCTGCAACCCGTTCCCTTGGTGCTAGATGAACGAACGTCTCTCCACTTGCTCAGTTCTGAGAGATAATTGTGTGTGAAAGCCGTTCTTCACCTAGCTTGTTGGGAACACAAAGTTTCTTTTCAGTTGCAAACTCCATTCCATACATATATAGGGGGAGGTACTAGCTCCAACTCGGATTTACACTGAAAACTGCAGGAACTTCAAACCGGCACTAGGAAACAGACTGAGAAAGCAGAGAAAAAGTGTCTCCTGCAACCCGTTTCCTTGGTGCTAGATGAACGAACGTCTCTCCACTTGCTCTGTTCTGAGAGATAAGTGTGTGTGAAAGCCGTCCTTCACCTAGCTTGTTGGGAACACAAAGTTTCTTTTCAGTTGCAAACTCCTTTCCATACATATATATGGGGAGGTACAAGCTCCAACTCGGTTTGACAGTGAAAACTGCAGGAACTTCAAACCGGCAGTAGGAATCAGAATGAGAAAGCAGAGAAAAAGTGTCTCCTGCAACCCGTTCCCTTGGTGCTAGATGAACGAACATCTCTCCACTTGCTCAGTTCTGAGAGATAAGTGTGTGTGAAAGCCGTCCTTCACCTAGCTTGTTGGGAACACAAAGTTTCTTTTCAGTTGCAAACTCCATTCCATACATATATATGGGGAGGTACTAGCTCCAACACGGGTTGACAGTGAAAACTGCAGGAACTTCAAACCGGCACTAGGAAACAGACTGAGAAAGCAGAGAAAAAGTGTCTCCTGCAACCCGTTCCCTTGGTGCTAGATGAACGAACGTCTCTCCACTTGCTCTGTTCTGAGAGATAAGTGTGTGTGAAAGCCGTCCTTCACCTAGCTTGTTGGGAACACAAAGTTTCTTTTCAGTTGCAAACTCCATTCCATACATATATATGGGGAGGTACAAGCTCCAACTCGGTTTTACAGTGAAAACTGCAGGAACTTCAAACCGGCACTAGGAAACAGACTGAGAAAGCAGAGAAAAAGTGTCTCCTGCAACCCGTTCCCTTGGTGCTAGATGAACGAACGTCTCTCCACTTGCTCAGTTCTGAGAGATAAGTGTGTGTGAAAGCAGTCCTTCACCTAGCTTGTTGGGAACACAAAGTTTCTTTTCAGTTGCAAACTCCATTCCATACATATATAGGGGGAGGTACTAGCTCCAACCCTGTTTGACAGTGAAAACTGCAGGAACTTCAAACCGGCACTAGGAAACAGACTGAGAAAGCAGAGAAAAAGTGTCTCCTGCAACCCGTTCCCTTGGTGCTAGATGAACGAACGTCTCTCCACTTGCTCAGTTCTGAGAGATATGTGTGTGTGAAAGCCGTCCTTCACCTAGCTTGTTGGGAACACAAAGTTTCTTTTCAGTTGCAAACTCCATTCCATACATATATAGGGGGAGGAACTAGCTCAAACCCTGATTGATAGTGAAAACTGCAGGAATTTCAAACCGGCTCTATGAAACAGACTGAGAAAGCAGAGAAAAAGTGTCTCCTGCAACCCGTTCCCTTGGTGCTAGATGAACGAACGTCTCTCCACTTGCTCAGTTCTGAGAGATAAGTGTGTGTGAAAGCCGTCCTTCACTTAGCTTGTTGGGAACACAAAGTTTCTTTTCAGTTGCAAACTCCATTCCATACATATATAGGGGGAGGTACTAGCTCCAACTCGGTTTGACAGTGAAAACTGCAGGAACTTCAAACCGGCACTAGGAAACAGACTGAGAAAGCAGAGAAAAAGTGTCTCCTGCAACCCGTTCCCTTGGTGCTAGATGAACGAACGTCTCTCCACTTGCTCAGTTCTGAGAGATAAGTGTGTGTGAAAGCCGTCCTTCACCTAGCTTGTTGGGAACACAAAGTTTCTTTTCAGTTGCAAACTCCATTCCATACATATATATGGGGAGGTACTAGCTCCAACTCGGTTTGACAGTGAAAACTGCAGGAACATCATACCGGCACTAGGAAACAGACTGAGAAAGCAGAGAAAAAGTGTCTCCTGCAACCCGTTCCCTTGGTGCTAGATGAACGAACGTCTCTCCACTTGCTCTGTTCTGAGAGATAAGTGTGTGTGAAAGCCGTCCTTCACCTAGCTTGTTGGGAACACAAAGTTTCTTTTCAGTTGCAAACTCCATTCCATACATATATATGGGGAGGTACTAGCTCCAACTCGGTTTGACAGTGAAAACTGCAGGAACTTCAAACCGGCAGTAGGAATCAGACTGAGAAAGCAGAGAAATAGTGTCTCCTGCAACCCGTTCCCTTGGTGCTAGATGAACGAACGTCTCTCCACTTGCTCAGTTCCTAGAGATAAGTGCGTGTGAAAGCCGTCCTTCACCTAGCTTGTTGGGAACACAAAGTTTCTTTTCAGTTGCAAACTCCATTCCATACATATATATGGGGAGGTACTAGCTCCAACTCGGTTTGACAGTGAAAACTTCAGGAACTTCAAACCGGCACTAGGAAACAGACTGAGAAAGCAGAGAATAAGTGTCTCCTGCAACCCGTTCCCTTGGTGCTAGATGAACGAACGTCTCTCCAATTGCTCAGTTCTGAGAGATAAGTGTGTGTGAAAGCCGTCCTTCACCTAGCTTGTTGGGAACACAAAGTTTCTTTTCAGTTGCAAACTCCATTCCATACATATATAGGGGGAGGTAGAATCTCCAACTCGGTTTGACAGTGAAAACTGCAGGAACTTCAAACCGGCACTAGGAAACAGACTGAGAAAGCAGAGAAAAAGTGTCTCCTGCAACCCGTTCCCTTGGTGCTAGATGAACGAACGTCTCTCCACTTGCTCAGTTCTGAGAGATAAGTGTGTGTGAAAGCCGTCCTTCACCTAGCTTGTTGGGAACACAAAGTTTCTTTTCAGTTGCAAACTCCATTCCATATATATATATGGTTACGTAGAAGCTCCAACTCGGTTTGACAGTGAAAACTGCAGGAACTTCAAACCGGCACTAGGAAACAGTCTGAGAAAGCTGAGAAAAAGTGTCTCCTGCAACCCGTTCCCTTGGTGCTAGATGAACGAACGTCTCTCCACTTGCTCAGTTCTGAGAGATAAGTGTGTGTGTGAGCCGTCCTTCACCTAGCTTGTTGGGAACAGAAAGTTTCTTTTCAGTTGCAAACTCCATTCCATACATATATATGGGGAGGTACTAGCTCCAACTCGGTTTTACACTGAAAACTGCAGGAACTTCAAACCGGCACTAGAAAACAGACTGAGAATGCAGAGAAAAAGTGTCTCCTGCAACCCGTTCCCTTGGTGCTAGATGAACGAACGTCTCTCCACTTGCTCTGTTCTGAGAGATAAGTGTGTGTGAAAGCCGTCCTTCACCTAGATTGTTGGGAACACAAAGTTTCTTTTCAGTTGCAAACTCCATTCCATACATATATATGGGGAGGTAAAAGCTCCAACTCGGTTTGACAGTGAAAACTGCAGGAACTTCAAACCGGCAGTAGGAATCAGACTGAGAAACAGAGAAAAAGTGTCTCCTGCAACCCGTTCCCTTGGTGCTAGATGAACGAACGTCTCTCCACTTGCTCAGTTCTGAGAGATAAGTGCGTGTGAAAGCCGTCCTTCACCTAGCTTGTTGGGAACACAAAGTTTCTTTTCAGTTGCAAACTCCATTCCATACATCTATATGGGGAGGTACTAGCTCCAACTCGGTTTGACAGTGAAAACTGCAGGAACTTCAAACCGGCACTAGGAAACAGACTGAGAAAGCAGAGAAATAGTGTCTCCTGCAACCCGTTCCCTTGGTGCTAGATGAACGAACGTCTCTCCAATTGCTCAGTTCTGAGAGATAAGTGTGTGTGAAAGCCGTCCTTCACCTAGCTTGTTGGGAACACAAAGTTTCTTTTCAGTTGCAAACTCCATTCCATACATATATAGGGGGAGGTAGAAGCTCCAACTCGGTTTGACAGTGAAAACTGCAGGAACTTCAAACCGGCACTAGGAAACAGACTGAGAAAGCAGAGAAAAGTGTCTCCTGCAACCCGTTCCCTTGGTGCTAGATGAACGAACGTCTCTCCACTTGCTCAGTTCTGAGAGATAAGTGTGTGTGAAAGCCGTCCTTCACCTAGCTTGTTGGGAACACAAAGTTTCTTTTCAGTTGCAAACTCCATTCCATACATATATATGGGGAGGTAGAATCTCCAACTCGGTTTGACAGTGAAAAATGCAGGAACTTCAAACCGGCACTAGGAAACAGACTGAGAAAGCAGAGAAAAAGTGTCTCCTGCAACCCGTTCCCTTGGTGCTAGATGAACGAACGTCTCTCCACTTGCTCTGTTCTGAGAGATAAGTGTGTGTGAAAGCCGTACTTCACCTAGCTTGTTGGGAACACAAATTTTCTTTTCAGTTGCAAACTCCATTCCATACATATATATGGGGAGGTACAAGCTCCAACTCGGTTTGACAGTGAAAACTGCAGGAACTTCAAACCGGCACTAGGAAACAGACTGAGAAAGCAGAGAAAAAGTGTCTCCTGCAACCCGTTCCCTAGGTACTAGATGAACGAACGTCTCTCCACTTGCTCAGTTCTGAGAGATAAGTGTGTGTGAAAGCCGTCCTTCACCTATCTTGTTGGGAACACAAAGTTTCTTTTCAGTTGCAAACTCCATTCCATACATATATATGGGGAGGTAGAAGCTCCAACTTGGTTTTACAGTGAAAACTGCAGGAACTTCAAACCGGCACTAGGAAACAGACTGAGAAAGCAGAGAGAAAGTGTCTCCTGCAACCCGTTCCCTTGGTGCTAGATGAACGAACGTCTCTCCACTTGCTCAGTTCTGAGAGATAAGTGTGTGTGAAAGCCGTCCTTCACCTAGCTTGTTATGAACACAAAGTTTCTTTTCAGTTGCAAACTCCATTCCATACATATATATGGGGAGGTAGAAGCTCCAACTCGGTTTGACAGTGATAAATGCAGGAACTTCAAACCGGCACTAGGAAACAGACTGAGAAAGCAGAGAAAAAGTGTCTCCTGCAACCCGTTCCCTTGGTGCTAGATGAAGGAACGTCTCTCCACTTGCTCTGTTCTGAGAGATAAGTGTGTGTGAAAGCCGTCCTTCACCTAGCTTGTTGGGAACACAAATTTTCTTTTCAGTTGCAAACTCCATTCCATACATATATATGGGGAGGTAAAAGCTCCAACTCGGTTTGACAGTGAAAACTGCAGGAACTTCAAACCGGCACTAGGAAACAGACTGAGAATGCAGAGAAAAAGTGTCTCCTGCAACCCGTTCCCTAGGTGCTAGATGAACGAACGTCTCTCCACTTGCTCAGTTCTGAGAGATAAGTGTGTGTGAAAGCCGTCCTTCAGCTAGCTTGTTGGGAACACAAAGATTCTTTTCAGTTGCAAACTCCATTCCATACATATATATGGGGAGGTAGAAGCTCCAACTCGGTTTGACAGTGAAAACTGCAGGAACTTCAAACAGGCACTAGGAAACAGACTGAGAAAGCAGAGAAAAAGTGTCTCCTGCAACCCGTTCCCTTGGTGCTAGATGAACGAACGTCTCTCCACTTGCTCAGTTCTGAGAGATAAGTGTGTGTGAAAGCCGTCCTTCACCTATCTTGTTGGGAACACAAAGTTTCTTTTCAGTTGCAAACTCCATTCCATACATATATATGGGGAGGTAGAAGCTCCAACTTGGTTTTACAGTGAAAACTGCAGGAACTTCAAACCGGCACTAGGAAACAGACTGAGAAAGCAGAGAAAAAGTGTCTCCTGCAACCCGTTCCCTTGGTGCTAGATGAACGAACGTCTCTCCACTTGCTCAGTTCCTAGAGATAAGTGCTTGTGAAAGCCGTCCTTCACCTAGCTTGTTGGGAACACAAAGTTTCTTTTCAGTTGCAAACTCCATTCCATACATATATATGGGGAGGTACAAGCTCCAACTCGGTTTTACAGTGAAAAATGCATGAACGTCAAACCGGCACTAGGAAACAGACTGAGAAAGCAGAGAGAAAGTGTCTCCTGCAACCCGTTCCCTTGGTGCTAGATGAACGAACGTCTCTCCACTTGCTCAGTTCTGAGAGATAAGTGTGTGTGAAAGCCGTCCTTCACCTAGCTTGTTATGAACACAAAGTTTCTTTTCAGTTGCAAACTCCATTCCATACATATATATGGGGAGGTAGAAGCTCCAACTCGGTTTGACAGTGATAAATGCAGGAACTTCAAACCGGCACTAGGAAACAGACTGAGAAAGCAGAGAAAAAGTGTCTCATGCAACCCGTTCCCTTGGTGCTAGATGAACGAACGTCTCTCCACTTGCTCTGTTCTGAGAGATAAGTGTGTGTGAAAGCCGTCCTTCACCTAGCTTGTTGGGAACACAAATTTTCTTTTCAGTTGCAAACTCCATTCCATACATATATATGGGGAGGTAAAAGCTCCAACTCGGTTTGACAGTGAAAACTGCAGGAACTTCAAACCGGCACTAGGAAACAGACTGAGAATGCAGAGAAAAAGTGTCTCCTGCAACCCGTTCCCTAGGTGCTAGATGAACGAACGTCTCTCCACTTGCTCAGTTCTGAGAGATAAGTGTGTGTGAAAGCCGTCCTTCAGCTAGCTTGTTGGGAACACAAAGTTTCTTTTCAGTTGCAAACTCCATTCCATACATATATATGGGGAGGTAGAAGCTCCAACTCGGTTTGACAGTGAAAACTGCAGGAACTTCAAACAGGCACTAGGAAACAGACTGAGAAAGCAGAGAGAAAGTGTCTCCTGCAACCCGTTCCCTTGGTGCTAGATGAACGAACGTCTCTCCACTTGCTCAGTTCTGAGAGATAAGTGTGTGTGAAAGCCGTCCTTCACCTATCTTGTTGGGAACACAAAGTTTCTTTTCAGTTGCAAACTCCATTCCATACATATATATGGGGAGGTAGAAGCTCCAACTCGGTTTTACAGTGAAAACTGCAGGAACTTCAAACCGGCACTAGGAAACAGACTGAGAAAGCAGAGAAAAAGTGTCTCCTGCAACCCGTTCCCTTGGTGCTAGATGAACGAACGTCTCTCCACTTGCTCAGTTCTGAGAGATAAGTGTGTGTGAAAGCCGTACTTCACCTAGCTTGATGGGAACACAAAGTTTCTTTTCAGTTGCAAACTCCATTCCATACATATATATGGGGAGGTAGAAGCTCCAACTCGGTTTGACAGTGAAAACTGCAGGAACTTCAAACCGGCACTAGGAAACAGACTGAGAAATCAGAGAAAAAGTGTCTCCTGCAACCCGTTCCCTTGGTGCTAGATGAACGAACGTCTCTCCCCTTGCTCAGTTCTGAGAGATAAGTGTGTGTGAAAGCCGTCCTTCACCTAGCTTGTTGGGAACACAAAGTTTCTTTTCAGTTGCAAACTCCATTCCATACATATATATGGGGAGGTACAAGCTCCAACTCGGTTTGACAGTGAAAACTGCAGGAACTTCAAACCGGCGCTAGGAAACAGACTTAGAAAGCAGAGAAAAAGTGTCTCCTGCAACCCGTTCCCTTGGTGCTAGATGAACGAACGTCTCTCCACTTGCTCAGTTCTGAGAGATAAGTGTGTGTGAAAGCCGTCCTTCAACTAGCTTGTTGGGAACACAAAGTTTCTTTTCAGTTGCAAACTCCATTCCATACATATATATGGGGAGGTACAAGCTCCAACTCGGTTTTACAGTGAAAAATGCAGGAACGTCAAACCGGCACTAGGAAACAGACTGAGAAAGCAGAGAGAAAGTGTCTCCTGCAACCCGTTCCCTTGGTGCTAGATGAACGAACGTCTCTCCACTTGCTCAGTTCTGAGAGATAAGTGTGTGTGAAAGCCGTCCTTAACCTTGCTTGTTGGGAACACAAAGTTTCTTTTCAGTTGCAAACTCCATTCCATACATATATATGGGGAGGTACTAGCTCCAACTCGCTTTGACAGTGAAAACTGCAGGAACTTCAAAACGGCACTAGGAAACAGACTGAGAAAGCAGAGAAAAAGTGTCTCCTGCAACCCGTTCCCTTGGTGCTAGATGAACGAACGTCTCTCCACTTGCTCAGTTCTGAGAGATAAGTGTGTGTGAAAGCCGTCCTTCACCTAGCTTGTTGGGAACACAAAGTTTCTTTTCAGTTGCAAACTCCATTCCATACATATATATGGGGAGGTAAAAGCTCCAACTCGGTTTGACAGTGAAAACTGCAGGAACTTCAAACCGGCAGTAGGAATCAGACTGAGAAACAGAGAAAAAGTGTCTCCTGCAACCCGTTCCCTTGGTGCTAGATGAACGAACGTCTCTCCACTTGCTCAGTTCTGAGAGATAAGTGCGTGTGAAAGCCGTCCTTCACCTAGCTTGTTGGGAACACAAAGTTTCTTTTCAGTTGCAAACTCCATTCCATACATCTATATGGGGAGGTACTAGCTCCAACTCGGTTTGACAGTGAAAACTGCAGGAACTTCAAACCGGCACTAGGAAACAGACTGAGAAAGCAGAGAAATAGTGTCTCCTGCAACCCGTTCCCTTGGTGCTAGATGAACGAACGTCTCTCCAATTGCTCAGTTCTGAGAGATAAGTGTGTGTGAAAGCCGTCCTTCACCTAGCTTGTTGGGAACACAAAGTTTCTTTTCAGTTGCAAACTCCATTCCATACATATATAGGGGGAGGTAGAAGCTCCAACTCGGTTTGACAGTGAAAACTGCAGGAACTTCAAACCGGCACTAGGAAACAGACTGAGAAAGCAGAGAAAAGTGTCTCCTGCAACCCGTTCCCTTGGTGCTAGATGAACGAACGTCTCTCCACTTGCTCAGTTCTGAGAGATAAGTGTGTGTGAAAGCCGTCCTTCACCTAGCTTGTTGGGAACACAAAGTTTCTTTTCAGTTGCAAACTCCATTCCATACATATATATGGGGAGGTAGAATCTCCAACTCGGTTTGACAGTGAAAAATGCAGGAACTTCAAACCGGCACTAGGAAACAGACTGAGAAAGCAGAGAAAAAGTGTCTCCTGCAACCCGTTCCCTTGGTGCTAGATGAACGAACGTCTCTCCACTTGCTCAGTTCTGAGAGATAAGTGTGTGTGAAAGCCGTCCTTAACCTTGCTTGTTGGGAACACAAAGTTTCTTTTCAGTTGCAAACTCCATTCCATACATATATATGGGGAGGTACTAGCTCCAACTCGCTTTGACAGTGAAAACTGCAGGAACTTCAAAACGGCACTAGGAAACAGACTGAGAAAGCAGAGAAAAAGTGTCTCCTGCAACCCGTTCCCTTGGTGCTAGATGAACGAACGTCTCTCCACTTGCTCAGTTCTGAGAGATAAGTGTGTGTGAAAGCCGTCCTTCACCTAGCTTGTTGGGAACACAAAGTTTCTTTTCAGTTGCAAACTCCATTCCATACATATATATGGGGAGGTAAAAGCTCCAACTCGGTTTGACAGTGAAAACTGCAGGAACTTCAAACCGGCAGTAGGAATCAGACTGAGAAACAGAGAAAAAGTGTCTCCTGCAACCCGTTCCCTTGGTGCTAGATGAACGAACGTCTCTCCACTTGCTCAGTTCTGAGAGATAAGTGCGTGTGAAAGCCGTCCTTCACCTAGCTTGTTGGGAACACAAAGTTTCTTTTCAGTTGCAAACTCCATTCCATACATCTATATGGGGAGGTACTAGCTCCAACTCGGTTTGACAGTGAAAACTGCAGGAACTTCAAACCGGCACTAGGAAACAGACTGAGAAAGCAGAGAAATAGTGTCTCCTGCAACCCGTTCCCTTGGTGCTAGATGAACGAACGTCTCTCCAATTGCTCAGTTCTGAGAGATAAGTGTGTGTGAAAGCCGTCCTTCACCTAGCTTGTTGGGAACACAAAGTTTCTTTTCAGTTGCAAACTCCATTCCATACATATATAGGGGGAGGTAGAAGCTCCAACTCGGTTTGACAGTGAAAACTGCAGGAACTTCAAACCGGCACTAGGAAACAGACTGAGAAAGCAGAGAAAAGTGTCTCCTGCAACCCGTTCCCTTGGTGCTAGATGAACGAACGTCTCTCCACTTGCTCAGTTCTGAGAGATAAGTGTGTGTGAAAGCCGTCCTTCACCTAGCTTGTTGGGAACACAAAGTTTCTTTTCAGTTGCAAACTCCATTCCATACATATATATGGGGAGGTAGAATCTCCAACTCGGTTTGACAGTGAAAAATGCAGGAACTTCAAACCGGCACTAGGAAACAGACTGAGAAAGCAGAGAAAAAGTGTCTCCTGCAACCCGTTCCCTTGGTGCTAGATGAACGAACGTCTCTCCACTTGCTCTGTTCTGAGAGATAAGTGTGTGTGAAAGCCGTACTTCACCTAGCTTGTTGGGAACACAAATTTTCTTTTCAGTTGCAAACTCCATTCCATACATATATATGGGGAGGTACAAGCTCCAACTCGGTTTGACAGTGAAAACTGCAGGAACTTCAAACCGGCACTAGGAAACAGACTGAGAAAGCAGAGAAAAAGTGTCTCCTGCAACCCGTTCCCTAGGTACTAGATGAACGAACGTCTCTCCACTTGCTCAGTTCTGAGAGATAAGTGTGTGTGAAAGCCGTCCTTCACCTATCTTGTTGGGAACACAAAGTTTCTTTTCAGTTGCAAACTCCATTCCATACATATATATGGGGAGGTAGAAGCTCCAACTTGGTTTTACAGTGAAAACTGCAGGAACTTCAAACCGGCACTAGGAAACAGACTGAGAAAGCAGAGAAATAGTGTCTCCTGCAACCCGTTCCCTTGGTGCTAGATGAACGAACGTCTCTCCACTTGCTCAGTTCCTAGAGATAAGTGCTTGTGAAAGCCGTCCTTCACCTAGCTTGTTGGGAACACAAAGTTTCTTTTCAGTTGCAAACTCCATTCCATACATATATATGGGGAGGTACAAGCTCCAACTCGGTTTTACAGTGAAAAATGCATGAACGTCAAACCGGCACTAGGAAACAGACTGAGAAAGCAGAGAGAAAGTGTCTCCTGCAACCCGTTCCCTTGGTGCTAGATGAACGAACGTCTCTCCACTTGCTCAGTTCTGAGAGATAAGTGTGTGTGAAAGCCGTCCTTCACCTAGCTTGTTATGAACACAAAGTTTCTTTTCAGTTGCAAACTCCATTCCATACATATATATGGGGAGGTAGAAGCTCCAACTCGGTTTGACAGTGATAAATGCAGGAACTTCAAACCGGCACTAGGAAACAGACTGAGAAAGCAGAGAAAAAGTGTCTCCTGCAACCCGTTCCCTTGGTGCTAGATGAAGGAACGTCTCTCCACTTGCTCTGTTCTGAGAGATAAGTGTGTGTGAAAGCCGTCCTTCACCTAGCTTGTTGGGAACACAAATTTTCTTTTCAGTTGCAAACTCCATTCCATACATATATATGGGGAGGTAAAAGCTCCAACTCGGTTTGACAGTGAAAACTGCAGGAACTTCAAACCGGCACTAGGAAACAGACTGAGAATGCAGAGAAAAAGTGTCTCCTGCAACCCGTTCCCTAGGTGCTAGATGAACGAACGTCTCTCCACTTGCTCAGTTCTGAGAGATAAGTGTGTGTGAAAGCCGTCCTTCAGCTAGCTTGTTGGGAACACAAAGTTTCTTTTCAGTTGCAAACTCCATTCCATACATATATATGGGGAGGTAGAAGCTCCAACTCGGTTTGACAGTGAAAACTGCAGGAACTTCAAACAGGCACTAGGAAACAGACTGAGAAAGCAGAGAAAAAGTGTCTCCTGCAACCCGTTCCCTTGGTGCTAGATGAACGAACGTCTCTCCACTTGCTCAGTTCTGAGAGATAAGTGTGTGTGAAAGCCGTCCTTCACCTATCTTGTTGGGAACACAAAGTTTCTTTTCAGTTGCAAACTCCATTCCATACATATATATGGGGAGGTAGAAGCTCCAACTCGGTTTTACAGTGAAAACTGCAGGAACTTCAAACCGGCACTAGGAAACAGACTGAGAAAGCAGAGAAAAAGTGTCTCCTGCAACCCGTTCCCTTGGTGCTAGATGAACGAACGTCTCTCCACTTGCTCAGTTCTGAGAGATAAGTGTGTGTGAAAGCCGTCCTTCACCTATCTTGTTGGGAACACAAAGTTTCTTTTCAGTTGCAAACTCCATTCCATACATATATATGGGGAGGTAGAAGCTCCAACTTGGTTTTACAGTGAAAACTGCAGGAACTTCAAACCGGCACTAGGAAACAGACTGAGAAAGCAGAGAAAAAGTGTCTCCTGCAACCCGTTCCCTTGGTGCTAGATGAACGAACGTCTCTCCACTTGCTCAGTTCCTAGAGATAAGTGCTTGTGAAAGCCGTCCTTCACCTAGCTTGTTGGGAACACAAAGTTTCTTTTCAGTTGCAAACTCCATTCCATACATATATATGGGGAGGTACAAGCTCCAACTCGGTTTTACAGTGAAAAATGCATGAACGTCAAACCGGCACTAGGAAACAGACTGAGAAAGCAGAGAGAAAGTGTCTCCTGCAACCCGTTCCCTTGGTGCTAGATGAACGAACGTCTCTCCACTTGCTCAGTTCTGAGAGATAAGTGTGTGTGAAAGCCGTCCTTCACCTAGCTTGTTATGAACACAAAGTTTCTTTTCAGTTGCAAACTCCATTCCATACATATATATGGGGAGGTAGAAGCTCCAACTCGGTTTGACAGTGATAAATGCAGGAACTTCAAACCGGCACTAGGAAACAGACTGAGAAAGCAGAGAAAAAGTGTCTCCTGCAACCCGTTCCCTTGGTGCTAGATGAACGAACGTCTCTCCACTTGCTCTGTTCTGAGAGATAAGTGTGTGTGAAAGCCGTCCTTCACCTAGCTTGTTGGGAACACAAATTTTCTTTTCAGTTGCAAACTCCATTCCATACATATATATGGGGAGGTAAAAGCTCCAACTCGGTTTGACAGTGAAAACTGCAGGAACTTCAAACCGGCACTAGGAAACAGACTGAGAATGCAGAGAAAAAGTGTCTCCTGCAACCCGTTCCCTAGGTGCTAGATGAACGAACGTCTCTCCACTTGCTCAGTTCTGAGAGATAAGTGTGTGTGAAAGCCGTCCTTCAGCTAGCTTGTTGGGAACACAAAGTTTCTTTTCAGTTGCAAACTCCATTCCATACATATATATGGGGAGGTAGAAGCTCCAACTCGGTTTGACAGTGAAAACTGCAGGAACTTCAAACAGGCACTAGGAAACAGACTGAGAAAGCAGAGAAAAAGTGTCTCCTGCAACCCGTTCCCTTGGTGCTAGATGAACGAACGTCTCTCCACTTGCTCAGTTCTGAGAGATAAGTGTGTGTGAAAGCCGTCCTTCACCTATCTTGTTGGGAACACAAAGTTTCTTTTCAGTTGCAAACTCCATTCCATACATATATATGGGGAGGTAGAAGCTCCAACTCTGTTTTACAGTGAAAACTGCAGGAACTTCAAACCGGCACTAGGAAACAGACTGAGAAAGCAGAGAAAAAGTGTCTCCTGCAACCCGTTCCCTTGGTGCTAGATGAACGAACGTCTCTCCACTTGCTCAGTTCTGAGAGATAAGTGTGTGTGAAAGCCGTCCTTCACCTATCTTGTTGGGAACACAAAGTTTCTTTTCAGTTGCAAACTCCATTCCATACATATATATGGGGAGGTAGAAGCTCCAACTTGGTTTTACAGTGAAAACTGCAGGAACTTCAAACCGGCACTAGGAAACAGACTGAGAAAGCAGAGAAAAAGTGTCTCCTGCAACCCGTTCCCTTGGTGCTAGATGAACGAACGTCTCTCCACTTGCTCAGTTCCTAGAGATAAGTGCTTGTGAAAGCCGTCCTTCACCTAGCTTGTTGGGAACACAAAGTTTCTTTTCAGTTGCAAACTCCATTCCATACATATATATGGGGAGGTACAAGCTCCAACTCGGTTTTACAGTGAAAAATGCATGAACGTCAAACCGGCACTAGGAAACAGACTGAGAAAGCAGAGAGAAAGTGTCTCCTGCAACCCGTTCCCTTGGTGCTAGATGAACGAACGTCTCTCCACTTGCTCAGTTCTGAGAGATAAGTGTGTGTGAAAGCCGTCCTTCACCTAGCTTGTTATGAACACAAAGTTTCTTTTCAGTTGCAAACTCCATTCCATACATATATATGGGGAGGTAGAAGCTCCAACTCGGTTTGACAGTGATAAATGCAGGAACTTCAAACCGGCACTAGGAAACAGACTGAGAAAGCAGAGAAAAAGTGTCTCCTGCAACCCGTTCCCTTGGTGCTAGATGAACGAACGTCTCTCCACTTGCTCTGTTCTGAGAGATAAGTGTGTGTGAAAGCCGTCCTTCACCTAGCTTGTTGGGAACACAAATTTTCTTTTCAGTTGCAAACTCCATTCCATACATATATATGGGGAGGTAAAAGCTCCAACTCGGTTTGACAGTGAAAACTGCAGGAACTTCAAACCGGCACTAGGAAACAGACTGAGAATGCAGAGAAAAAGTGTCTCCTGCAACCCGTTCCCTAGGTGCTAGATGAACGAACGTCTCTCCACTTGCTCAGTTCTGAGAGATAAGTGTGTGTGAAAGCCGTCCTTCAGCTAGCTTGTTGGGAACACAAAGTTTCTTTTCAGTTGCAAACTCCATTCCATACATATATATGGGGAGGTAGAAGCTCCAACTCGGTTTGACAGTGAAAACTGCAGGAACTTCAAACCGGCACTAGGAAACAGACTGAGAAAGCAGAGAAAAAGTGTCTCCTGCAACCCGTTCCCTTGGTGCTAGATGAACGAACGTCTCTCCACTTGCTCAGTTCTGAGAGATAAGTGTGTGTGAAAGCCGTCCTTCACCTAGCTTGATGGGAACACAAAGTTTCTTTTCAGTTGCAAACTCCATTCCATACATATATATGGGGAGGTAGAAGCTCCAACTCGGTTTGACAGTGAAAACTGCAGGAACTTCAAACCGGCACTAGGAAACAGACTGAGAAATCAGAGAAAAAGTGTCTCCTGCAACCCGTTCCCTTGGTGCTAGATGAACGAACGTCTCTCCCCTTGCTCAGTTCTGAGAGATAAGTGTGTGTGAAAGCCGTCCTTCACCTAGCTTGTTGGGAACACAAAGTTTCTTTTCAGTTGCAAACTCCATTCCATACATATATATGGGGAGGTACAAGCTCCAACTCGGTTTGACAGTGAAAACTGCAGGAACTTCAAACCGGCGCTAGGAAACAGACTTAGAAAGCAGAGAAAAAGTGTCTCCTGCAACCCGTTCCCTTGGTGCTAGATGAACGAACGTCTCTCCACTTGCTCAGTTCTGAGAGATAAGTGTGTGTGAAAGCCGTCCTTCAACTAGCTTGTTGGGAACACAAAGTTTCTTTTCAGTTGCAAACTCCATTCCATACATATATATGGGGAGGTACAAGCTCCAACTCGGTTTTACAGTGAAAACTGCAGGAACTTCAAAACGGCACTAGGAAACAGACTGAGAAAGCAGAGAAAAAGTGTCTCCTGCAACCCGTTCCCTTGGTGCTAGATGAACGAACGTCTCTCCACTTGCTCAGTTCTGAGAGATAAGTGTGTGTGAAAGCCGTCCTTCACCTAGCTTGTTGGGAACACAAAGTTTCTTTTCAGTTGCAAACTCCATTCCATACATATATATGGAGAGGTACTAGCTCCAAATCGGTTTGACAGTGAAAACTGCAGGAACTTCAAACCGGCACTAGGAAACAGACTGAGAAAGCAGAGAAAAAGTGTCTCCTGCAACCCGTTCCCTTGGTGCTAGATGAACGAACGTCTCTCCACATGCTCAGTTCTGAGAGATAAGTGCGTGTGAAAGCCGTCCTTCACCTAGCTTGTTGGGAACACAAAGTTTCTTTTCAGTTGCAAACTCCATTCCGTACATATATATGGGGAGGTAGAAGCTCCAACTCGTTTGACAGTGAAAACTGCAGGAACTTCAAACCGGCACTAGGAAACAGAATGAGAAACAGAGATATAGTGTCTCCGGCAACCCGTTCCCTTGGTGCTAGATGAACGAACGTCTCTCCACTTCCTCTGTTCTGAGAGATAAGTGTGTGTGAAAGCCGTCCTTCACCTAGCTTGTTGGGAACACAAAGTTTCTTTTCAGTTGCAAACTCCATTCCATACATATATATGGGGAGGTACAAGCTCCAACTCGGTTTTACAGTGAAAACTGCAGGAACTTCAAACCGGCACTAGGAAACAGACTGAGAAAGCAGAGAAAAAGTGTCTCCTGCAACCCGTTCCCTTGGTGCTAGATGAACGAACGTCTCTCCACTTGCTCTGTTCTGAGAGATAAGTGTGTGTGAAAACCGTCCTTCACCTAGCTTGTTGGGAACACAAAGTTTCTTTTCAGTTGCAAACTCCATTCCATACATATATATGGGGAGGTACAAGCTCCAAATCGGTTTTACAGTGAAAACTGCAGGAACTTCAAACCGGCACTAGGAAACAGACTGAGAAAGCAGAGAAAAAGTGTCTCCTGCAACCCGTTCCCTTGGTGCTAGATGAACGAACGTCTCTCCACTTGCTCAGTTCTGAGATAAGTGTGTGTGAAAGCCGTCTTTCACCTAGCTTGTTGGGAACACAAAGTTTCTTTTCAGATGCAAACTCCATTCCATACATATATATGGGGAGGTACTAGCTCCAACTCGGATTTACAGTGAAAACTGCAGGAACTTCAAACCGGCACTAGGAAACAGACTGAGGAAGCAGAGAAAAAGTGTCTCCTGCAACCCGTTCCCTTGGTGCTAGATGAACGAACGTCTCTCCACTTGCTCAGTTCTGAGAGATAAGTGTGTGTGAAAGCCGTCCTTCACCTAGCTTGTTGGGAACACAAAGTTTCTTTTCAGTTGCAAACTCCATTCCATACATATATATGGGGAGGTACAAGCTCCAACTCGGTTTTACAGTGAAAACTGCAGGAACTTCAAACCGGCACTAGGAAACAGACTGAGAAAGCAGAGAAAAAGTGTCTCCTGCAACCCGTTCCCTTGGTGCTAGATGAACGAACGTCTCTCCACTTGCTCTGTTCTGAGAGATAAGTGTGTGTGAAAGCCGTCCTTCACCTAGCTTGTTGGGAACACAAAGTTTCTTTTCAGTTGCAAACTCCATTCCATACATATATATGGGTAGGTACAAGCTCCAAATCGGTTTTACAGTGAAAACTGCAGGAACTTCAAACCGGCACTAGGAAACAGACTGACAAAGCAGAGAAAAAGTGTCTCCTGCAACCCGTTCCCTTGGTGCTAGATGAACGAACGTCTCTCCACTTGCTCAGTTCTGAGAGATAAATGTGTGTGAAAGCCGTCTTTCACCTAGCTTGTTGGGAACACAAAGTTTCTTTTCAGATGCAAACTCCATTCCATACATATATATGGGGAGGTACTAGCTCCAACTCGGATTTACAGTGAAAACTGCAGGAACTTCAAACCGGCACTAGGAAACAGACTGAGGAAGCAGAGAAAAAGTGTCTCCTGCAACCCGTTCCCTTGGTGCTAGATGAACGAACGTCTCTCCACTTGCTCAGTTCTGAGAGATAAGTGTGTGTGAAAGCCGTCCTTCACCTAGCTTGTTGGGAACACAAAGTTTCTTTTCAGTTGCAAACTCCATTCCATACATATATATGGGGAGGTACTAGCTCCAACTCGGGTTGACAGTGAAAACTGCAGGAACTTCAAACCGTCACTAGGAAACAGACTGAGAAAGCAGAGAAAAAGTGTCTCCTGCAACCCGTTCCCTTGGTGCTAGATGAACGAACGTCTCTCCACTTGCTCAGTTCTGAGAGATAAGTGTGTGTGAAAGCCGTCCTTCACCTAGCTTGTTGGGAACACAAAGTTTCTTTTCAGTTGCAAACTCCATTCCATACATATATATGGGGAGGTACAAGCTCCAACTCGGTTTTACAGTGAAAAATGCAGGAACGTCAAACCGGCACTAGGAAACAGACTGAGAAAGCGTAGAGAAAGTGTCTCCTGCAACCCGTTCCGTTGGTGCTAGATGAACGAACGACTCTCCACTTCCTCAGTTCTGAGAGATAAGTGTGTGTGAAAGCCGTCCTTCACCTAGCTTGTTGGGAACACAAAGTTTCTTTTCAGTTGCAAACTCCATTCCATACATATATAGGGGGAGGTACTAGCTCCAACTCGGTTTGACAGTGAAAACTGCAGGAACTTCAAACCGGCACTAGGAAACAGACTGAGAAAGCAGAGAAAAAGTGTCTCCTGCAACCCGTTCCCTTGGTGCTAGATGAACGAACGTCTCTCCACTTGCTCAGTTCTGAGAGATAAGTGCGTGTGAAAGCCGTCCTTCACCTAGCTTGTTGGGAACACAAAGTTTCTTTTCAGTTGCAAACTCCATTCCATACATATATATGGGGAGGTACTAGCTCCAACTCGGTTTGACAGTGAAAACTGCAGGAACATCATACCGGCACTAGGAAACAGACTGAGAAAGCAGAGAAAAAGTGTCTCCTGCAACCCGTTCCCTTGGTGCTAGATGAACGAACGTCTCTCCACTTGCTCTGTTCTGAGAGATAAGTGCGTGTGAAAGCCGTCCTTCACCTAGCTTGTTGGGAACACAAAGTTTCTTTTGAGTTGCAAACTCCATTCCATACATATATATGGGGAGGTACTAGCTCCAACTCGGTTTGACAGTGAAAACTTCAGGAACTTCAAATCGGCACTAGGAAACAGACTGAGAAAGCAGAGAAAAAGTGTCTCCTGCAACCCGTTCCCTTGGTGCTAGATGAACGAACGTCTCTCCAATTGCTCAGTTCTGAGAGATAAGTGTGTGTGAAAGCCGTCCTTCACCTAGCTTGTTGGGAACACAAAGTTTCTTTTCAGTTGCAAACTCCATTCCATACATATATAGGGGGAGGTAGAATCTCCAACTCGGTTTGACAGTGAAAACTGCAGGAACTTCAAACCGGCACTAGGAAACAGACTGAGAAAGCAGAGAAAAAGTGTCTCCTGCAACCCGTTCCCTTGGTGCTAGATGAACGAACGTCTCTCCACTTGCTCAGTTCTGAGAGATAAGTGTGTGTGAAAGCCGTCCTTCACCTAGCTTGTTGGGAACACAAAGTTTCTTTTCAGTTGCAAACTCCATTCCATACATATATATGGTTACGTAGAAGCTCCAACTCGGTTTGACAGTGAAAACTGCAGGAACTTCAAACCGGCACTAGGAAACAGACTGAGAAAGCTGAGAAAAAGTGTCTCCTGCAACCCGTTCCCTTGGTGCTAGATGAACGAACGTCTCTCCACTTGCTCTGTTCTGAGAGATAAGTGTGTGTGAAAGCCGTCCTTCACTAGCTTGTTGGGAACACAAAGTTTCTTTTCAGTTGCAAACTCCATTCCATACATATATATGGGGAGGTACTAGCTCCAACTCGGTTTGACAGTGAAAACTGCAGGAACTTCATACCGGCACTAGGAAACAGACTGAGAAAGCAGAGAAAAAGTGTCTCCTGCAACCCGTTCCCTTGGTGCTAGATGAACGAACGTCTCTCCACTTGCTCAGTTCTGAGAGATAAGTGTGTGTGAAAGCCGTCCTTCACCTAGCTTGTTGGGAACACAAAGTTTCTTTTCAGTTGCAAACTCCATTCCATACATATATATGGTTACGTAGAAGCTCCAACTCGGTTTGACAGTGAAAACTGCAGGAACTTCAAACCGGCACTAGGAAACAGAATGAGAAAGCAGAGAAAAAGTGTCTCCTGCAACCCGTTCCCTTGGTGCTAGATGAACGAACGTCTCTCCACATGCTCAGTTCTGAGAGATAAGTGCGTGTGAAAGCCGTCCTTCACCTAGCTTGTTGGGAACACAAAGTTTCTTTTCAGTTGCAAACTCCATTCCGTACATATATATGGGGAGGTACTAGCTCCAACTCGGTTTTACAGTGAAAACTGCAGGAACTTCAAACCGGCACTAGGAAACAGACTGAGAAAGCAGAGAAAAAGTGTCTCCTGCAACCCTTTCCCTTGGTGCTAGATGAACGAACGTCTCTCCACTTGCTCCGTACACAGAGATAAGTGTGTGTGAAAGCCGTCCTTCACCTAGCTTGATGGGAACACAAAGTTTCTTTTCAGTTGCAAACTCCATTCCATACATATATATGGGGAGGTAGAAGCTCCAACTCGTTTGACAGTGAAAACTGCAGGAACTTCAAACCGGCACTAGGAAACAGAATGAGAAACAGAGATATAGTGTCTCCGGCAACCCGTTCCCTTGGTGCTAGATGAACGAACGTCTCTCCACTTCCTCTGTTCTGAGAGATAAGTGTGTGTGAAAGCCGTCCTTCACCTAGCTTGTTGGGAACACAAAGTTTCTTTTCAGTTGCAAACTCCATTCCATACATATATATGGGGAGGTACAAGCTCCAACTCGGTTTTACAGTGAAAACTGCAGGAACTTCAAACCGGCACTAGGAAACAGACTGAGAAAGCAGAGAAAAAGTGTCTCCTGCAACCCGTTCCCTTGGTGCTAGATGAACGAACGTCTCTCCACTTGCTCTGTTCTGAGAGATAAGTGTGTGTGAAAACCGTCCTTCACCTAGCTTGTTGGGAACACAAAGTTTCTTTTCAGTTGCAAACTCCATTCCATACATATATATGGGTAGGTACAAGCTCCAAATCGGTTTTACAGTGAAAACTGCAGGAACTTCAAACCGGCACTAGGAAACAGACTGAGAAAGCAGAGAAAAAGTGTCTCCTGCAACCCGTTCCCTTGGTGCTAGATGAACGAACGTCTCTCCACTTGCTCAGTTCTGAGATAAGTGTGTGTGAAAGCCGTCTTTCACCTAGCTTGTTGGGAACACAAAGTTTCTTTTCAGATGCAAACTCCATTCCATACATATATATGGGGAGGTACAAGCTCCAACTCGGATTTACAGTGAAAACTGCAGGAACTTCAAACCGGCACTAGGAAACAGACTGAGGAAGCAGAGAAAAAGTGTCTCCTGCAACCCGTTCCCTTGGTGCTAGATGAACGAACGTCTCTCCACTTGCTCAGTTCTGAGAGATAAGTGTGTGTGAAAGCCGTCCTTCACCTAGCTTGTTGGGAACACAAAGTTTCTTTTCAGTTGCAAACTCCATTCCATACATATATATGGGGAGGTACAAGCTCCAACTCGGTTTTACAGTGAAAACTGCAGGAACTTCAAACCGGCACTAGGAAACAGACTGAGGAAGCAGAGAAAAAGTGTCTCCTGCAACCCTTTCCCTTGGTGCTAGATGAACGAACGTCTCTCCACTTGCTCTGTTCTGAGAGATAAGTGCGTGTGAAAGCCGTCCTTCACCTAGCTTGTTGGGAACACAAAGTTTCTTTTGAGTTGCAAACTCCATTCCATACATATATATGGGGAGGTACTAGCTCCAACTCGGTTTGACAGTGAAAACTTCAGGAACTTCAAATCGGCACTAGGAAACAGACTGAGAAAGCAGAGAAAAAGTGTCTCCTGCAACCCGTTCCCTTGGTGCTAGATGAACGAACGTCTCTCCAATTGCTCAGTTCTGAGAGATAAGTGTGTGTGAAAGCCGTCCTTCACCTAGCTTGTTGGGAACACAAAGTTTCTTTTCAGTTGCAAACTCCATTCCATACATATATAGGGGGAGGTAGAATCTCCAACTCGGTTTGACAGTGAAAACTGCAGGAACTTCAAACCGGCACTAGGAAACAGACTGAGAAAGCAGAGAAAAAGTGTCTCCTGCAACCCGTTCCCTTGGTGCTAGATGAACGAACGTCTCTCCACTTGCTCAGTTCTGAGAGATAAGTGTGTGTGAAAGCCGTCCTTCACCTAGCTTGTTGGGAACACAAAGTTTCTTTTCAGTTGCAAACTCCATTCCATACATATATATGGTTACGTAGAAGCTCCAACTCGGTTTGACAGTGAAAACTGCAGGAACTTCAAACCGGCACTAGGAAACAGACTGAGAAAGCTGAGAAAAAGTGTCTCCTGCAACCCGTTCCCTTGGTGCTAGATGAACGAACGTCTCTCCACTTGCTCTGTTCTGAGAGATAAGTGTGTGTGAAAGCCGTCCTTCACTAGCTTGTTGGGAACACAAAGTTTCTTTTCAGTTGCAAACTCCATTCCATACATATATATGGGGAGGTACTAGCTCCAACTCGGTTTGACAGTGAAAACTGCAGGAACTTCATACCGGCACTAGGAAACAGACTGAGAAAGCAGAGAAAAAGTGTCTCCTGCAACCCGTTCCCTTGGTGCTAGATGAACGAACGTCTCTCCACTTGCTCAGTTCTGAGAGATAAGTGTGTGTGAAAGCCGTCCTTCACCTAGCTTGTTGGGAACACAAAGTTTCTTTTCAGTTGCAAACTCCATTCCATACATATATATGGTTACGTAGAAGCTCCAACTCGGTTTGACAGTGAAAACTGCAGGAACTTCAAACCGGCACTAGGAAACAGAATGAGAAAGCAGAGAAAAAGTGTCTCCTGCAACCCGTTCCCTTGGTGCTAGATGAACGAACGTCTCTCCACATGCTCAGTTCTGAGAGATAAGTGCGTGTGAAAGCCGTCCTTCACCTAGCTTGTTGGGAACACAAAGTTTCTTTTCAGTTGCAAACTCCATTCCGTACATATATATGGGGAGGTACTAGCTCCAACTCGGTTTTACAGTGAAAACTGCAGGAACTTCAAACCGGCACTAGGAAACAGACTGAGAAAGCAGAGAAAAAGTGTCTCCTGCAACCCTTTCCCTTGGTGCTAGATGAACGAACGTCTCTCCACTTGCTCCGTACACAGAGATAAGTGTGTGTGAAAGCCGTCCTTCACCTAGCTTGATGGGAACACAAAGTTTCTTTTCAGTTGCAAACTCCATTCCATACATATATATGGGGAGGTAGAAGCTCCAACTCGTTTGACAGTGAAAACTGCAGGAACTTCAAACCGGCACTAGGAAACAGAATGAGAAACAGAGATATAGTGTCTCCGGCAACCCGTTCCCTTGGTGCTAGATGAACGAACGTCTCTCCACTTCCTCTGTTCTGAGAGATAAGTGTGTGTGAAAGCCGTCCTTCACCTAGCTTGTTGGGAACACAAAGTTTCTTTTCAGTTGCAAACTCCATTCCATACATATATATGGGGAGGTACAAGCTCCAACTCGGTTTTACAGTGAAAACTGCAGGAACTTCAAACCGGCACTAGGAAACAGACTGAGAAAGCAGAGAAAAAGTGTCTCCTGCAACCCGTTCCCTTGGTGCTAGATGAACGAACGTCTCTCCACTTGCTCTGTTCTGAGAGATAAGTGTGTGTGAAAACCGTCCTTCACCTAGCTTGTTGGGAACACAAAGTTTCTTTTCAGTTGCAAACTCCATTCCATACATATATATGGGTAGGTACAAGCTCCAAATCGGTTTTACAGTGAAAACTGCAGGAACTTCAAACCGGCACTAGGAAACAGACTGAGAAAGCAGAGAAAAAGTGTCTCCTGCAACCCGTTCCCTTGGTGCTAGATGAACGAACGTCTCTCCACTTGCTCAGTTCTGAGATAAGTGTGTGTGAAAGCCGTCTTTCACCTAGCTTGTTGGGAACACAAAGTTTCTTTTCAGATGCAAACTCCATTCCATACATATATATGGGGAGGTACTAGCTCCAACTCGGATTTACAGTGAAAACTGCAGGAACTTCAAACCGGCACTAGGAAACAGACTGAGGAAGCAGAGAAAAAGTGTCTCCTGCAACCCGTTCCCTTGGTGCTAGATGAACGAACGTCTCTCCACTTGCTCAGTTCTGAGAGATAAGTGTGTGTGAAAGCCGTCCTTCACCTAGCTTGTTGGGAACACAAAGTTTCTTTTCAGTTGCAAACTCCATTCCATACATATATATGGGGAGGTACAAGCTCCAACTCGGTTTTACAGTGAAAACTGCAGGAACTTCAAACCGGCACTAGGAAACAGACTGAGGAAGCAGAGAAAAAGTGTCTCCTGCAACCCGTTCCCTTGGTGCTAGATGAACGAACGTCTCTCCACTTGCTCTGTTCTGAGAGATAAGTGCGTGTGAAAGCCGTCCTTCACCTAGCTTGTTGGGAACACAAAGTTTCTTTTGAGTTGCAAACTCCATTCCATACATATATATGGGGAGGTACTAGCTCCAACTCGGTTTGACAGTGAAAACTTCAGGAACTTCAAATCGGCACTAGGAAACAGACTGAGAAAGCAGAGAAAAAGTGTCTCCTGCAACCCGTTCCCTTGGTGCTAGATGAACGAACGTCTCTCCAATTGCTCAGTTCTGAGAGATAAGTGTGTGTGAAAGCCGTCCTTCACCTAGCTTGTTGGGAACACAAAGTTTCTTTTCAGTTGCAAACTCCATTCCATACATATATAGGGGGAGGTAGAATCTCCAACTCGGTTTGACAGTGAAAACTGCAGGAACTTCAAACCGGCACTAGGAAACAGACTGAGAAAGCAGAGAAAAAGTGTCTCCTGCAACCCGTTCCCTTGGTGCTAGATGAACGAACGTCTCTCCACTTGCTCAGTTCTGAGAGATAAGTGTGTGTGAAAGCCGTCCTTCACCTAGCTTGTTGGGAACACAAAGTTTCTTTTCAGTTGCAAACTCCATTCCATACATATATATGGTTACGTAGAAGCTCCAACTCGGTTTGACAGTGAAAACTGCAGGAACTTCAAACCGGCACTAGGAAACAGACTGAGAAAGCTGAGAAAAAGTGTCTCCTGCAACCCGTTCCCTTGGTGCTAGATGAACGAACGTCTCTCCACTTGCTCTGTTCTGAGAGATAAGTGTGTGTGAAAGCCGTCCTTCACCTAGCTTGTTGGGAACACAAAGTTTCTTTTCAGTTGCAAACTCCATTCCATACATATATAGGGGGAGGTACTAGCTCCAACTCGGTTTGACAGTGAAAACTGCAGGAACTTCAAACCGGCACTAGGAAACAGACTGAGAAAGCAGAGAAAAAGTGTCTCCTGCAACCCGTTCCCTTGGTGCTAGATGAACGAACGTCTCTCCACTTGCTCAGTTCTGAGAGATAAGTGCGTGTGAAAGCCGTCCTTCACCTAGCTTGTTGGGAACACAAAGTTTCTTTTCAGTTGCAAACTCCATTCCATACATATATATGGGGAGGTACTAGCTCCAACTCGGTTTGACAGTGAAAACTGCAGGAACATCATACCGGCACTAGGAAACAGACTGAGAAAGCAGAGAAAAAGTGTCTCCTGCAACCCGTTCCCTTGGTGCTAGATGAACGAACGTCTCTCCACTTGCTCTGTTCTGAGAGATAAGTGCGTGTGAAAGCCGTCCTTCACCTAGCTTGTTGGGAACACAAAGTTTCTTTTGAGTTGCAAACTCCATTCCATACATATATATGGGGAGGTACTAGCTCCAACTCGGTTTGACAGTGAAAACTTCAGGAACTTCAAATCGGCACTAGGAAACAGACTGAGAAAGCAGAGAAAAAGTGTCTCCTGCAACCCGTTCCCTTGGTGCTAGATGAACGAACGTCTCTCCAATTGCTCAGTTCTGAGAGATAAGTGTGTGTGAAAGCCGTCCTTCACCTAGCTTGTTGGGAACACAAAGTTTCTTTTCAGTTGCAAACTCCATTCCATACATATATAGGGGGAGGTAGAATCTCCAACTCGGTTTGACAGTGAAAACTGCAGGAACTTCAAACCGGCACTAGGAAACAGACTGAGAAAGCAGAGAAAAAGTGTCTCCTGCAACCCGTTCCCTTGGTGCTAGATGAACGAACGTCTCTCCACTTGCTCAGTTCTGAGAGATAAGTGTGTGTGAAAGCCGTCCTTCACCTAGCTTGTTGGGAACACAAAGTTTCTTTTCAGTTGCAAACTCCATTCCATACATATATATGGTTACGTAGAAGCTCCAACTCGGTTTGACAGTGAAAACTGCAGGAACTTCAAACCGGCACTAGGAAACAGACTGAGAAAGCTGAGAAAAAGTGTCTCCTGCAACCCGTTCCCTTGGTGCTAGATGAACGAACGTCTCTCCACTTGCTCTGTTCTGAGAGATAAGTGTGTGTGAAAGCCGTCCTTCACTAGCTTGTTGGGAACACAAAGTTTCTTTTCAGTTGCAAACTCCATTCCATACATATATATGGGGAGGTACTAGCTCCAACTCGGTTTGACAGTGAAAACTGCAGGAACTTCATACCGGCACTAGGAAACAGACTGAGAAAGCAGAGAAAAAGTGTCTCCTGCAACCCGTTCCCTTGGTGCTAGATGAACGAACGTCTCTCCACTTGCTCAGTTCTGAGAGATAAGTGTGTGTGAAAGCCGTCCTTCACCTAGCTTGTTGGGAACACAAAGTTTCTTTTCAGTTGCAAACTCCATTCCATACATATATATGGTTACGTAGAAGCTCCAACTCGGTTTGACAGTGAAAACTGCAGGAACTTCAAACCGGCACTAGGAAACAGAATGAGAAAGCAGAGAAAAAGTGTCTCCTGCAACCCGTTCCCTTGGTGCTAGATGAACGAACGTCTCTCCACATGCTCAGTTCTGAGAGATAAGTGCGTGTGAAAGCCGTCCTTCACCTAGCTTGTTGGGAACACAAAGTTTCTTTTCAGTTGCAAACTCCATTCCGTACATATATATGGGGAGGTACTAGCTCCAACTCGGTTTTACAGTGAAAACTGCAGGAACTTCAAACCGGCACTAGGAAACAGACTGAGAAAGCAGAGAAAAAGTGTCTCCTGCAACCCTTTCCCTTGGTGCTAGATGAACGAACGTCTCTCCACTTGCTCCGTACACAGAGATAAGTGTGTGTGAAAGCCGTCCTTCACCTAGCTTGATGGGAACACAAAGTTTCTTTTCAGTTGCAAACTCCATTCCATACATATATATGGGGAGGTAGAAGCTCCAACTCGTTTGACAGTGAAAACTGCAGGAACTTCAAACCGGCACTAGGAAACAGAATGAGAAACAGAGATATAGTGTCTCCGGCAACCCGTTCCCTTGGTGCTAGATGAACGAACGTCTCTCCACTTCCTCTGTTCTGAGAGATAAGTGTGTGTGAAAGCCGTCCTTCACCTAGCTTGTTGGGAACACAAAGTTTCTTTTCAGTTGCAAACTCCATTCCATACATATATATGGGGAGGTACAAGCTCCAACTCGGTTTTACAGTGAAAACTGCAGGAACTTCAAACCGGCACTAGGAAACAGACTGAGAAAGCAGAGAAAAAGTGTCTCCTGCAACCCGTTCCCTTGGTGCTAGATGAACGAACGTCTCTCCACTTGCTCTGTTCTGAGAGATAAGTGTGTGTGAAAACCGTCCTTCACCTAGCTTGTTGGGAACACAAAGTTTCTTTTCAGTTGCAAACTCCATTCCATACATATATATGGGTAGGTACAAGCTCCAAATCGGTTTTACAGTGAAAACTGCAGGAACTTCAAACCGGCACTAGGAAACAGACTGAGAAAGCAGAGAAAAAGTGTCTCCTGCAACCCGTTCCCTTGGTGCTAGATGAACGAACGTCTCTCCACTTGCTCAGTTCTGAGATAAGTGTGTGTGAAAGCCGTCTTTCACCTAGCTTGTTGGGAACACAAAGTTTCTTTTCAGATGCAAACTCCATTCCATACATATATATGGGGAGGTACAAGCTCCAACTCGGATTTACAGTGAAAACTGCAGGAACTTCAAACCGGCACTAGGAAACAGACTGAGGAAGCAGAGAAAAAGTGTCTCCTGCAACCCGTTCCCTTGGTGCTAGATGAACGAACGTCTCTCCACTTGCTCAGTTCTGAGAGATAAGTGTGTGTGAAAGCCGTCCTTCACCTAGCTTGTTGGGAACACAAAGTTTCTTTTCAGTTGCAAACTCCATTCCATACATATATATGGGGAGGTACAAGCTCCAACTCGGTTTTACAGTGAAAACTGCAGGAACTTCAAACCGGCACTAGGAAACAGACTGAGGAAGCAGAGAAAAAGTGTCTCCTGCAACCCGTTCCCTTGGTGCTAGATGAACGAACGTCTCTCCACTTGCTCTGTTCTGAGAGATAAGTGCGTGTGAAAGCCGTCCTTCACCTAGCTTGTTGGGAACACAAAGTTTCTTTTGAGTTGCAAACTCCATTCCATACATATATATGGGGAGGTACTAGCTCCAACTCGGTTTGACAGTGAAAACTTCAGGAACTTCAAATCGGCACTAGGAAACAGACTGAGAAAGCAGAGAAAAAGTGTCTCCTGCAACCCGTTCCCTTGGTGCTAGATGAACGAACGTCTCTCCAATTGCTCAGTTCTGAGAGATAAGTGTGTGTGAAAGCCGTCCTTCACCTAGCTTGTTGGGAACACAAAGTTTCTTTTCAGTTGCAAACTCCATTCCATACATATATAGGGGGAGGTAGAATCTCCAACTCGGTTTGACAGTGAAAACTGCAGGAACTTCAAACCGGCACTAGGAAACAGACTGAGAAAGCAGAGAAAAAGTGTCTCCTGCAACCCGTTCCCTTGGTGCTAGATGAACGAACGTCTCTCCACTTGCTCAGTTCTGAGAGATAAGTGTGTGTGAAAGCCGTCCTTCACCTAGCTTGTTGGGAACACAAAGTTTCTTTTCAGTTGCAAACTCCATTCCATACATATATATGGTTACGTAGAAGCTCCAACTCGGTTTGACAGTGAAAACTGCAGGAACTTCAAACCGGCACTAGGAAACAGACTGAGAAAGCTGAGAAAAAGTGTCTCCTGCAACCCGTTCCCTTGGTGCTAGATGAACGAACGTCTCTCCACTTGCTCTGTTCTGAGAGATAAGTGTGTGTGAAAGCCGTCCTTCACTAGCTTGTTGGGAACACAAAGTTTCTTTTCAGTTGCAAACTCCATTCCATACATATATATGGGGAGGTACTAGCTCCAACTCGGTTTGACAGTGAAAACTGCAGGAACTTCATACCGGCACTAGGAAACAGACTGAGAAAGCAGAGAAAAAGTGTCTCCTGCAACCCGTTCCCTTGGTGCTAGATGAACGAACGTCTCTCCACTTGCTCAGTTCTGAGAGATAAGTGTGTGTGAAAGCCGTCCTTCACCTAGCTTGTTGGGAACACAAAGTTTCTTTTCAGTTGCAAACTCCATTCCATACATATATATGGTTACGTAGAAGCTCCAACTCGGTTTGACAGTGAAAACTGCAGGAACTTCAAACCGGCACTAGGAAACAGAATGAGAAAGCAGAGAAAAAGTGTCTCCTGCAACCCGTTCCCTTGGTGCTAGATGAACGAACGTCTCTCCACATGCTCAGTTCTGAGAGATAAGTGCGTGTGAAAGCCGTCCTTCACCTAGCTTGTTGGGAACACAAAGTTTCTTTTCAGTTGCAAACTCCATTCCGTACATATATATGGGGAGGTACTAGCTCCAACTCGGTTTTACAGTGAAAACTGCAGGAACTTCAAACCGGCACTAGGAAACAGACTGAGAAAGCAGAGAAAAAGTGTCTCCTGCAACCCTTTCCCTTGGTGCTAGATGAACGAACGTCTCTCCACTTGCTCCGTACACAGAGATAAGTGTGTGTGAAAGCCGTCCTTCACCTAGCTTGATGGGAACACAAAGTTTCTTTTCAGTTGCAAACTCCATTCCATACATATATATGGGGAGGTAGAAGCTCCAACTCGTTTGACAGTGAAAACTGCAGGAACTTCAAACCGGCACTAGGAAACAGAATGAGAAACAGAGATATAGTGTCTCCGGCAACCCGTTCCCTTGGTGCTAGATGAACGAACGTCTCTCCACTTCCTCTGTTCTGAGAGATAAGTGTGTGTGAAAGCCGTCCTTCACCTAGCTTGTTGGGAACACAAAGTTTCTTTTCAGTTGCAAACTCCATTCCATACATATATATGGGGAGGTACAAGCTCCAACTCGGTTTTACAGTGAAAACTGCAGGAACTTCAAACCGGCACTAGGAAACAGACTGAGAAAGCAGAGAAAAAGTGTCTCCTGCAACCCGTTCCCTTGGTGCTAGATGAACGAACGTCTCTCCACTTGCTCTGTTCTGAGAGATAAGTGTGTGTGAAAACCGTCCTTCACCTAGCTTGTTGGGAACACAAAGTTTCTTTTCAGTTGCAAACTCCATTCCATACATATATATGGGTAGGTACAAGCTCCAAATCGGTTTTACAGTGAAAACTGCAGGAACTTCAAACCGGCACTAGGAAACAGACTGAGAAAGCAGAGAAAAAGTGTCTCCTGCAACCCGTTCCCTTGGTGCTAGATGAACGAACGTCTCTCCACTTGCTCAGTTCTGAGATAAGTGTGTGTGAAAGCCGTCTTTCACCTAGCTTGTTGGGAACACAAAGTTTCTTTTCAGATGCAAACTCCATTCCATACATATATATGGGGAGGTACTAGCTCCAACTCGGATTTACAGTGAAAACTGCAGGAACTTCAAACCGGCACTAGGAAACAGACTGAGGAAGCAGAGAAAAAGTGTCTCCTGCAACCCGTTCCCTTGGTGCTAGATGAACGAACGTCTCTCCACTTGCTCAGTTCTGAGAGATAAGTGTGTGTGAAAGCCGTCCTTCACCTAGCTTGTTGGGAACACAAAGTTTCTTTTCAGTTGCAAACTCCATTCCATACATATATATGGGGAGGTACAAGCTCCAACTCGGTTTTACAGTGAAAACTGCAGGAACTTCAAACCGGCACTAGGAAACAGACTGAGGAAGCAGAGAAAAAGTGTCTCCTGCAACCCGTTCCCTTGGTGCTAGATGAACGAACGTCTCTCCACTTGCTCTGTTCTGAGAGATAAGTGCGTGTGAAAGCCGTCCTTCACCTAGCTTGTTGGGAACACAAAGTTTCTTTTGAGTTGCAAACTCCATTCCATACATATATATGGGGAGGTACTAGCTCCAACTCGGTTTGACAGTGAAAACTTCAGGAACTTCAAATCGGCACTAGGAAACAGACTGAGAAAGCAGAGAAAAAGTGTCTCCTGCAACCCGTTCCCTTGGTGCTAGATGAACGAACGTCTCTCCAATTGCTCAGTTCTGAGAGATAAGTGTGTGTGAAAGCCGTCCTTCACCTAGCTTGTTGGGAACACAAAGTTTCTTTTCAGTTGCAAACTCCATTCCATACATATATAGGGGGAGGTAGAATCTCCAACTCGGTTTGACAGTGAAAACTGCAGGAACTTCAAACCGGCACTAGGAAACAGACTGAGAAAGCAGAGAAAAAGTGTCTCCTGCAACCCGTTCCCTTGGTGCTAGATGAACGAACGTCTCTCCACTTGCTCAGTTCTGAGAGATAAGTGTGTGTGAAAGCCGTCCTTCACCTAGCTTGTTGGGAACACAAAGTTTCTTTTCAGTTGCAAACTCCATTCCATACATATATATGGTTACGTAGAAGCTCCAACTCGGTTTGACAGTGAAAACTGCAGGAACTTCAAACCGGCACTAGGAAACAGACTGAGAAAGCTGAGAAAAAGTGTCTCCTGCAACCCGTTCCCTTGGTGCTAGATGAACGAACGTCTCTCCACTTGCTCTGTTCTGAGAGATAAGTGTGTGTGAAAGCCGTCCTTCACTAGCTTGTTGGGAACACAAAGTTTCTTTTCAGTTGCAAACTCCATTCCATACATATATATGGGGAGGTACTAGCTCCAACTCGGTTTGACAGTGAAAACTGCAGGAACTTCATACCGGCACTAGGAAACAGACTGAGAAAGCAGAGAAAAAGTGTCTCCTGCAACCCGTTCCCTTGGTGCTAGATGAACGAACGTCTCTCCACTTGCTCAGTTCTGAGAGATAAGTGTGTGTGAAAGCCGTCCTTCACCTAGCTTGTTGGGAACACAAAGTTTCTTTTCAGTTGCAAACTCCATTCCATACATATATATGGTTACGTAGAAGCTCCAACTCGGTTTGACAGTGAAAACTGCAGGAACTTCAAACCGGCACTAGGAAACAGAATGAGAAAGCAGAGAAAAAGTGTCTCCTGCAACCCGTTCCCTTGGTGCTAGATGAACGAACGTCTCTCCACATGCTCAGTTCTGAGAGATAAGTGCGTGTGAAAGCCGTCCTTCACCTAGCTTGTTGGGAACACAAAGTTTCTTTTCAGTTGCAAACTCCATTCCGTACATATATATGGGGAGGTACTAGCTCCAACTCGGTTTTACAGTGAAAACTGCAGGAACTTCAAACCGGCACTAGGAAACAGACTGAGAAAGCAGAGAAAAAGTGTCTCCTGCAACCCTTTCCCTTGGTGCTAGATGAACGAACGTCTCTCCACTTGCTCCGTACACAGAGATAAGTGTGTGTGAAAGCCGTCCTTCACCTAGCTTGATGGGAACACAAAGTTTCTTTTCAGTTGCAAACTCCATTCCATACATATATATGGGGAGGTAGAAGCTCCAACTCGTTTTACAGTGAAAACTGCAGGAACTTCAAACCGGCACTAGGAAACAGAATGAGAAACAGAGATATAGTGTCTCCGGCAACCCGTTCCCTTGGTGCTAGATGAACGAACGTCTCTCCACTTCCTCTGTTCTGAGAGATAAGTGTGTGTGAAAGCCGTCCTTCACCTAGCTTGTTGGGAACACAAAGTTTCTTTTCAGTTGCAAACTCCATTCCATACATATATATGGGGAGGTACAAGCTCCAACTCGGTTTTACAGTGAAAACTGCAGGAACTTCAAACCGGCACTAGGAAACAGACTGAGAAAGCAGAGAAAAAGTGTCTCCTGCAACCCGTTCCCTTGGTGCTAGATGAACGAACGTCTCTCCACTTGCTCTGTTCTGAGAGATAAGTGTGTGTGAAAACCGTCCTTCACCTAGCTTGTTGGGAACACAAAGTTTCTTTTCAGTTGCAAACTCCATTCCATACATATATATGGGTAGGTACAAGCTCCAAATCGGTTTTACAGTGAAAACTGCAGGAACTTCAAACCGGCACTAGGAAACAGACTGAGAAAGCAGAGAAAAAGTGTCTCCTGCAACCCGTTCCCTTGGTGCTAGATGAACGAACGTCTCTCCACTTGCTCAGTTCTGAGATAAGTGTGTGTGAAAGCCGTCTTTCACCTAGCTTGTTGGGAACACAAAGTTTCTTTTCAGATGCAAACTCCATTCCATACATATATATGGGGAGGTACTAGCTCCAACTCGGATTTACAGTGAAAACTGCAGGAACTTCAAACCGGCACTAGGAAACAGACTGAGGAAGCAGAGAAAAAGTGTCTCCTGCAACCCGTTCCCTTGGTGCTAGATGAACGAACGTCTCTCCACTTGCTCAGTTCTGAGAGATAAGTGTGTGTGAAAGCCGTCCTTCACCTAGCTTGTTGGGAACACAAAGTTTCTTTTCAGTTGCAAACTCCATTCCATACATATATATGGGGAGGTACAAGCTCCAACTCGGTTTTACAGTGAAAACTGCAGGAACTTCAAACCGGCACTAGGAAACAGACTGAGAAAGCAGAGAAAAAGTGTCTCCTGCAACCCGTTCCCTTGGTGCTAGATGAACGAACGTCTCTCCACTTGCTCTGTTCTGAGAGATAAGTGTGTGTGAAAGCCGTCCTTCACCTAGCTTGTTGGGAACACAAAGTTTCTTTTCAGTTGCAAACTCCATTCCATACATATATATGGGTAGGTACAAGCTCCAAATCGGTTTTACAGTGAAAACTGCAGGAACTTCAAACCGGCACTAGGAAACAGACTGAGAAAGCAGAGAAAAAGTGTCTCCTGCAACCCGTTCCCTTGGTGCTAGATGAACGAACGTCTCTCCACTTGCTCAGTTCTGAGAGATAAGTGTGTGTGAAAGCCGTCTTTCACCTAGCTTGTTGGGAACACAAAGTTTCTTTTCAGATGCAAACTCCATTCCATACATATATATGGGGAGGTACTAGCTCCAACTCGGATTTACAGTGAAAACTGCAGGAACTTCAAACCGGCACTAGGAAACAGACTGAGGAAGCAGAGAAAAAGTGTCTCCTGCAACCCGTTCCCTTGGTGCTAGATGAACGAACGTCTCTCCACTTGCTCAGTTCTGAGAGATAAGTGTGTGTGAAAGCCGTCCTTCACCTAGCTTGTTGGGAACACAAAGTTTCTTTTCAGTTGCAAACTCCATTCCATACATATATATGGGGAGGTACTAGCTCCAACTCGGGTTGACAGTGAAAACTGCAGGAACTTCAAACCGTCACTAGGAAACAGACTGAGAAAGCAGAGAAAAAGTGTCTCCTGCAACCCGTTCCCTTGGTGCTAGATGAACGAACGTCTCTCCACTTGCTCAGTTCTGAGAGATAAATGTGTGTGAAAGCCGTCCTTCACCTAGCTTGTTGGGAACACAAAGTTTCTTTTCAGTTGCAAACTCCATTCCATACATATATATGGGGAGGTACAAGCTCCAACTCGGTTTTACAGTGAAAAATGCAGGAACGTCAAACCGGCACTAGGAAACAGACTGAGAAAGCGTAGAGAAAGTGTCTCCTGCAACCCGTTCCGTTGGTGCTAGATGAACGAACGACTCTCCACTTCCTCAGTTCTGAGAGATAAGTGTGTGTGAAAGCCGTCCTTCACCTAGCTTGTTGGGAACACAAAGTTTCTTTTCAGTTGCAAACTCCATTCCATACATATATAGGGGGAGGTACTAGCTCCAACTCGGTTTGACAGTGAAAACTGCAGGAACTTCAAACCGGCACTAGGAAACAGACTGAGAAAGCAGAGAAAAAGTGTCTCCTGCAACCCGTTCCCTTGGTGCTAGATGAACGAACGTCTCTCCACTTGCTCAGTTCTGAGAGATAAGTGCGTGTGAAAGCCGTCCTTCACCTAGCTTGTTGGGAACACAAAGTTTCTTTTCAGTTGCAAACTCCATTCCATACATATATATGGGGAGGTACTAGCTCCAACTCGGTTTGACAGTGAAAACTGCAGGAACATCATACCGGCACTAGGAAACAGACTGAGAAAGCAGAGAAAAAGTGTCTCCTGCAACCCGTTCCCTTGGTGCTAGATGAACGAACGTCTCTCCACTTGCTCTGTTCTGAGAGATAAGTGCGTGTGAAAGCCGTCCTTCACCTAGCTTGTTGGGAACACAAAGTTTCTTTTGAGTTGCAAACTCCATTCCATACATATATATGGGGAGGTACTAGCTCCAACTCGGTTTGACAGTGAAAACTTCAGGAACTTCAAATCGGCACTAGGAAACAGACTGAGAAAGCAGAGAAAAAGTGTCTCCTGCAACCCGTTCCCTTGGTGCTAGATGAACGAACGTCTCTCCAATTGCTCAGTTCTGAGAGATAAGTGTGTGTGAAAGCCGTCCTTCACCTAGCTTGTTGGGAACACAAAGTTTCTTTTCAGTTGCAAACTCCATTCCATACATATATAGGGGGAGGTAGAATCTCCAACTCGGTTTGACAGTGAAAACTGCAGGAACTTCAAACCGGCACTAGGAAACAGACTGAGAAAGCAGAGAAAAAGTGTCTCCTGCAACCCGTTCCCTTGGTGCTAGATGAACGAACGTCTCTCCACTTGCTCAGTTCTGAGAGATAAGTGTGTGTGAAAGCCGTCCTTCACCTAGCTTGTTGGGAACACAAAGTTTCTTTTCAGTTGCAAACTCCATTCCATACATATATATGGTTACGTAGAAGCTCCAACTCGGTTTGACAGTGAAAATTGCAGGAACTTCAAACCGGCACTAGGAAACAGACTGAGAAAGCTGAGAAAAAGTGTCTCCTGCAACCCGTTCCCTTGGTGCTAGATGAACGAACGTCTCTCCACTTGCTCTGTTCTGAGAGATAAGTGTGTGTGAAAGCCGTCCTTCACTAGCTTGTTGGGAACACAAAGTTTCTTTTCAGTTGCAAACTCCATTCCATACATATATATGGGGAGGTACTAGCTCCAACTCGGTTTGACAGTGAAAACTGCAGGAACTTCATACCGGCACTAGGAAACAGACTGAGAAAGCAGAGAAAAAGTGTCTCCTGCAACCCGTTCCCTTGGTGCTAGATGAACGAACGTCTCTCCACTTGCTCAGTTCTGAGAGATAAGTGTGTGTGAAAGCCGTCCTTCACCTAGCTTGTTGGGAACACAAAGTTTCTTTTCAGTTGCAAACTCCATTCCATACATATATATGGAGAGGTACTAGCTCCAAATCGGTTTGACAGTGAAAACTGCAGGAACTTCAAACCGGCACTAGGAAACAGACTGAGAAAGCAGAGAAAAAGTGTCTCCTGCAACCCGTTCCCTTGGTGCTAGATGAACGAACGTCTCTCCACATGCTCAGTTCTGAGAGATAAGTGCGTGTGAAAGCCGTCCTTCACCTAGCTTGTTGGGAACACAAAGTTTCTTTTCAGTTGCAAACTCCATTCCGTACATATATATGGGGAGGTACTAGCTCCAACTCGGTTTTACAGTGAAAACTGCAGGAACTTCAAACCGGCACTAGGAAACAGACTGAGAAAGCAGAGAAAAAGTGTCTCCTGCAACCCTTTCCCTTGGTGCTAGATGAACGAACGTCTCTCCACTTGCTCCGTACACAGAGATAAGTGTGTGTGAAAGCCGTCCTTCACCTAGCTTGATGGGAACACAAAGTTTCTTTTCAGTTGCAAACTCCATTCCATACATATATATGGGGAGGTAGAAGCTCCAACTCGTTTGACAGTGAAAACTGCAGGAACTTCAAACCGGCACTAGGAAACAGAATGAGAAACAGAGATATAGTGTCTCCGGCAACCCGTTCCCTTGGTGCTAGATGAACGAACGTCTCTCCACTTCCTCTGTTCTGAGAGATAAGTGTGTGTGAAAGCCGTCCTTCACCTAGCTTGTTGGGAACACAAAGTTTCTTTTCAGTTGCAAACTCCATTCCATACATATATATGGGGAGGTACAAGCTCCAACTCGGTTTTACAGTGAAAACTGCAGGAACTTCAAACCGGCACTAGGAAACAGACTGAGAAAGCAGAGAAAAAGTGTCTCCTGCAACCCGTTCCCTTGGTGCTAGATGAACGAACGTCTCTCCACTTGCTCTGTTCTGAGAGATAAGTGTGTGTGAAAACCGTCCTTCACCTAGCTTGTTGGGAACACAAAGTTTCTTTTCAGTTGCAAACTCCATTCCATACATATATATGGGTAGGTACAAGCTCCAAATCGGTTTTACAGTGAAAACTGCAGGAACTTCAAACCGGCACTAGGAAACAGACTGAGAAAGCAGAGAAAAAGTGTCTCCTGCAACCCGTTCCCTTGGTGCTAGATGAACGAACGTCTCTCCACTTGCTCAGTTCTGAGATAAGTGTGTGTGAAAGCCGTCTTTCACCTAGCTTGTTGGGAACACAAAGTTTCTTTTCAGATGCAAACTCCATTCCATACATATATATGGGGAGGTACTAGCTCCAACTCGGATTTACAGTGAAAACTGCAGGAACTTCAAACCGGCACTAGGAAACAGACTGAGGAAGCAGAGAAAAAGTGTCTCCTGCAACCCGTTCCCTTGGTGCTAGATGAACGAACGTCTCTCCACTTGCTCAGTTCTGAGAGATAAGTGTGTGTGAAAGCCGTCCTTCACCTAGCTTGTTGGGAACACAAAGTTTCTTTTCAGTTGCAAACTCCATTCCATACATATATATGGGGAGGTACAAGCTCCAACTCGGTTTTACAGTGAAAACTGCAGGAACTTCAAACCGGCACTAGGAAACAGACTGAGAAAGCAGAGAAAAAGTGTCTCCTGCAACCCGTTCCCTTGGTGCTAGATGAACGAACGTCTCTCCACTTGCTCTGTTCTGAGAGATAAGTGTGTGTGAAAGCCGTCCTTCACCTAGCTTGTTGGGAACACAAAGTTTCTTTTCAGTTGCAAACTCCATTCCATACATATATATGGGTAGGTACAAGCTCCAAATCGGTTTTACAGTGAAAACTGCAGGAACTTCAAACCGGCACTAGGAAACAGACTGAGAAAGCAGAGAAAAAGTGTCTCCTGCAACCCGTTCCCTTGGTGCTAGATGAACGAACGTCTCTCCACTTGCTCAGTTCTGAGAGATAAGTGTGTGTGAAAGCCGTCTTTCACCTAGCTTGTTGGGAACACAAAGTTTCTTTTCAGATGCAAACTCCATTCCATACATATATATGGGGAGGTACTAGCTCCAACTCGGATTTACAGTGAAAACTGCAGGAACTTCAAACCGGCACTAGGAAACAGACTGAGGAAGCAGAGAAAAAGTGTCTCCTGCAACCCGTTCCCTTGGTGCTAGATGAACGAACGTCTCTCCACTTGCTCAGTTCTGAGAGATAAGTGCGTGTGAAAGCCGTCCTTCACCTAGCTTGTTGGGAACACAAAGTTTCTTTTCAGTTGCAAACTCCATTCCATACATATATATGGGGAGGTACTAGCTCCAACTCGGTTTGACAGTGAAAACTGCAGGAACATCATACCGGCACTAGGAAACAGACTGAGAAAGCAGAGAAAAAGTGTCTCCTGCAACCCGTTCCCTTGGTGCTAGATGAACGAACGTCTCTCCACTTGCTCTGTTCTGAGAGATAAGTGCGTGTGAAAGCCGTCCTTCACCTAGCTTGTTGGGAACACAAAGTTTCTTTTGAGTTGCAAACTCCATTCCATACATATATATGGGGAGGTACTAGCTCCAACTCGGTTTGACAGTGAAAACTTCAGGAACTTCAAATCGGCACTAGGAAACAGACTGAGAAAGCAGAGAAAAAGTGTCTCCTGCAACCCGTTCCCTTGGTGCTAGATGAACGAACGTCTCTCCAATTGCTCAGTTCTGAGAGATAAGTGTGTGTGAAAGCCGTCCTTCACCTAGCTTGTTGGGAACACAAAGTTTCTTTTCAGTTGCAAACTCCATTCCATACATATATAGGGGGAGGTAGAATCTCCAACTCGGTTTGACAGTGAAAACTGCAGGAACTTCAAACCGGCACTAGGAAACAGACTGAGAAAGCAGAGAAAAAGTGTCTCCTGCAACCCGTTCCCTTGGTGCTAGATGAACGAACGTCTCTCCACTTGCTCAGTTCTGAGAGATAAGTGTGTGTGAAAGCCGTCCTTCACCTAGCTTGTTGGGAACACAAAGTTTCTTTTCAGTTGCAAACTCCATTCCATACATATATATGGTTACGTAGAAGCTCCAACTCGGTTTGACAGTGAAAACTGCAGGAACTTCAAACCGGCACTAGGAAACAGACTGAGAAAGCTGAGAAAAAGTGTCTCCTGCAACCCGTTCCCTTGGTGCTAGATGAACGAACGTCTCTCCACTTGCTCTGTTCTGAGAGATAAGTGTGTGTGAAAGCCGTCCTTCACTAGCTTGTTGGGAACACAAAGTTTCTTTTCAGTTGCAAACTCCATTCCATACATCTATATGGGGAGGTACTAGCTCCAACTCGGTTTGACAGTGAAAACTGCAGGAACTTCATACCGGCACTAGGAAACAGACTGAGAAAGCAGAGAAAAAGTGTCTCCTGCAACCCGTTCCCTTGGTGCTAGATGAACGAACGTCTCTCCACTTGCTCAGTTCTGAGAGATAAGTGTGTGTGAAAGCCGTCCTTCACCTAGCTTGTTGGGAACACAAAGTTTCTTTTCAGTTGCAAACTCCATTCCATACATATATATGGTTACGTAGAAGCTCCAACTCGGTTTGACAGTGAAAACTGCAGGAACTTCAAACCGGCACTAGGAAACAGACTGAGAAAGCTGAGAAAAAGTGTCTCCTGCAACCCGTTCCCTTGGTGCTAGATGAACGAACGTCTCTCCACTTGCTCAGTTCTGAGAGATAAGTGTGTGTGAAAGCCGTCCTTCACCTAGCTTGTTGGGAACACAAAGTTTCTTTTCAGTTGCAAACTCCATTCCATACATATATATGGAGAGGTACTAGCTCCAAATCGCTTTGACAGTAAAAACTGCAGGAACTTCAAACCGGCACTAGGAAACAGACTGAGAAAGCAGAGAAAAAGTGTCTCCTGCAACCCGTTCCCTTGGTGCTAGATGAACGAACGTCTCTCCACATGCTCAGTTCTGAGAGATAAGTGCGTGTGAAAGCCGTCCTTCACCTAGCTTGTTGGGAACACAAAGTTTCTTTTCAGTTGCAAACTCCATTCCGTACATATATATGGGGAGGTACTAGCTCCAACTCGGTTTTACAGTGAAAACTGCAGGAACTTCAAACCGGCACTAGGAAACAGACTGAGAAAGCAGAGAAAAAGTGTCTCCTGCAACCCTTTCCCTTGGTGCTAGATGAACGAACGTCTCTCCACTTGCTCCGTACACAGAGATAAGTGTGTGTGAAAGCCGTCCTTCACCTAGCTTGATGGGAACACAAAGTTTCTTTTCAGTTGCAAACTCCATTCCATACATATATATGGGGAGGTAGAAGCTCCAACTCGTTTGACAGTGAAAACTGCAGGAACTTCAAACCGGCACTAGGAAACAGAATGAGAAAGCAGAGATATAGTGTCTCCGGAAACCCGTTCCCTTGGTGCTAGATGAACGAACGTCTCTCCACTTGCTCAGTTCTGAGAGATAAGTGTGTGTGAAAGCCGTCCTTCACCTAGCTTGTTGGGAACACAAAGTTTCTTTTCAGTTGCAAACTCCATTCCATACATATATATGGGGAGGTACAAGCTCCAACTCGGTTTTACAGTGAAAACTGCAGGAACTTCAAACCGGCACTAGGAAACAGACTGAGAAAGCAGAGAAAAAGTGTCTCCTGCAACCCGTTCCCTTGGTGCTAGATGAACGAACGTCTCTCCACTTGCTCTGTTCTGAGAGATAAGTGTGTGTGAAAGCCGTCCTTCACCTAGCTTGTTGGGAACACAAAGTTTCTTTTCAGTTGCAAACTCCATTCCATACATATATATGGGTAGGTACAAGCTCCAAATCGGTTTTACAGTGAAAACTGCAGGAACTTCAAACCGGCACTAGGAAACAGACTGAGAAAGCAGAGAAAAAGTGTCTCCTGCAACCCGTTCCCTTGGTGCTAGATGAACGAACGTCTCTCCACTTGCTCAGTTCTGAGATAAGTGTGTGTGAAAGCCGTCTTTCACCTAGCTTGTTGGGAACACAAACTTTCTTTTCAGATGCAAACTCCATTCCATACATATATATGGGGAGGTACTAGCTCCAACTCGGATTTACAGTGAAAACTGCAGGAACTTCAAACCGGCACTAGGAAACAGACTGAGGAAGCAGAGAAAAAGTGTCTCCTGCAACCCGTTCCCTTGGTGCTAGATGAACGAACGTCTCTCCACTTGCTCAGTTCTGAGAGATAAGTGTGTGTGAAAGCCGTCCTTCACCTAGCTTGTTGGGAACACAAAGTTTCTTTTCAGTTGCAAACTCCATTCCATACATATATATGGGGAGGTACAAGCTCCAACTCTGTTTTACAGTGAAAACTGCAGGAACTTCAAACCGGCACTAGGAAACAGACTGAGAAAGCAGAGAAAAAGTGTCTCCTGCAACCCGTTCCCTTGGTGCTAGATGAACGAACGTCTCTCCACTTGCTCTGTTCTGAGAGATAAGTGTGTGTGAAAGCCGTCCTTCACCTAGCTTGTTGGGAACACAAAGTTTCTTTTCAGTTGCAAACTCCATTCCATACATATATATGGGTAGGTACAAGCTCCAAATCGGTTTTACAGTGAAAACTGCAGGAACTTCAAACCGGCACTAGGAAACAGACTGAGAAAGCAGAGAAAAAGTGTCTCCTGCAACCCGTTCCCTTGGTGCTAGATGAACGAACGTCTCTCCACTTGCTCAGTTCTGAGAGATAAGTGTGTGTGAAAGCCGTCTTTCACCTAGCTTGTTGGGAACACAAAGTTTCTTTTCAGATGCAAACTCCATTCCATACATATATATGGGGAGGTACTAGCTCCAACTCGGATTTACAGTGAAAACTGCAGGAACTTCAAACCGGCACTAGGAAACAGACTGAGGAAGCAGAGAAAAAGTGTCTCCTGCAACCCGTTCCCTTGGTGCTAGATGAACGAACGTCTCTCCACTTGCTCAGTTCTGAGAGATAAGTGTGTGTGAAAGCCGTCCTTCACCTAGCTTGTTGGGAACACAAAGTTTCTTTTCAGTTGCAAACTCCATTCCATACATATATATGGGGAGGTACTAGCTCCAACTCGGGTTGACAGTGAAAACTGCAGGAACTTCAAACCGTCACTAGGAAACAGACTGAGAAAGCAGAGAAAAAGTGTCTCCTGCAACCCGTTCCCTTGGTGCTAGATGAACGAACGTCTCTCCACTTGCTCAGTTCTGAGAGATAAGTGTGTGTGAAAGCCGTCCTTCACCTAGCTTGTTGGGAACACAAAGTTTCTTTTCAGTTGCAAACTCCATTCCATACATATATATGGGGAGGTACAAGCTCCAACTCGGTTTTACAGTGAAAAATGCAGGAACGTCAAACCGGCACTAGGAAACAGACTGAGAAAGCGTAGAGAAAGTGTCTCCTGCAACCCGTTCCGTTGGTGCTAGATGAACGAACGACTCTCCACTTGCTCAGTTCTGAGAGATAAGTGTGTGTGAAAGCCGTCCTTCACCTAGCTTGTTGGGAACACAAAGTTTCTTTTCAGTTGCAAACTCCATTCCATACATATATAGGGGGAGGTACTAGCTCCAACTCGGTTTGACAGTGAAAACTGCAGGAACTTCAAACCGGCACTAGGAAACAGACTGAGAAAGCAGAGAAAAAGTGTCTCCTGCAACCCGTTCCCTTGGTGCTAGATGAACGAACGTCTCTCCACTTGCTCAGTTCTGAGAGATAAGTGTGTGTGAAAGCCGTCCTTCACCTAGCTTGTTGGGAACACAAAGTTTCTTTTCAGTTGCAAACTCCATTCCATACATATATATGGGGAGGTACTAGCTCCAACTCGGTTTGACAGTGAAAACAGCAGGAACATCATACCGGCACTAGGAAACAGACTGAGAAAGCAGAGAAAAAGTGTCTCCTGCAACCCGTTCCCTTGGTGCTAGATGAACGAACGTCTCTCCACTTGCTCTGTTCTGAGAGATAAGTGCGTGTGAAAGCCGTCCTTCACCTAGCTTGTTGGGAACACAAAGTTTCTTTTGAGTTGCAAACTCCATTCCATACATATATATGGGGAGGTACTAGCTCCAACTCGGTTTGACAGTGAAAACTTCAGGAACTTCAAATCGGCACTAGGAAACAGACTGAGAAAGCAGAGAAAAAGTGTCTCCTGCAACCCGTTCCCTTGGTGCTAGATGAACGAACGTCTCTCCAATTGCTCAGTTCTGAGAGATAAGTGTGTGTGAAAGCCGTCCTTCACCTAGCTTGTTGGGAACACAAAGTTTCTTTTCAGTTGCAAACTCCATTCCATACATATATAGGGGGAGGTAGAATCTCCAACTCGGTTTGACAGTGAAAACTGCAGGAACTTCAAACCGGCACTAGGAAACAGACTGAGAATGCAGAGAAAAAGTGTCTCCTGCAACCCGTTCCCTTGGTGCTAGATGAACGAACGTCTCTCCACTTGCTCAGTTCTGAGAGATAAGTGTGTGTGAAAGCCGTCCTTCACCTAGCTTGTTGGGAACACAAAGTTTCTTTTCAGTTGCAAACTCCATTCCATACATATATATGGTTACGTAGAAGCTCCAACTCGGTTTGACAGTGAAAACTGCAGGAACTTCAAACCGGCACTAGGAAACAGACTGAGAAAGCTGAGAAAAAGTGTCTCCTGCAACCCGTTCCCTTGGTGCTAGATGAACGAACGTCTCTCCACTTGCTCTGTTCTGAGAGATAAGTGTGTGTGAAAGCCGTCCTTCACCTAGCTTGTTGGGAACACAAAGTTTCTTTTCAGTTGCAAACTCCATTCCATACATATATATGGGGAGGTACTAGCTCCAACTCGGTTTGACAGTGAAAACTGCAGGAACTTCATACCGGCACTAGGAAACAGACTGAGAAAGCAGAGAAAAAGTGTCTCCTGCAACCCGTTCCCTTGGTGCTAGATGAACGAACGTCTCTCCACTTGCTCAGTTCTGAGAGATAAGTGTGTGTGAAAGCCGTCCTTCACCTAGCTTGTTGGGAACACAAAGTTTCTTTTCAGTTGCAAACTCCATTCCATACATATATATGGTTACGTAGAAGCTCCAACTCGGTTTGACAGTGAAAACTGCAGGAACTTCAAACCGGCACTAGGAAACAGACTGAGAAAGCTGAGAAAAACTGTCTCCTGCAACCCGTTCCCTTGGTGCTAGATGAACGAACGTCTCTCCACTTGCTCAGTTCTGAGAGATAAGTGTGTGTGAAAGCCGTCCTTCACCTAGCTTGTTGGGAACACAAAGTTTCTTTTCAGTTGCAAACTCCATTCCATACATATATATGTGGAGGTACTAGCTCCAACTCGGTTTGACAGTGAAAACTGCAGGAACTTCATACCGGCACTAGGAAACAGACTGAGAAAGCAGAGAAAAAGTGTCTCCTGCAACCCGTTCCCTTGGTGCTAGATGAACGAACGTCTCTCCACTTGCTCAGTTCTGAGAGATAAGTGTGTGTGAAAGCCGTCCTTCACCTAGCTTGTTGGGAACACAAAGTTTCTTTTCAGTTGCAAACTCCATTCCATACATATATATGGGGAGGTACTAGCTCCAACTCGGTTTTACACTGAAAACTGCAGGAACTTCAAACCGGCACTAGGAAACAGACTGAGAAAGCAGAGAAAAAGTGTCTCCTGCAACCCGTTCCCTTGGTGCTAGATGAACGAACGTCTCTCCACTTGCTCTGTTCTGAGAGATAAGTGTGTGTGAAAGCCGTCCTTCACCTAGCTTGTTGGGAACACAAAGTTTCTTTTCAGTTGCAAACTCCATTCCATACATATATATGGGGAGGTACTAGCTCCAACTCGGTTTGACAGTGAAAACTGCAGGAACTTCAAACCGGCAGTAGGAATCAGACTGAGAAAGCAGAGAAAAAGTGTCTCCTGCAACCCTTTCCCTTGGTGCTAGATGAACGAACGTCTCTCCACTTGCTCAGTTCTGAGAGATAAGTGCGTGTGAAAGCCGTCCTTCACCTAGCTTGTTGGGAACACAAAGTTTCTTTTCAGTTGCAAACTCCATTCCATACATCTATATGGGGAGGTACTAGCTCCAACTCGGTTTGACAGTGAAAACTGCAGGAACTTCAAACCGGCAGTAGGAATCAGACTGAGAAAGCAGAGAAAAAGTGTCTCCTGCAACCCGTTCCCTTGGTGCTAGATGAACGAACGTCTCTCCACTTGCTCAGTTCTGAGAGATAAGTGCGTGTGAAAGCCGTCCTTCACCTAGCTTGTTGGGAACACAATGTTTCTTTTCAGTTGCAAACTCCATTCCATACATATATATGGGGAGGTAGAAGCTCCAACTCGGTTTGACAGTGAAAAATGCAGGAACTTCAAACCGGCACTAGGAAACAGACTGAGAAAGCAGAGAAAAAGTGTCTCCTGCAACCCGTTCCCTTGGTGCTAGATGAACGAACGTCTCTCCACTTGCTCTGTTCTGAGAGATAAGTGTGTGTGAAAGCCGTACTTCACCTAGCTTGTTGGGAACACAAATTTTCTTTTCAGTTGCAAACTCCATTCCATACATATATATGGGGAGGTACAAGCTCCAACTCGGTTTGACAGTGAAAACTGCAGGAACTTCAAACCGGCACTAGGAAACAGACTGAGAAAGCAGAGAAAAAGTGTCTCCTGCAACCCGTTCCCTAGGTACTAGATGAACGAACGTCTCTCCACTTGCTCAGTTCTGAGAGATATGTGTGTGTGAAAGCCGTCCTTCACATATCTTGTTGGGAACACAAAGTTTCTTTTCAGTTGCAAACTCCATTCCATACATATATATGGGGAGGTAGAAGCTCGAACTTGGTTTTACAGTGAAAACTGCAGGAACTTCAAACCGGCACTAGGAAACAGACTGAGAAAGCAGAGAAAAAGTGTCTCCTGCAACCCGTTCCCTTGGTGCTAGATGAACGAACGTCTCTCCACTTGCTCAGTTCTGAGAGATAAGTGTGTGTGAAAGCCGTACTTCACCTAGCTTGATGGGAACACAAAGTTTCTTTTCAGGTGCAAACTCCATTCCATACATATATATGGGGAGGTAGAAGCTCCAACTCGGTTTGACAGTGAAAACTGCAGGAACTTCAAACCGGCACTAGGAAACAGACTGAGAAAGCAGAGAAAAAGTGTCTCCTGCAACCCGTTCCCTTGGTGCTAGATGAACGAACGTCTCTCCACTTGCTCAGTTCTGAGAGATAAGTGTGTGTGAAAGCCGTCCTTCACCTAGCTTGTTGGGAACACAAAGTTTCTTTTCAGTTGCAAACTCCATTCCATACATATATATGGGGAGGTACAAGCTCCAACTCGGTTTGACAGTGAAAACTGCAGGAACTTCAAACCGGCACTAGGAAACAGACTGAGAATGCAGAGAAAAAGTGTCTCCTGCAACCCGTTCCCTAGGTGCTAGATGAACGAACGTCTCTCCACTTGCTCAGTTCTGAGAGATAAGTGTGTGTGAAAGCCGTCCTTCACCTAGCTTGTTGGGAACACAAAGTTTCTTTTCAGTTGCAAACTCCATTCCATACATATATATGGGGAGGTAAAAGCTCCAACTCGGTTTGACAGTGAAAACTGCAGGAACTTCAAACCGGCACTAGGAAACAGACTGAGAATGCAGAGAAAAAGTGTCTCCTGCAACCCGTTCCCTAGGTGCTAGATGAACGAACGTCTCTCCACTTGCTCAGTTCTGAGAGATAAGTGTGTGTGAAAGCCGTCCTTCACCTAGCTTGTTGAGAACACAAAGTTTCTTTTCAGTTGCAAACTCCATTCCATACATATATATGGGGAGGTAGAAGCTCCAACTCGGTTTTACAGTGAAAACTGCAGGAACTTCAAACCGGCACTAGGAAACAGACTGAGAAAGCAGAGAAAAAGTGTCTCCTGCAACCCGTTCCCTTGGTGCTAGATGAACGAACGTCTCTCCACTTGCTCAGTTTTGAGAGATAAGTGTGTGTGAAAGCCGTCCTTCACCTATCTTGTTGGGAACACAAAGTTTCTTTTCAGTTGCAAACTCCATTCCATACATATATATGGGGAGGTAGAAGCTCCAACTCGGTTTTACAGTGAAAACTGCAGGAACTTCAAACCGGCACTAGGAAACAGACTGAGAAAGCAGAGAAAAAGTGTCTCCTGCAACCCGTTCCCTTGGTGCTAGATGAACGAACGTCTCTCCACTTGCTCAGTTCTGAGAGATAAGTGTGTGTGAAAGCCGTACTTCACCTAGCTTGATGGAACACAAAGTTTCTTTTCAGTTGCAAACTCCATTCCATACATATATATGGGGAGGTACAAGCTCCAACTCGGTTTGACAGTGAAAACTGCAGGAACTTCAAACCGGCACTAGGAAACAGACTGAGAAATCAGAGAAAAAGTTTCTCCTGCAACCCGTTCCCTTGGTGCTAGATGAACGAACGTCTCTCCACTTGCTCAGTTCTGAGAGATAAGTGTGTGTGAAAGCCGTCCTTCACCTAGCTTGTTGGGAACACAAAGTTTCTTTTCAGTTTCAAACTCCATTCCATACATATATATGGGGAGGTACAAGCTCCAACTCGGTTTGACAGTGAAAACTGCAGGAACTTCAAACCGGCACTAGGAAACAGACTTAGAAAGCAGAGAAAAAGTGTCTCCTGCAACCCGTTCCCTTGGTGCTAGATGAACGAACGTCTCTCCACTTGCTCAGTTCTGAGAGATAAGTGTGTGTGAAAGCCGTCCTTCAACTAGCTTGTTGGGAACACAAAGTTTCTTTTCAGTTGCAAACTCCATTCCATACATATATATGGTGAGGTACAAGCTCCAACTCGGTTTTACAGTGAAAAATGCAGGAACGTCAAACCGGCACTAGGAAACAGACTGAGAAAGCAGAGAGAAAGTGTCTCCTGCAACCCGTTCCCTTGGTGCTAGATGAACGAACGTCTCTCCACTTGCTCTGTTCTGAGAGATAAGTGTGTGTGAAAGCCGTCCTTAACCTTGCTTGTTGGGAACACAAAGTTTCTTTTCAGTTGCAAACTCCAATCCATACATATATATGGGGAGGTACTAGCTCCAACTCGCTTTGACAGTGAAAACTGCAGGAACTTCAAACCGGCACTAGGAAACAGACTGAGAAAGCAGAGAAAAAGTGTCTCCTGCAACCCGTTCCCTTGGTGCTAGATGAACGAACGTCTCTCCACTTGCTCAGTTCTGAGAGATAAGTGTGTGTGAAAGCCGTCCTTCACCTAGCTTGTTGGGAACACAAAGTTTCTTTTCAGTTGCAAACTCCATTCCATACATATATATGGGGAGGTACTAGCTCCAAATCGGTTTGACAGTGAAAACTGCAGGAACTTCAAACCGGCACTAGGAAACAGACTGAGAAAGCAGAGAAAAAGTGTCTCCTGCAACCCGTTCCCTTGGTGCTAGATGAACGAACGTCTCTCCACATGCTCAGTTCTGAGAGATAAGTGCGTGTGAAAGCCGTCCTTCACCTAGCTTGTTGGGAACACAAAGTTTCTTTTCAGTTGCAAACTCCATTCCATACATATATATGGGGAGGTACTAGCTCCAACTCGGTTTGACAGTGAAAACTGCAGGAACTTCAAACCGGCACTAGGAAACAGACTGAGAAAGCAGAGAAAAAGTGTCTCCTGCAACCCTTTCCCTTGGTGCTAGATGAACGAACGTCTCTCCACTTGCTCCGTACAGAGAGATAAGTGTGTGTGAAAGCCGTCCTTCACCTAGCTTGATGGGAACACAAAGTTTCTTTTCAGTTGCAAACTCCATTCCATACATATATATGGGGAGGTAGAAGCTCCAACTCGTTTGACAGTGAAAACTGCAGGAACTTCAAACCGGCACTAGGAAACAGAATGAGAAAGCAGAGAAATAGTGTCTCCGGCAACCCGTTCCCTTGGTGCTAGATGAACGAACGTCTCTCCACTTGCTCAGTTCTGAGAGATAAGTGTGTGTGAAAGCCGTCCTTCACCTAGCTTGTTGGGAACACAAAGTTTCTTTTCAGTTGCAAACTCCATTCCATACATATATATGGGGAGGTACAAGCTCCAACTCGGTTTTACAGTGAAAACTGCAGGAACTTCAAACCGGCACTAGGAAACAGAATCAGAAAGCAGAGAAAAAGTGTCTCCTGCAACCCGTTCCCTTGGTGCTAGATGAACGAACGTCTCTCCACTTGCTCAGTTCTGAGAGATAAGTGTGTGTGAAAGCCGTCCTTCACCTAGCTTGTTGGGAACACAAAGTTTCTTTTCAGTTGCAAACTCCATTCCATACATATATATGGGTAGGTACAAGCTCCAAATCGGTTTTACAGTGAAAACTGCAGGAACTTCAAACCGGCACTAGGAAACAGACTGAGAAAGCAGAGAAAAAGTGTCTCCTGCAACCCGTTCCCTTGGTGCTAGATGAACGAACGTCTCTCCACTTGCTCAGTTCTGAGAGATAAGTGTGTGTGAAAGCCGTCTTTCACCTAGCTTGTTGGGAACACAAAGTTTCTTTTCAGATGCAAACTCCATTCCATACATATATATGGGGAGGTACTAGCTCCAACTCGGTTTTACAGTGAAAACTGCAGGATCTTCAAACCGGCACTAGGAAACAGACTGAGAAAGCAGAGAAAAAGTGTCTCCTGCAACCCGTTCCCTTGGTGCTAGATGAACGAACGTCTCTCCACTTGCTCAGTTCTGATAGATAAGTGTGTGTGAAAGCCGTCCTTCACCTAGCTTGTTGGGAACACAAAGTTTCTTTTCAGTTGCAAACTCCATTCCATACATATATATGGGGAGGTACTAGCTCCAACTCGCTTTGACAGTGAAAACTGCAGGAACTTCAAACCGGCACTAGGAAACAGACTGAGAAAGCAGAGAAAAAGTTTCTCCTGCAACCCGTTCCCTTGGTGCTAGATGAACGAACGTCTCTCCACTTGCTCAGTTCTGAGAGATAAGTGTGTGTGAAAGCCGTCCTTCACCTAGCTTGTTGGGAACACAAAGTTTCTTTTCAGTTGCAAACTCCATTCCATACATATATATGGGGAGGTACTAGCTCCAACTCGGTTTTACAGTGAAAAATGCAGGAACGTCAAACCGGCACTAGGAAACAGACTGAGAAAGCGTAGAGAAAGTGTCCCCTGCAACCCGTTCCGTTGGTGCTAGATGAACGAACGACTCTCCACTTGCTCAGTTCTGAGAGATAAGTGTGTGTGAAAGCCGTCCTTCACCTAGCTTGTTGGGAACACAAAGTTTCTTTTCAGTTGCAAACACCATTCCATACATATATATGGGGAGGTACTAGCTCCAACTCGGTTTGACAGTGAAAACTGCAGGAACTTCAAACCGGCACTAGGAAACAGACTGAGAAAGCAGAGAAAAAGTGTCTCATGCAACCCGTTCCCTTGGTGCTAGATGAACGAAAGTCTCTCCACTTGCTCAGTTCTGAGAGATACGTGGGTGTGAAACCCGTCCTTCACCTATCTTGTTGGGAACACAAAGTTTCTTTTCAGTTGCAAACTCCATTCCATACATATATATGGGGAGGTAGAAGCTCCAACTCGGTTTTACAGTGAAAAATGCAGGAACGTCAAACCGGCACTAGGAAACAGACTGAGAAAGCAGAGAAAAAGTGTCCCCTGCAACCCGTTCCGTTGGTGCTAGATGAACGAACGACTCTCCACTTGCTCAGTTCTGAGAGATAAGTGTGTGTGAAAGCCGTCCTTCACCTTGCTTGTTGGGAACACAAAGTTTCTTTTCAGTTGCAAACAACATTCCATACATATATATGGGGAGGTACTAGCTCCAACTCGGTTTGACAGTGAAAACTGCAGGAACTTCAAACCGGCACTAGGAAACAGACTGAGAAAGCAGAGAAAAAGTGTCTCATGCAACCCGTTCCCTTGGTGCTAGATGAACGAAAGTCTCTCCTCTTGCTCAGTTCTGAGAGATACGTGGGTGTGAAACCCGTCCTTCACCTATCTTGTTGGGAACACAAAGTTTCTTTTCAGTTGCAAACTCCATTCCATACATATATATGGGGAGGTAGAAGCTCCAACTCGGTTTTACAGTGAAAACTGCAGGAACTTCAAACCGGCACTAGGAAACAGACTGAGAAAGCAGAGAAAAAGTGTCTCCTGCAAACCGTTCCCTAGGTACTAGATGAACGAACGTCTCTCCACTTGCTCAGTTCTGAGAGATAAGTGTGTGTGAAAGCCGTCCTTCACATATCTTGTTGGGAACACAAAGTTTCTTTTCAGTTGCAAACTTCATTCCATACATATATATGGGGAGGTAGAAGCTCGAACTCGGTTTTACAGTGAAAACTGCAGGAACTTCAAACCGGCACTAGGAAACAGACTGAGAAAGCAGAGAAAAAGTGTCTCCTGCAACCCGTTCCCTTGGTGCTAGATGAACGAACGTCTCTCCACTTGCTCACTTCTGATAGATATGTGTGTGTGAAAGCCGTACTTCACCTAGCTTGTTGGGAACACAAAGTTTCTTTTCAGTTGCAAACTCCATTCCATACATATATATGGGGAGGTAGAAGCTCCAACTCGGTTTGACAGTGAAAACTGCAGGAACTTCAAACCGGCACTAGGAAACAGACTGAGAAAGCAGAGAAAAAGTGTCTCCTGCAACCCGTTCCCTAGGTACTAGATGAACGAACGTCTCTCCACTTGCTCAGTTCTGAGAGATAAGTGTGTGTGAAAGCCGTCCTTCACATATCTTGTTGGGAACACAAAGTTTCTTTTCAGTTGCAAACTTCATTCCATACATATATATGGTGAGGTAGAAGCTCGAACTCGGTTTTACAGTGAAAACTGCAGGAACTTCAAACCGGCACTAGGAAACAGACTGAGAAAGCAGAGAAAAAGTTTCTCCTGCAACCCGTTCCCTTGGGGCTAGATGAACGAACGTCTCTCCACTTGCTCAGTTCTGAGAGATAAGTGTGTGTGAAAGCCGTCCTTCACCTAGCTTGTTGGGAACACAAAGTTTCTTTTCAGTTGCAAACTCCATTCCATACATATATATGGGGAGGTACTAGCTCCAACTCGGTTTTACAGTGAAAAATGCAGGAACGTCAAACCGGCACTAGGAAACAGACTGAGAAAGCGTAGAGAAAGTGTCCCCTGCAACCCGTTCCGTTGGTGCTAGATGAACGAACGACTATCCACTTGCTCAGTTCTGAGAGATAAGTGTGTGTGAAAGCCGTCCTTCACCTAGCTTGTTGGGAACACAAAGTTTCTTTTCAGTTGCAAACACCATTCCATACATATATATGGGGAGGTACTAGCTCCAACTCGGTTTGACAGTGAAAACTGCAGGAACTTCAAACCGGCACTAGGAAACAGACTGAGAAAGCAGAGAAATAGTGTCTCATGCAACCCGTTCCCTTGGTGCTAGATGAACGAAAGTCTCTCCACTTGCTCAGTTCTGAGAGATACGTGGGTGTGAAACCCGTCCTTCACCTATCTTGTTGGGAACACAAAGTTTCTTTTCAGTTGCAAACTCCATTCCATACATATATATGGGGAGGTAGAAGCTCCAACTCGGTTTTACAGTGAAAAATGCAGGAACGTCAAACCGGCACTAGGAAACAGACTGAGAAAGCGTAGAGAAAGTGTCCCCTGCAACCCGTTCCGTTGGTGCTAGATGAACGAACGACTCTCCACTTGCTCAGTTCTGAGAGATAAGTGTGTGTGAAAGCCGTCCTTCACCTTGCTTGTTGGGAACACAAAGTTTCTTTTCAGTTGCAAACAACATTCCATACATATATATGGGGAGGTACTAGCTCCAACTCGGTTTGACAGTGAAAACTGCAGGAACTTCAAACCGGCACTAGGAAACAGACTGAGAAAGCAGAGAAAAAGTGTCTCATGCAACCCGTTCCCTTGGTGCTAGATGAACGAAAGTCTCTCCACTTGCTCAGTTCTGAGAGATACGTGGGTGTGAAACCCGTCCTTCACCTATCTTGTTGGGAACACAAAGTTTCTTTTCAGTTGCAAACTCCATTCCATACATATATATGGGGAGGTAGAAGCTCCAACTCGGTTTTACAGTGAAAACTGCAGGAACTTCAAACCGGCACTAGGAAACAGACTGAGAAAGCAGAGAAAAAGTGTCTCCTGCAACCCGTTCCCTAGGTACTAGATGAACGAACGTCTCTCCACTTGCTCAGTTCTGAGAGATAAGTGTGTGTGAAAGCCGTCCTTCACATATCTTGTTGGGAACACAAAGTTTCTTTTCAGTTGCAAACTTCATTCCATACATATATATGGGGAGGTAGAAGCTCGAACTCGGTTTTACAGTGAAAACTGCAGGAACTTCAAACCGGCACTAGGAAACAGACTGAGAAAGCAGAGAAAAAGTGTCTCCTGCAACCCGTTCCCTTGGTGCTAGATGAACGAACGTCTCTCCACTTGCTCACTTCTGATAGATATGTGTGTGTGAAAGCCGTCCTTCACCTAGCTTGTTGGGAACACAAAGTTTCTTTTCAGTTGCAAACTCCATTCCATACATATATATGGGGAGGTAGAAGCTCCAACTCGGTTTGACAGTGAAAACTGCAGGAACTTCAAACCGGCACTAGGAAACAGACTGAGAAAGCAGAGAAAAAGTGTCTCCTGCAACCCGTTCCCTAGGTACTAGATGAACGAACGTCTCTCCACTTGCTCAGTTCTGAGAGATAAGTGTGTGTGAAAGCCGTCCTTCACATATCTTGTTGGGAACACAAAGTTTCTTTTCAGTTGCAAACTTCATTCCATACATATATATGGGGAGGTAGAAGCTCGAACTCGGTTTTACAGTGAAAACTGCAGGAACTTCAAACCGGCACTAGGAAACAGACTGAGAAAGCAGAGAAAAAGTGTCTCCTGCAACCCGTTCCCTTGGTGCTAGATGAACGAACGTCTCTCCACTTGCTCAATTCTGATAGATATGTGTGTGTGAAAGCCGTCCTTCACCTAGCTTGTTGGGAACACAAAGTTTCTTTTCAGTTGCAAACTCCATTCCATACATATATATGGGGAGGTAGAAGCTCCAACTCGGTTTGACAGTGAAAACTGCAGGAACTTCAAACCGGCACTAGGAAACAGACTGAGAAAGCCGAGAAAAAGTGTCTCCTGCAACCCGTTCCCTAGGTACTAGATGAACGAACGTCTCTCCACTTGCTCAGTTCTGAGAGATAAGTGTGTGTGAAAGCCGTCCTTCACATATCTTGTTGGGAACACAAAGTTTCTTTTCAGTTGCAAACTTCATTCCATACATATATATGGGGAGGTAGAAGCTCGAACTCGGTTTTACAGTGAAAACTGCAGGAACTTCAAACCGGCACTAGGAAACAGACTGAGAAAGCAGAGAAAAAGTGTCACCTGCAACCCGTTCCCTTGGTGCTAGATGAACGAACGTCTCTCCACTTGCTCTGTTCTGAGAGATAAGTGTGTGTGAAAGCCGTACTTCACCTAGCTTGATGGGAACACAAAGTTTCTTTTCAGTTGCAAACTCCATTCCATACATATATATGGGGAGGTAGAAGCTCCAACTCGGTTTGACAGTGAAAACTGCAGGAACTTCAAACCGGCACTAGGAAACAGACTGAGAAAGCAGAGAAAAAGTGTCTCCTGCAACCCGTTCCCTTGGTGCTAGATGAACGAACGTCTCTCCACTTGCTCAGTTCTGAGAGATATGTGTGTGTGAAAGCCGTCCTTCACCTAGCTTGTTGGGAACACAAAGTTTCTTTTCAGTTGCAAACTCCATTCCATACATATATATGGGGAGGTAGAAGCTCCAACTCGGTTTGACAGTGAAAACTGCAGGAACTTCAAACCGGCACTAGGAAACAGACTGAGAATGCAGAGAAAAAGTGTCTCCTGCAACCCGTTCCCTAGGTGCTAGATGAACGAACGTCTCTCCACTTGCTCAGTTCTGAGAGATAAATGTGTGTGAAAGCCGTCCTTCACCTAGCTTGTTGGGAACACAAAGTTTCTTTTCAGTTGCAAACTCCATTCCATACATATATATGGGGAGGTAAAAGCTCCAACTCGGTTTGACAGTGAAAACTGCAGGAACTTCAAACCGGCACTAGGAAACAGACTGAGAATGCAGAGAAAAAGTGTCTCCTGCAACCCGTTCCCTAGGTGCTAGATGAACGAACGTCTCTCCACTTGCTCAGTTCTGAGAGATAAGTGTGTGTGAAAGCCGTCCTTCACCTAGCTTGTTGAGAACACAAAGTTTCTTTTCAGTTGCAAACTCCATTCCATACATATATATGGGGAGGTAGAAGCTCCAACTCGGTTTTACAGTGAAAACTGCAGGAACTTCAAACCGGCACTAGGAAACAGACTGAGAAAGCTGAGAAAAACTGTCTCCTGCAACCCGTTCCCTTGGTGCTAGATGAACGAACGTCTCTCCACTTGCTCAGTTCTGAGAGATAAGTGTGTGTGAAAGCCGTCCTTCACCTAGCTTGTTGGGAACACAAAGTTTCTTTTCAGTTGCAAACTCCATTCCATACATATATATGTGGAGGTACTAGCTCCAACTCGGTTTGACAGTGAAAACTGCAGGAACTTCATACCGGCACTAGGAAACAGACTGAGAAAGCAGAGAAAAAGTGTCTCCTGCAACCCGTTCCCTTGGTGCTAGATGAACGAACGTCTCTCCACTTGCTCAGTTCTGAGAGATAAGTGTGTGTGAAAGCCGTCCTTCACCTAGCTTGTTGGGAACACAAAGTTTCTTTTCAGTTGCAAACTCCATTCCATACATATATATGGGGAGGTACTAGCTCCAACTCGGTTTTACACTGAAAACTGCAGGAACTTCAAACCGGCACTAGGAAACAGACTGAGAAAGCAGAGAAAAAGTGTCTCCTGCAACCCGTTCCCTTGGTGCTAGATGAACGAACGTCTCTCCACTTGCTCTGTTCTGAGAGATAAGTGTGTGTGAAAGCCGTCCTTCACCTAGCTTGTTGGGAACACAAAGTTTCTTTTCAGTTGCAAACTCCATTCCATACATATATATGGGGAGGTACTAGCTCCAACTCGGTTTGACAGTGAAAACTGCAGGAACTTCAAACCGGCAGTAGGAATCAGACTGAGAAAGCAGAGAAAAAGTGTCTCCTGCAACCCTTTCCCTTGGTGCTAGATGAACGAACGTCTCTCCACTTGCTCAGTTCTGAGAGATAAGTGCGTGTGAAAGCCGTCCTTCACCTAGCTTGTTGGGAACACAAAGTTTCTTTTCAGTTGCAAACTCCATTCCATACATCTATATGGGGAGGTACTAGCTCCAACTCGGTTTGACAGTGAAAACTGCAGGAACTTCAAACCGGCAGTAGGAATCAGACTGAGAAAGCAGAGAAAAAGTGTCTCCTGCAACCCGTTCCCTTGGTGCTAGATGAACGAACGTCTCTCCACTTGCTCAGTTCTGAGAGATAAGTGCGTGTGAAAGCCGTCCTTCACCTAGCTTGTTGGGAACACAATGTTTCTTTTCAGTTGCAAACTCCATTCCATACATATATATGGGGAGGTAGAAGCTCCAACTCGGTTTGACAGTGAAAAATGCAGGAACTTCAAACCGGCACTAGGAAACAGACTGAGAAAGCAGAGAAAAAGTGTCTCCTGCAACCCGTTCCCTTGGTGCTAGATGAACGAACGTCTCTCCACTTGCTCTGTTCTGAGAGATAAGTGTGTGTGAAAGCCGTACTTCACCTAGCTTGTTGGGAACACAAATTTTCTTTTCAGTTGCAAACTCCATTCCATACATATATATGGGGAGGTACAAGCTCCAACTCGGTTTGACAGTGAAAACTGCAGGAACTTCAAACCGGCACTAGGAAACAGACTGAGAAAGCAGAGAAAAAGTGTCTCCTGCAACCCGTTCCCTAGGTACTAGATGAACGAACGTCTCTCCACTTGCTCAGTTCTGAGAGATATGTGTGTGTGAAAGCCGTCCTTCACATATCTTGTTGGGAACACAAAGTTTCTTTTCAGTTGCAAACTCCATTCCATACATATATATGGGGAGGTAGAAGCTCGAACTTGGTTTTACAGTGAAAACTGCAGGAACTTCAAACCGGCACTAGGAAACAGACTGAGAAAGCTGAGAAAAAGTGTCTCCTGCAACCCGTTCCCTTGGTGCTAGATGAACGAACGTCTCTCCACTTGCTCAGTTCTGAGAGATAAGTGTGTGTGAAAGCCGTACTTCACCTAGCTTGATGGGAACACAAAGTTTCTTTTCAGTTGCAAACTCCATTCCATACATATATATGGGGAGGTAGAAGCTCCAACTCGGTTTGACAGTGAAAACTGCAGGAACTTCAAACCGGCACTAGGAAACAGACTGAGAAAGCAGAGAAAAAGTGTCTCCTGCAACCCGTTCCCTTGGTGCTAGATGAACGAACGTCTCTCCACTTGCTCAGTTCTGAGAGATAAGTGTGTGTGAAAGCCGTCCTTCACCTAGCTTGTTGGGAACACAAAGTTTCTTTTCAGTTGCAAACTCCATTCCATACATATATATGGGGAGGTACAAGCTCCAACTCGGTTTGACAGTGAAAACTGCAGGAACTTCAAACCGGCACTAGGAAACAGACTGAGAATGCAGAGAAAAAGTGTCTCCTGCAACCCGTTCCCTAGGTGCTAGATGAACGAACGTCTCTCCACTTGCTCAGTTCTGAGAGATAAGTGTGTGTGAAAGCCGTCCTTCACCTAGCTTGTTGGGAACACAAAGTTTCTTTTCAGTTGCAAACTCCATTCCATACATATATATGGGGAGGTAAAAGCTCCAACTCGGTTTGACAGTGAAAACTGCAGGAACTTCAAACCGGCACTAGGAAACAGACTGAGAATGCAGAGAAATAGTGTCTCCTGCAACCCGTTCCCTAGGTGCTAGATGAACGAACGTCTCTCCACTTGCTCAGTTCTGAGAGATAAGTGTGTGTGAAAGCCGTCCTTCACCTAGCTTGTTGAGAACACAAAGTTTCTTTTCAGTTGCAAACTCCATTCCATACATATATATGGGGAGGTAGAAGCTCCAACTCGGTTTTACAGTGAAAACTGCAGGAACTTCAAACCGGCACTAGGAAACAGACTGAGAAAGCAGAGAAAAAGTGTCTCCTGCAACCCGTTCCCTTGGTGCTAGATGAACGAACGTCTCTCCACTTGCTCAGTTTTGAGAGATAAGTGTGTGTGAAAGCCGTCCTTCACCTATCTTGTTGGGAACACAAAGTTTCTTTTCAGTTGCAAACTCCATTCCATACATATATATGGGGAGGTAGAAGCTCCAACTCGTTTTTACAGTGAAAACTGCAGGAACTTCAAACCGGCACTAGGAAACAGACTGAGAAAGCAGAGAAAAAGTGTCTCCTGCAACCCGTTCCCTTGGTGCTAGATGAACGAACGTCTCTCCACTTGCTCAGTTCTGAGAGATAAGTGTGTGTGAAAGCCGTACTTCACCTAGCTTGATGGAACACAAAGTTTCTTTTCAGTTGCAAACTCCATTCCATACATATATATGGGGAGGTACAAGCTCCAACTCGGTTTGACAGTGAAAACTGCAGGAACTTCAAACCGGCACTAGGAAACAGACTGAGAAATCAGAGAAAAAGTTTCTCCTGCAACCCGTTCCCTTGGTGCTAGATGAACGAACGTCTCTCCACTTGCTCAGTTCTGAGAGATAAGTGTGTGTGAAAGCCGTCCTTCACCTAGCTTGTTGGGAACACAAAGTTTCTTTTCAGTTTCAAACTCCATTCCATACATATATATGGGGAGGTACAAGCTCCAACTCGGTTTGACAGTGAAAACTGCAGGAACTTCAAACCGGCACTAGGAAACAGACTTAGAAAGCAGAGAAAAAGTGTCTCCTGCAACCCGTTCCCTTGGTGCTAGATGAACGAACGTCTCTCCACTTGCTCAGTTCTGAGAGATAAGTGTGTGTGAAAGCCGTCCTTCAACTAGCTTGTTGGGAACACAAAGTTTCTTTTCAGTTGCAAACTCCATTCCATACATATATATGGTGAGGTACAAGCTCCAACTCGGTTTTACAGTGAAAAATGCAGGAACGTCAAACCGGCACTAGGAAACAGACTGAGAAAGCAGAGAGAAAGTGTCTCCTGCAACCCGTTCCCTTGGTGCTAGATGAACGAACGTCTCTCCACTTGCTCTGTTCTGAGAGATAAGTGTGTGTGAAAGCCGTCCTTAACCTTGCTTGTTGGGAACACAAAGTTTCTTTTCAGTTGCAAACTCCAATCCATACATATATATGGGGAGGTACTAGCTCCAACTCGCTTTGACAGTGAAAACTGCAGGAACTTCAAACCGGCACTAGGAAACAGACTGAGAAAGCAGAGAAAAAGTGTCTCCTGCAACCCGTTCCCTTGGTGCTAGATGAACGAACGTCTCTCCACTTGCTCAGTTCTGAGAGATAAGTGTGTGTGAAAGCCGTCCTTCACCTAGCTTGTTGGGAACACAAAGTTTCTTTTCAGTTGCAAACTCCATTCCATACATATATATGGGGAGGTACTAGCTCCAAATCGGTTTGACAGTGAAAACTGCAGGAACTTCAAACCGGCACTAGGAAACAGACTGAGAAAGCAGAGAAAAAGTGTCTCCTGCAACCCGTTCCCTTGGTGCTAGATGAACGAACGTCTCTCCACATGCTCAGTTCTGAGAGATAAGTGCGTGTGAAAGCCGTCCTTCACCTAGCTTGTTGGGAACACAAAGTTTCTTTTCAGTTGCAAACTCCATTCCATACATATATATGGGGAGGTACTAGCTCCAACTCGGTTTGACAGTGAAAACTGCAGGAACTTCAAACCGGCACTAGGAAACAGACTGAGAAAGCAGAGAAAAAGTGTCTCCTGCAACCCTTTCCCTTGGTGCTAGATGAACGAACGTCTCTCCACTTGCTCCGTACAGAGAGATAAGTGTGTGTGAAAGCCGTCCTTCACCTAGCTTGATGGGAACACAAAGTTTCTTTTCAGTTGCAAACTCCATTCCATACATATATATGGGGAGGTAGAAGCTCCAACTCGTTTGACAGTGAAAACTGCAGGAACTTCAAACCGGCACTAGGAAACAGAATGAGAAAGCAGAGAAATAGTGTCTCCGGCAACCCGTTCCCTTGGTGCTAGATGAACGAACGTCTCTCCACTTGCTCAGTTCTGAGAGATAAGTGTGTGTGAAAGCCGTCCTTCACCTAGCTTGTTGGGAACACAAAGTTTCTTTTCAGTTGCAAACTCCATTCCATACATATATATGGGGAGGTACAAGCTCCAACTCGGTTTTACAGTGAAAACTGCAGGAACTTCAAACCGGCACTAGGAAACAGAATCAGAAAGCAGAGAAAAAGTGTCTCCTGCAACCCGTTCCCTTGGTGCTAGATGAACGAACGTCTCTCCACTTGCTCAGTTCTGAGAGATAAGTGTGTGTGAAAGCCGTCCTTCACCTAGCTTGTTGGGAACACAAAGTTTCTTTTCAGTTGCAAACTCCATTCCATACATATATATGGGTAGGTACAAGCTCCAAATCGGTTTTACAGTGAAAACTGCAGGAACTTCAAACCGGCACTAGGAAACAGACTGAGAAAGCAGAGAAAAAGTGTCTCCTGCAACCCGTTCCCTTGGTGCTAGATGAACGAACGTCTCTCCACTTGCTCAGTTCTGAGAGATAAGTGTGTGTGAAAGCCGTCTTTCACCTAGCTTGTTGGGAACACAAAGTTTCTTTTCAGATGCAAACTCCATTCCATACATATATATGGGGAGGTACTAGCTCCAACTCGGTTTTACAGTGAAAACTGCAGGATCTTCAAACCGGCACTAGGAAACAGACTGAGAAAGCAGAGAAAAAGTGTCTCCTGCAACCCGTTCCCTTGGTGCTAGATGAACGAACGTCTCTCCACTTGCTCAGTTCTGATAGATAAGTGTGTGTGAAAGCCGTCCTTCACCTAGCTTGTTGGGAACACAAAGTTTCTTTTCAGTTGCAAACTCCATTCCATACATATATATGGGGAGGTACTAGCTCCAACTCGCTTTGACAGTGAAAACTGCAGGAACTTCAAACCGGCACTAGGAAACAGACTGAGAAAGCAGAGAAAAAGTTTCTCCTGCAACCCGTTCCCTTGGTGCTAGATGAACGAACGTCTCTCCACTTGCTCAGTTCTGAGAGATAAGTGTGTGTGAAAGCCGTCCTTCACCTAGCTTGTTGGGAACACAAAGTTTCTTTTCAGTTGCAAACTCCATTCCATACATATATATGGGGAGGTACTAGCTCCAACTCGGTTTTACAGTGAAAAATGCAGGAACGTCAAACCGGCACTAGGAAACAGACTGAGAAAGCGTAGAGAAAGTGTCCCCTGCAACCCGTTCCGTTGGTGCTAGATGAACGAACGACTCTCCACTTGCTCAGTTCTGAGAGATAAGTGTGTGTGAAAGCCGTCCTTCACCTAGCTTGTTGGGAACACAAAGTTTCTTTTCAGTTGCAAACACCATTCCATACATATATATGGGGAGGTACTAGCTCCAACTCGGTTTGACAGTGAAAACTGCAGGAACTTCAAACCGGCACTAGGAAACAGACTGAGAAAGCAGAGAAAAAGTGTCTCATGCAACCCGTTCCCTTGGTGCTAGATGAACGAAAGTCTCTCCACTTGCTCAGTTCTGAGAGATACGTGGGTGTGAAACCCGTCCTTCACCTATCTTGTTGGGAACACAAAGTTTCTTTTCAGTTGCAAACTCCATTCCATACATATATATGGGGAGGTAGAAGCTCCAACTCGGTTTTACAGTGAAAAATGCAGGAACGTCAAACCGGCACTAGGAAACAGACTGAGAAAGCGTAGAGAAAGTGTCCCCTGCAACCCGTTCCGTTGGTGCTAGATGAACGAACGACTCTCCACTTGCTCAGTTCTGAGAGATAAGTGTGTGTGAAAGCCGTCCTTCACCTTGCTTGTTGGGAACACAAAGTTTCTTTTCAGTTGCAAACAACATTCCATACATATATATGGGGAGGTACTAGCTCCAACTCGGTTTGACAGTGAAAACTGCAGGAACTTCAAACCGGCACTAGGAAACAGACTGAGAAAGCCGAGAAAAAGTGTCTCCTGCAACCCGTTCCCTAGGTACTAGATGAACGAACGTCTCTCCACTTGCTCAGTTCTGAGAGATAAGTGTGTGTGAAAGCCGTCCTTCACATATCTTGTTGGGAACACAAAGTTTCTTTTCAGTTGCAAACTTCATTCCATACATATATATGGGGAGGTAGAAGCTCGAACTCGGTTTTACAGTGAAAACTGCAGGAACTTCAAACCGGCACTAGGAAACAGACTGAGAAAGCAGAGAAAAAGTGTCACCTGCAACCCGTTCCCTTGGTGCTAGATGAACGAACGTCTCTCCACTTGCTCTGTTCTGAGAGATAAGTGTGTGTGAAAGCCGTACTTCACCTAGCTTGATGGGAACACAAAGTTTCTTTTCAGTTGCAAACTCCATTCCATACATATATATGGGGAGGTAGAAGCTCCAACTCGGTTTGACAGTGAAAACTGCAGGAACTTCAAACCGGCACTAGGAAACAGACTGAGAAAGCAGAGAAAAAGTGTCTCCTGCAACCCGTTCCCTTGGTGCTAGATGAACGAACGTCTCTCCACTTGCTCAGTTCTGAGAGATAAGTGTGTGTGAAAGCCGTCCTTCACCTAGCTTGTTGGGAACACAAAGTTTCTTTTCAGTTGCAAACTCCATTCCATACATATATATGGGGAGGTAGAAGCTCCAACTCGGTTTGACAGTGAAAACTGCAGGAACTTCAAACCGGCACTAGGAAACAGACTGAGAATGCAGAGAAAAAGTGTCTCCTGCAACCCGTTCCCTAGGTGCTAGATGAACGAACGTCTCTCCACTTGCTCAGTTCTGAGAGATAAGTGTGTGTGAAAGCCGTCCTTCACCTAGCTTGTTGGGAACACAAAGTTTCTTTTCAGTTGCAAACTCCATTCCATACATATATATGGGGAGGTAAAAGCTCCAACTCGGTTTGACAGTGAAAACTGCAGGAACTTCAAACCGGCACTAGGAAACAGACTGAGAATGCAGAGAAAAAGTGTCTCCTGCAACCCGTTCCCTAGGTGCTAGATGAACGAACGTCTCTCCACTTGCTCAGTTCTGAGAGATAAGTGTGTGTGAAAGCCGTCCTTCACCTAGCTTGTTGAGAACACAAAGTTTCTTTTCAGTTGCAAACTCCATTCCATACATATATATGGGGAGGTAGAAGCTCCAACTCGGTTTTACAGTGAAAACTGCAGGAACTTCAAACCGGCACTAGGAAACAGACTGAGAAAGCTGAGAAAAACTGTCTCCTGCAACCCGTTCCCTTGGTGCTAGATGAACGAACGTCTCTCCACTTGCTCAGTTCTGAGAGATAAGTGTGTGTGAAAGCCGTCCTTCACCTAGCTTGTTGGGAACACAAAGTTTCTTTTCAGTTGCAAACTCCATTCCATACATATATATGTGGAGGTACTAGCTCCAACTCGGTTTGACAGTGAAAACTGCAGGAACTTCATACCGGCACTAGGAAACAGACTGAGAAAGCAGAGAAAAAGTGTCTCCTGCAACCCGTTCCCTTGGTGCTAGATGAACGAACGTCTCTCCACTTGCTCAGTTCTGAGAGATAAGTGTGTGTGAAAGCCGTCCTTCACCTAGCTTGTTGGGAACACAAAGTTTCTTTTCAGTTGCAAACTCCATTCCATACATATATATGGGGAGGTACTAGCTCCAACTCGGTTTTACACTGAAAACTGCAGGAACTTCAAACCGGCACTAGGAAACAGACTGAGAAAGCAGAGAAAAAGTGTCTCCTGCAACCCGTTCCCTTGGTGCTAGATGAACGAACGTCTCTCCACTTGCTCTGTTCTGAGAGATAAGTGTGTGTGAAAGCCGTCCTTCACCTAGCTTGTTGGGAACACAAAGTTTCTTTTCAGTTGCAAACTCCATTCCATACATATATATGGGGAGGTACTAGCTCCAACTCGGTTTGACAGTGAAAACTGCAGGAACTTCAAACCGGCAGTAGGAATCAGACTGAGAAAGCAGAGAAAAAGTGTCTCCTGCAACCCTTTCCCTTGGTGCTAGATGAACGAACGTCTCTCCACTTGCTCAGTTCTGAGAGATAAGTGCGTGTGAAAGCCGTCCTTCACCTAGCTTGTTGGGAACACAAAGTTTCTTTTCAGTTGCAAACTCCATTCCATACATCTATATGGGGAGGTACTAGCTCCAACTCGGTTTGACAGTGAAAACTGCAGGAACTTCAAACCGGCAGTAGGAATCAGACTGAGAAAGCAGAGAAAAAGTGTCTCCTGCAACCCGTTCCCTTGGTGCTAGATGAACGAACGTCTCTCCACTTGCTCAGTTCTGAGAGATAAGTGCGTGTGAAAGCCGTCCTTCACCTAGCTTGTTGGGAACACAATGTTTCTTTTCAGTTGCAAACTCCATTCCATACATATATATGGGGAGGTAGAAGCTCCAACTCGGTTTGACAGTGAAAAATGCAGGAACTTCAAACCGGCACTAGGAAACAGACTGAGAAAGCAGAGAAAAAGTGTCTCCTGCAACCCGTTCCCTTGGTGCTAGATGAACGAACGTCTCTCCACTTGCTCTGTTCTGAGAGATAAGTGTGTGTGAAAGCCGTACTTCACCTAGCTTGTTGGGAACACAAATTTTCTTTTCAGTTGCAAACTCCATTCCATACATATATATGGGGAGGTACAAGCTCCAACTCGGTTTGACAGTGAAAACTGCAGGAACTTCAAACCGGCACTAGGAAACAGACTGAGAAAGCAGAGAAAAAGTGTCTCCTGCAACCCGTTCCCTAGGTACTAGATGAACGAACGTCTCTCCACTTGCTCAGTTCTGAGAGATATGTGTGTGTGAAAGCCGTCCTTCACATATCTTGTTGGGAACACAAAGTTTCTTTTCAGTTGCAAACTCCATTCCATACATATATATGGGGAGGTAGAAGCTCGAACTTGGTTTTACAGTGAAAACTGCAGGAACTTCAAACCGGCACTAGGAAACAGACTGAGAAAGCTGAGAAAAAGTGTCTCCTGCAACCCGTTCCCTTGGTGCTAGATGAACGAACGTCTCTCCACTTGCTCAGTTCTGAGAGATAAGTGTGTGTGAAAGCCGTACTTCACCTAGCTTGATGGGAACACAAAGTTTCTTTTCAGTTGCAAACTCCATTCCATACATATATATGGGGAGGTAGAAGCTCCAACTCGGTTTGACAGTGAAAACTGCAGGAACTTCAAACCGGCACTAGGAAACAGACTGAGAAAGCAGAGAAAAAGTGTCTCCTGCAACCCGTTCCCTTGGTGCTAGATGAACGAACGTCTCTCCACTTGCTCAGTTCTGAGAGATAAGTGTGTGTGAAAGCCGTCCTTCACCTAGCTTGTTGGGAACACAAAGTTTCTTTTCAGTTGCAAACTCCATTCCATACATATATATGGGGAGGTACAAGCTCCAACTCGGTTTGACAGTGAAAACTGCAGGAACTTCAAACCGGCACTAGGAAACAGACTGAGAATGCAGAGAAAAAGTGTCTCCTGCAACCCGTTCCCTAGGTGCTAGATGAACGAACGTCTCTCCACTTGCTCAGTTCTGAGAGATAAGTGTGTGTGAAAGCCGTCCTTCACCTAGCTTGTTGGGAACACAAAGTTTCTTTTCAGTTGCAAACTCCATTCCATACATATATATGGGGAGGTAAAAGCTCCAACTCGGTTTGACAGTGAAAACTGCAGGAACTTCAAACCGGCACTAGGAAACAGACTGAGAATGCAGAGAAAAAGTGTCTCCTGCAACCCGTTCCCTAGGTGCTAGATGAACGAACGTCTCTCCACTTGCTCAGTTCTGAGAGATAAGTGTGTGTGAAAGCCGTCCTTCACCTAGCTTGTTGAGAACACAAAGTTTCTTTTCAGTTGCAAACTCCATTCCATACATATATATGGGGAGGTAGAAGCTCCAACTCGGTTTTACAGTGAAAACTGCAGGAACTTCAAACCGGCACTAGGAAACAGACTGAGAAAGCAGAGAAAAAGTGTCTCCTGCAACCCGTTCCCTTGGTGCTAGATGAACGAACGTCTCTCCACTTGCTCAGTTTTGAGAGATAAGTGTGTGTGAAAGCCGTCCTTCACCTATCTTGTTGGGAACACAAAGTTTCTTTTCAGTTGCAAACTCCATTCCATACATATATATGGGGAGGTAGAAGCTCCAACTCGTTTTTACAGTGAAAACTGCAGGAACTTCAAACCGGCACTAGGAAACAGACTGAGAAAGCAGAGAAAAAGTGTCTCCTGCAACCCGTTCCCTTGGTGCTAGATGAACGAACGTCTCTCCACTTGCTCAGTTCTGAGAGATAAGTGTGTGTGAAAGCCGTACTTCACCTAGCTTGATGGAACACAAAGTTTCTTTTCAGTTGCAAACTCCATTCCATACATATATATGGGGAGGTACAAGCTCCAACTCGGTTTGACAGTGAAAACTGCAGGAACTTCAAACCGGCACTAGGAAACAGACTGAGAAATCAGAGAAAAAGTTTCTCCTGCAACCCGTTCCCTTGGTGCTAGATGAACGAACGTCTCTCCACTTGCTCAGTTCTGAGAGATAAGTGTGTGTGAAAGCCGTCCTTCACCTAGCTTGTTGGGAACACAAAGTTTCTTTTCAGTTTCAAACTCCATTCCATACATATATATGGGGAGGTACAAGCTCCAACTCGGTTTGACAGTGAAAACTGCAGGAACTTCAAACCGGCACTAGGAAACAGACTTAGAAAGCAGAGAAAAAGTGTCTCCTGCAACCCGTTCCCTTGGTGCTAGATGAACGAACGTCTCTCCACTTGCTCAGTTCTGAGAGATAAGTGTGTGTGAAAGCCGTCCTTCAACTAGCTTGTTGGGAACACAAAGTTTCTTTTCAGTTGCAAACTCCATTCCATACATATATATGGTGAGGTACAAGCTCCAACTCGGTTTTACAGTGAAAAATGCAGGAACGTCAAACCGGCACTAGGAAACAGACTGAGAAAGCAGAGAGAAAGTGTCTCCTGCAACCCGTTCCCTTGGTGCTAGATGAACGAACGTCTCTCCACTTGCTCTGTTCTGAGAGATAAGTGTGTGTGAAAGCCGTCCTTAACCTTGCTTGTTGGGAACACAAAGTTTCTTTTCAGTTGCAAACTCCAATCCATACATATATATGGGGAGGTACTAGCTCCAACTCGCTTTGACAGTGAAAACTGCAGGAACTTCAAACCGGCACTAGGAAACAGACTGAGAAAGCAGAGAAAAAGTGTCTCCTGCAACCCGTTCCCTTGGTGCTAGATGAACGAACGTCTCTCCACTTGCTCAGTTCTGAGAGATAAGTGTGTGTGAAAGCCGTCCTTCACCTAGCTTGTTGGGAACACAAAGTTTCTTTTCAGTTGCAAACTCCATTCCATACATATATATGGGGAGGTACTAGCTCCAAATCGGTTTGACAGTGAAAACTGCAGGAACTTCAAACCGGCACTAGGAAACAGACTGAGAAAGCAGAGAAAAAGTGTCTCCTGCAACCCGTTCCCTTGGTGCTAGATGAACGAACGTCTCTCCACATGCTCAGTTCTGAGAGATAAGTGCGTGTGAAAGCCGTCCTTCACCTAGCTTGTTGGGAACACAAAGTTTCTTTTCAGTTGCAAACTCCATTCCATACATATATATGGGGAGGTACTAGCTCCAACTCGGTTTGACAGTGAAAACTGCAGGAACTTCAAACCGGCACTAGGAAACAGACTGAGAAAGCAGAGAAAAAGTGTCTCCTGCAACCCTTTCCCTTGGTGCTAGATGAACGAACGTCTCTCCACTTGCTCCGTACAGAGAGATAAGTGTGTGTGAAAGCCGTCCTTCACCTAGCTTGATGGGAACACAAAGTTTCTTTTCAGTTGCAAACTCCATTCCATACATATATATGGGGAGGTAGAAGCTCCAACTCGTTTGACAGTGAAAACTGCAGGAACTTCAAACCGGCACTAGGAAACAGAATGAGAAAGCAGAGAAATAGTGTCTCCGGCAACCCGTTCCCTTGGTGCTAGATGAACGAACGTCTCTCCACTTGCTCAGTTCTGAGAGATAAGTGTGTGTGAAAGCCGTCCTTCACCTAGCTTGTTGGGAACACAAAGTTTCTTTTCAGTTGCAAACTCCATTCCATACATATATATGGGGAGGTACAAGCTCCAACTCGGTTTTACAGTGAAAACTGCAGGAACTTCAAACCGGCACTAGGAAACAGAATCAGAAAGCAGAGAAAAAGTGTCTCCTGCAACCCGTTCCCTTGGTGCTAGATGAACGAACGTCTCTCCACTTGCTCAGTTCTGAGAGATAAGTGTGTGTGAAAGCCGTCCTTCACCTAGCTTGTTGGGAACACAAAGTTTCTTTTCAGTTGCAAACTCCATTCCATACATATATATGGGTAGGTACAAGCTCCAAATCGGTTTTACAGTGAAAACTGCAGGAACTTCAAACCGGCACTAGGAAACAGACTGAGAAAGCAGAGAAAAAGTGTCTCCTGCAACCCGTTCCCTTGGTGCTAGATGAACGAACGTCTCTCCACTTGCTCAGTTCTGAGAGATAAGTGTGTGTGAAAGCCGTCTTTCACCTAGCTTGTTGGGAACACAAAGTTTCTTTTCAGATGCAAACTCCATTCCATACATATATATGGGGAGGTACTAGCTCCAACTCGGTTTTACAGTGAAAACTGCAGGATCTTCAAACCGGCACTAGGAAACAGACTGAGAAAGCAGAGAAAAAGTGTCTCCTGCAACCCGTTCCCTTGGTGCTAGATGAACGAACGTCTCTCCACTTGCTCAGTTCTGATAGATAAGTGTGTGTGAAAGCCGTCCTTCACCTAGCTTGTTGGGAACACAAAGTTTCTTTTCAGTTGCAAACTCCATTCCATACATATATATGGGGAGGTACTAGCTCCAACTCGCTTTGACAGTGAAAACTGCAGGAACTTCAAACCGGCACTAGGAAACAGACTGAGAAAGCAGAGAAAAAGTTTCTCCTGCAACCCGTTCCCTTGGTGCTAGATGAACGAACGTCTCTCCACTTGCTCAGTTCTGAGAGATAAGTGTGTGTGAAAGCCGTCCTTCACCTAGCTTGTTGGGAACACAAAGTTTCTTTTCAGTTGCAAACTCCATTCCATACATATATATGGGGAGGTACTAGCTCCAACTCGGTTTTACAGTGAAAAATGCAGGAACGTCAAACCGGCACTAGGAAACAGACTGAGAAAGCGTAGAGAAAGTGTCCCCTGCAACCCGTTCCGTTGGTGCTAGATGAACGAACGACTCTCCACTTGCTCAGTTCTGAGAGATAAGTGTGTGTGAAAGCCGTCCTTCACCTAGCTTGTTGGGAACACAAAGTTTCTTTTCAGTTGCAAACACCATTCCATACATATATATGGGGAGGTACTAGCTCCAACTCGGTTTGACAGTGAAAACTGCAGGAACTTCAAACCGGCACTAGGAAACAGACTGAGAAAGCAGAGAAAAAGTGTCTCATGCAACCCGTTCCCTTGGTGCTAGATGAACGAAAGTCTCTCCACTTGCTCAGTTCTGAGAGATACGTGGGTGTGAAACCCGTCCTTCACCTATCTTGTTGGGAACACAAAGTTTCTTTTCAGTTGCAAACTCCATTCCATACATATATATGGGGAGGTAGAAGCTCCAACTCGGTTTTACAGTGAAAAATGCAGGAACGTCAAACCGGCACTAGGAAACAGACTGAGAAAGCGTAGAGAAAGTGTCCCCTGCAACCCGTTCCGTTGGTGCTAGATGAACGAACGACTCTCCACTTGCTCAGTTCTGAGAGATAAGTGTGTGTGAAAGCCGTCCTTCACCTTGCTTGTTGGGAACACAAAGTTTCTTTTCAGTTGCAAACAACATTCCATACATATATATGGGGAGGTACTAGCTCCAACTCGGTTTGACAGTGAAAACTGCAGGAACTTCAAACCGGCACTAGGAAACAGACTGAGAAAGCAGAGAAAAAGTGTCTCATGCAACCCGTTCCCTTGGTGCTAGATGAACGAAAGTCTCTCCACTTGCTCAGTTCTGAGAGATACGTGGGTGTGAAACCCGTCCTTCACCTATCTTGTTGGGAACACAAAGTTTCTTTTCAGTTGCAAACTCCATTCCATACATATATATGGGGAGGTAGAAGCTCCAACTCGGTTTTACAGTGAAAACTGCAGGAACTTCAAACCGGCACTAGGAAACAGACTGAGAAAGCAGAGAAAAAGTGTCTCCTGCAACCCGTTCCCTAGGTACTAGATGAACGAACGTCTCTCCACTTGCTCAGTTCTGAGAGATAAGTGTGTGTGAAAGCCGTCCTTCACATATCTTGTTGGGAACACAAAGTTTCTTTTCAGTTGCAAACTTCATTCCATACATATATATGGGGAGGTAGAAGCTCCAACTCGGTTTTACAGTGAAAACTGCAGGAACTTCAAACCGGCACTAGGAAACAGACTGAGAAAGCAGAGAAAAAGTGTCTCCTGCAACCCGTTCCCTTGGTGCTAGATGAACGAACGTCTCTCCACTTGCTCACTTCTGATAGATATGTGTGTGTGAAAGCCGTCCTTCACCTAGCTTGTTGGGAACACAAAGTTTCTTTTCAGTTGCAAACTCCATTCCATACATATATATGGGGAGGTAGAAGCTCCAACTCGGTTTGACAGTGAAAACTGCAGGAACTTCAAACCGGCACTAGGAAACAGACTGAGAAAGCAGAGAAAAAGTGTCTCCTGCAACCCGTTCCCTAGGTACTAGATGAACGAACGTCTCTCCACTTGCTCAGTTCTGAGAGATAAGTGTGTGTGAAAGCCGTCCTTCACATATCTTGTTGGGAACACAAAGTTTCTTTTCAGTTGCAAACTTCATTCCATACATATATATGGGGAGGTAGAAGCTCGAACTCGGTTTTACAGTGAAAACTGCAGGAACTTCAAACCGGCACTAGGAAACAGACTGAGAAAGCAGAGAAAAAGTGTCTCCTGCAACCCGTTCCCTTGGTGCTAGATGAACGAACGTCTCTCCACTTGCTCAATTCTGATAGATATGTGTGTGTGAAAGCCGTCCTTCACCTAGCTTGTTGGGAACACAAAGTTTCTTTTCAGTTGCAAACTCCATTCCATACATATATATGGGGAGGTAGAAGCTCCAACTCGGTTTGACAGTGAAAACTGCAGGAACTTCAAACCGGCACTAGGAAACAGACTGAGAAAGCCGAGAAAAAGTGTCTCCTGCAACCCGTTCCCTTGGTGCTAGATGAACGAACGTCTCTCCACTTGCTCAGTTCTGAGAGATAAGTGTGTGTGAAAGCCGTCCTTCACCTAGCTTGTTGGGAACACAAAGTTTCTTTTCAGTTGCAAACTCCATTCCATACATATATATGGGGAGGTACAAGCTCCAACTCGGTTTGACAGTGAAAACTGCAGGAACTTCAAACCGGCACTAGGAAACAGACTTAGAAAGCAGAGAAAAAGTGTCTCCTGCAACCCGTTCCCTTGGTGCTAGATGAACGAACGTCTCTCCACTTGCTCAGTTCTGAGAGATAAGTGTGTGTGAAAGCCGTCCTTCAACTAGCTTGTTGGGAACACAAAGTTTCTTTTCAGTTGCAAACTCCATTCCATACATATATATGGTGAGGTACAAGCTCCAACTCGGTTTGACAGTGAAAAATGCAGGAACGTCAAACCGGCACTAGGAAACAGACTGAGAAAGCAGAGAAAAAGTGTCTCCTGCAACCCGTTCCCTTGGTGCTAGATGAACGAACGTCTCTCCACTTGCTCAGTTCTGAGAGATAAGTGTGTGTGAAAGCCGTCCTTCACCTAGCTTGTTGGGAACACAAAGTTTCTTTTCAGTTGCAAACTCCATTCCATACATATATATGGGGAGGTACAAGCTCCAACTCGGTTTGACAGTGAAAACTGCAGGAACTTCAAACCGGCACTAGGAAACAGACTGAGAATGCAGAGAAAAAGTGTCTCCTGCAACCCGTTCCCTAGGTGCTAGATGAACGAACGTCTCTCCACTTGCTCAGTTCTGAGAGATAAGTGTGTGTGAAAGCCGTCCTTCACCTAGCTTGTTGGGAACACAAAGTTTCTTTTCAGTTGCAAACTCCATTCCATACATATATATGGGGAGGTAAAAGCTCCAACTCGGTTTGACAGTGAAAACTGCAGGAACTTCAAACCGGCACTAGGAAACAGACTGAGAATGCAGAGAAAAAGTGTCTCCTGCAACCCGTTCCCTAGGTGCTAGATGAACGAACGTCTCTCCACTTGCTCAGTTCTGAGAGATAAGTGTGTGTGAAAGCCGTCCTTCACCTAGCTTGTTGAGAACACAAAGTTTCTTTTCAGTTGCAAACTCCATTCCATACATATATATGGGGAGGTAGAAGCTCCAACTCGGTTTTACAGTGAAAACTGCAGGAACTTCAAACCGGCACTAGGAAACAGACTGAGAAAGCAGAGAAAAAGTGTCTCCTGCAACCCGTTCCCTTGGTGCTAGATGAACGAACGTCTCTCCACTTGCTCAGTTCTGAGAGATAAGTGTGTGTGAAAGCCGTCCTTCACCTATCTTGTTGGGAACACAAAGTTTCTTTTCAGTTGCAAACTCCATTCCATACATATATATGGGGAGGTAGAAGCTCCAACTCGGTTTTACAGTGAAAACTGCAGGAACTTCAAACCGGCACTAGGAAACAGACTGAGAAAGCAGAGAAAAAGTGTCTCCTGCAACCCGTTCCCTTGGTGCTAGATGAACGAACGTCTCTCCACTTGCTCAGTTCTGAGAGATAAGTGTGTGTGAAAGCCGTACTTCACCTAGCTTGATGGGAACACAAAGTTTCTTTTCAGTTGCAAACTCCATTCCATACATATATATGGGGAGGTAGAAGCTCCAACTCGGTTTGACAGTGAAAACTGCAGGAACTTCAAACCGGCACTAGGAAACAGACTGAGAAATCAGAGAAAAAGTTTCTCCTGCAACCCGTTCCCTTGGTGCTAGATGAACGAACGTCTCTCCACTTGCTCAGTTCTGAGAGATAAGTGTGTGTGAAAGCCGTCCTTCACCTAGCTTGTTGGGAACACAAAGTTTCTTTTCAGTTGCAAACTCCATTCCATACATATATATGGGGAGGTACAAGCTCCAACTCGGTTTGACAGTGAAAACTGCAGGAACTTCAAACCGGCACTAGGAAACAGACTTAGAAAGCAGAGAAAAAGTGTCTCCTGCAACCCGTTCCCTTGGTGCTAGATGAACGAACGTCTCTCCACTTGCTCAGTTCTGAGAGATAAGTGTGTGTGAAAGCCGTCCTTCAACTAGCTTGTTGGGAACACAAAGTTTCTTTTCAGTTGCAAACTCCATTCCATACATATATATGGTGAGGTACAAGCTCCAACTCGGTTTTACAGTGAAAAATGCAGGAACGTCAAACCGGCACTAGGAAACAGACTGAGAAAGCAGAGAGAAAGTGTCTCCTGCAACCCGTTCCCTTGGTGCTAGATGAACGAACGTCTCTCCACTTGCTCTGTTCTGAGAGATAAGTGTGTGTGAAAGCCGTCCTTAACATTGCTTGTTGGGAACACAAAGTTTCTTTTCAGTTGCAAACTCCATTCCATACATATATATGGGGAGGTACTAGCTCCAACTCGCTTTGACAGTGAAAACTGCAGGAACTTCAAACCGGCACTAGGAAACAGACTGAGAAAGCAGAGAAAAAGTGTCTCCTGCAACCCGTTCCCTTGGTGCTAGATGAACGAACGTCTCTCCACTTGCTCAGTTCTGAGAGATAAGTGTGTGTGAAAGCCGTCCTTCACCTAGCTTGTTGGGAACACAAAGTTTCTTTTCAGTTGCAAACTCCATTCCATACATATATATGGGGAGGTACTAGCTCCAAATCGGTTTGACAGTGAAAACTGCAGGAACTTCAAACCGGCACTAGGAAACAGACTGAGAAAGCAGAGAAAAAGTGTCTCCTGCAACCCGTTCCCTTGGTGCTAGATGAACGAACGTCTCTCCACTTGCTCTGTTCTGAGAGATAAGTGTGTGTGAAAGCCGTCCTTAACCTTGCTTGTTGGGAACACAAAGTTTCTTTTCAGTTGCAAACTCCATTCCATACATATATATGGGGAGGTACTAGCTCCAACTCGCTTTGACAGTGAAAACTGCAGGAACTTCAAACCGGCACTAGGAAACAGACTGAGAAAGCAGAGAAAAAGTGTCTCCTGCAACCCGTTCCCTTGGTGCTAGATGAACGAACGTCTCTCCACTTGCTCAGTTCTGAGAGATAAGTGTGTGTGAAAGCCGTCCTTCACCTAGCTTGTTGGGAACACAAAGTTTCTTTTCAGTTGCAAACTCCATTCCATACATATATATGGGGAGGTACTAGCTCCAACTCGGTTTTACAGTGAAAACTGCAGGAACTTCAAACCGGCACTAGGAAACAGACTGAGAAAGCAGAGAAAAAGTGTCTCCTGCAACCCTTTCCCTTGGTGCTAGATGAACGAACGTCTCTCCACTTGCTCCGTACAGAGAGATAAGTGTGTGTGAAAGCCGTCCTTCACCTTGCTTGATGGGAACACAAAGTTTCTTTTCAGTTGCAAACTCCATTCCATACATATATATGGGGAGGTAGAAGCTCAAACTCGTTTGACAGTGAAAACTGCAGGAACTTCAAACCGGCACTAGGAAACAGAATGAGAAAGCAGAGAAATAGTGTCTCCGGCAACCCGTTCCCTTGGTGCTAGATGAACGAACGTCTCTCCACTTGCTCAGTTCTGAGAGATAAGTGTGTGTGAAAGCCGTCCTTCACCTAGCTTGTTGGGAACACAAAGTTTCTTTTCAGTTGCAAACTCCATTCCATACATATATATGGGGAGGTACAAGCTCCAACTCGGTTTTACAGTGAAAACTGCAGGAACTTCAAACCGGCACTAGGAAACAGACTCAGAAAGCAGAGAAAAAGTGTCTCCTGCAACCCGTTCCCTTGGTGCTAGATGAACGAACGTCTCTCCACTTGCTCTGTTCTGAGAGATATGTGTGTGTGAAAGCCGTCCTTCACCTAGCTTGTTGGGAACACAAAGTTTCTTTTCAGTTGCAAAATCCATTCCATACATATATATGGGTAGGTACAAGCTCCAAATCGGTTTTACAGTGAAAACTGCAGGAACTTCAAACCGGCACTAGGAAACAGACTGAGAAAGCAGAGAAAAAGTGTCTCCTGCAACCCGTTCCCTTGGTGCTAGATGAACGAACGTCTCTCCACTTGCTCAGTTCTGAGAGATAATTGTGTGTGAAAGCCGTCTTTCACCTAGCTTGTTGGGAACACAAAGTTTCTTTTCAGATGCAAACTCCATTCCATACATATATATGGGGAGGTACTTGCTCCAACTCGGTTTTACAGTGAAAACTGCAGGAACTTCAAACCGGCACTAGGAAACAGACTGAGAAAGCAGAGAAAAAGTGTCTCCTGCAACCCGTTCCCTTGGTGCTAGATGAACGAACGTCTCTCCACTTGCTCAGTTCTGATAGATAAGTGTGTGTGAAAGCCGTCCTTCACCTAGCTTGTTGGGAACACAAAGTTTCTTTTCAGTTGCAAACTCCATTCCATACATATATATGGGGAGGTACTAGCTCCAACTCGCTTTGACAGTGAAAACTGCAGGAACTTCAAACCGGCACTAGGAAACAGACTGAGAAAGCAGAGAAAAAGTTTCTCCTGCAACCCGTTCCCTTGGTGCTAGATGAACGAACGTCTCTCCACTTGCTCAGTTCTGAGAGATAAGTGTGTGTGAAAGCCGTCCTTCACCTAGCTTGTTGGGAACACAAAGTTTCTTTTCAGTTGCAAACTCCATTCCATACATATATATGGGGAGGTACAAGCTCCAACTCAGTTTTACAGTGAAAAATGCAGGAACGTCAAACCGGCACTAGGAAACAGACTGAGAAAGCGTAGAGAAAGTGTCTCCTGCAACCCGTTCCGTTGGTGCTAGATGAACGAACGACTCTCCACTTGCTCAGTTCTGAGAGATAAGTGTGTGTGAAAGCCGTCCTTCACCTAGCTTGTTGGGAACACAAAGTTTCTTTTCAGTTGCAAACTCCATTCCATACATATATATGGGGAGGTAATAGCTCCAACTCGGTTTGACAGTGAAAACTGCAGGAACTTCAAACCGGCACTAGGAAACAGACTGAGAAAGCAGAGAAAAAGTGTCTCATGCAACCCGTTCCCTTGGTGCTAGATGAACGAAAGTCTCTCCACTTGCTCAGTTCTGAGAGATACGTGGGTGTGAAACCCGTCCTTCACCTAGCTTGTTGGGAACACAAAGTTTCTTTTCAGTTGCAAACTCCATTCCATACATATATATGGGTAGGTACAAGCTCCAAAACGGTTTTACAGTGAAAACTGCAGGAACTTCAAACCGGCACTAGGAAACAGACTGAGAAAGCAGAGAAAAAGTGTCTCCTGCAACCCGTTCCCTTGGTGCTAGATGAACGAACGTCTCTCCACTTGCTCAGTTCTGAGAGATAAGTGTGTGTGAAAGCCGTCCTTCACCTAGCTTGTTGGGAACACAAAGTTTCTTTTCAGATGCAAACTCCATTCCATACATATATATGGGGAGGTACTAGCTCCAACTCGGTTTTACAGTGAAAACTGCAGGAACTTCTAACCGGCACTAGGAAACAGACTGAGGAAGCAGAGAAAAAGTGTCTCCTGCAACCCGTTCCCTTGGTGCTAGATGAACGAACGTCTCTCCACTTGCTCAGTTCTGAGAGATAAGTGTGTGTGAAAGCCGTCCTTAACCTAGCTTGTTGGGAACACAAAGTTTCTTTTCAGTTGCAAACTCCATTCCATACATATATATGGGGAGGTACTAGCTCCAACTCGGTTTGACAGTGAAAACTGCAGGAACTTCAAACCGGCACTAGGAAACAGACTGAGAAAGCAGAGAAAAAGTGTCTCCTGCAACCCGTTCCCTTGGTGCTAGATGAACGAACGTCTCTCCACTTGCTCACTTCTGATAGATATGTGTGTGTGAAAGCCTTCCTTCACCTAGCTTGTTGGGAACACAAAGTTTCTTTTCAGTTGCAAACTCCATTCCATACATATATATGGGGAGGTACAAGCTCCAACTCGGTTTGACAGTGAAAACTGCAGGAACTTCAAACCGGCACTAGGAAACAGACTGAGAAAGCAGAGAAAAAGTGTCTCCTGCAACCCGTTCCCTAGGTACTAGATGAACGAACGTCTCTCCACTTGCTCAGTTCTGAGAGATAAGTGTGTGTGAAAGCCGTCCTTCACATATCTTGTTGGGAACACAAAGTTTCTTTTCAGTTGCAAACTCCATTCCATACATATATATGGGGAGGTAGAAGCTCGAACTTGGTTTTCCAGTGAAAACTGCAGGAACTTCAAACCGGCACTAGGAAACAGACTGAGAAAGCAGAGAAAAAGTGTCTCCTGCAACCCGTTCCCTTGGTGCTAGATGAACGAACGTCTCTCCACTTGCTCAGTTCTGAGAGATAAGTGTGTGTGAAAGCCGTCCTTCACATAGCTTGTTGGGAACACAAAGTTTCTTTTCAGTTGCAAACTCCATTCCATACATATATATGGGGAGGTACAAGCTCCAACTCGGTTTGACAGTGAAAACTGCAGGAACTTCAAACCGGCACTAGGAAACAGACTGAGAAAGCAGAGAAAAAGTTTCTCATGCAACCCGTTCCCTTGGTGCTAGATGAACGAAAGTCTCTCCACTTGCTCAGTTCTGAGAGTTACGTGGGTGTGAAAGCCGTCCTTCACCTAGCTTGTTGGGAACACAAAGTTTCTTTTCAGTTGCAAACTCCATTCCATACATATATATGGGGAGGTACTAGCTCCAACTCGGTTTCACAGTGAAAACTGCAGGAACTTCAAACCGGCACTAGGAAACAGATTGAGAATGCAGACAAAAAGTGTCTCCTGCAACCCGTTCCCTTGGTGCTAGATGAATGAACGTCTCTCCACTTGCTCAGTTCTGAGAGATAAGTGTGTGTGAAAGCCGTACTTCACCTAGCTTGTTGGGAACACAAAGTTTCTTTTCAGTTGCAAACTCCATTCCATACATATATATGGGGAGGTAGAAGCTCCAACTCGGTTTGACAGTGAAAACTGCAGGAACTTCAAACCGGCACTAGGAAACAGACTGAGAAAGCAGAGAAAAAGTATCTCCTGCAACCCGTTCCCTTAGTGCTAGATGAACGAACGTCTCTCCACTTGCTCAGTTCTGAGAGATAAGTGCGTGTGAAAGCCGTCCTTCACTTGGCTTGTTGGGAACACAAAGTTTCTTTTCAGTTTCAAACTCCATTCCATACATATATATGGGGAGGTAGAAGCTCCAAATCTGTTTGACAGTGAAAACTGCAGGAACTTCAAACCGGCACTAGGAAACAGGCTGAGAAACCAGAGAAAAAGTGTCTCCTGCAACCCGTTCCCTTGGTGCTAGATGAACGAACGTCTCTCCACTTGCTCAGTTCTGAGAGATAAGTGTGTGTGAAAGCCGTCCTTCACTTAGCTTGTTGGGAAAACAAAGTTTCTTTTCAGTTGCAAACTCCATTCGATACATATATATGGGGAGGTACTAGCTCCAACTCGGTTTGACAGTGAAAACTGCAGGAACTTCAAACCGGCACTAGGAAACAGACTGAGAAAGCAGAGAAAAAGTGTCTCATGCAACCCGTTCCCTTGGTGCTAGATGAACGAAAGTCTCTCCACTTGCTCAGTTCTGAGAGATACGTGGGTGTGAAAGCCGTCCTTCAACTAGCTTGTTGGGAACACAAAGTTTCTTTTCAGTTGCAAACTCCATTCCATACATATATATGGGGAGGTACTAGCTCCAACTCGGTTTGACAGTGAAAACTGCAGGAACTTCAAACCGCCACTAGGAAACAGATTGAGAATGCAGACAAAAAGTGTCTCCTGCAAACCGTTCCCTTGGTGCTAGATGAATGAACGTCTCTCCACTTGCTCAGTTCTGAGAGATAAGTGTGTGTGAAAGCCGTCCTTCACCTAGCTTGTTGGGAACACAAAGTTTCTTTTCAGTTGCAAACTCCATTCCATACATATATATGGGGAGGTAGAAGCTCCAACTCGGTTTGACAGTGAAAACTGCAGGAACTTCAAACCGGCACTAGGAAACAGACTGAGAAAGCAGAGAAATAGTGTCTCCTGCAACCCGTTCCCTTAGTGCTAGATGAACGAACTTCTCTTCACTTGCTCAGTTCTGAGAGATAAGTGCGTGTGAAAGCCGTCCTTCACTTGGCTTGTTGGGAACACAAAGTTTCTTTTCAGTTTCAAACTCCATTCCATACATATATATGGGGAGGTAGAAGCTCCAAATCTGTTTGACAGTGAAAACTGCAGGAACTTCAAACCGGCACTAGGAAACAGACTGAGAAAGCAGAGAAAAAGTGTCTCCTGCAACCCGTTCCCTTGGTTCTAGATGAACGAACGTCTCTCCACTTGCTCTGTTCTGAGAGATAAGTGTGTGTGAAAGCCGTCATTCACCTAGCTTGTTGGGAACACAAAGTTTTTTTTCAGTTGCAAACTCCATTCCATACATATATATGGGGAGGTAGAAGCTCCAACTCGGTTTGACAGTGAAAACTGCAGGAACTTCAAACCGGCACTAGGAAACAGACTGAGAAAGCAGAGAAAAAGTATCCCCTGCAACCCGTTCCCTTGGTGCTAGATGAACGAACGTCTCTCCACTTGCTCAGTTCTGAGAGATAAGTGTGTGTGAAAGCCGTCCTTCACCTAGCTTGTTGGGAACACAAAGTTTCTTTTCAGTTGCAAACTCCAATCCATACATATATATGGGGAGGTACAAGCTCCAACTCGGTTTGACAGTGAAAACTGCAGGAACTTCAAACCGGCACTAAGAAACAGACTGAGAAAGCAGAGAAAAAGTGTGTCCTGCAACCCATACCTTTGGTGCTATATGAACGAACGTCTCTCCACTTGCTCAGTTCTGAGAGATAAGTGTGTGTGAAAGCCGTCCTTCACCTAGCTTGTTGGGAACACAAAGTTTCTTTTCATTTGCAAACTCCATTCCATACATATATATGGGGAGGTACAAGCTCCAACTCGGTTTGACAGTGAAAACTGCAGGAACTTCAAACCGGCAGTAGGAAACAGACTGAGAAAGCAGAGTAAAAGTGTCTCCTGCAACCCGTTCCCTTGGTGCTAGATGAACGAACGTCTCTCCACTTGCTCAGTTCTGAGAGATAAGTGTGTGTGAAAGCCGTACTTCACCTAGCTTGTTGGGAACACAAAGTTTCTTTCCAGTTGCAAACTCCATTCCATACATATATATGGGGAGGTACTAGCTCCAACTCGGTTTGACAGTGAAAACTGCAGGAACTTCAAACCGGCACTAGGAAACAGACTGAGAAAGCAGAGAAAAAGTGTCTCATGCAACCCGTTCCCTTGGTGCTAGATGAATGAAAGTCTCTCCACTTGCTCAGTTCAGAGAGATACGTGGGTGTGAAAGCCGTCCTTCACCTAGCTTGTTGGGAACACAAAGTTTCTTTTCAGTTGCAAACTCCATTCCATACATATATATGGGGAGGTACTAGCTCCAACTCGGTTTGACAGTGAAAACTGCAGGAACTTCAAACCGGCACTAGGAAACAGATTGAGAATGCAGACAAAAAGTGTCTCCTGCAACCCGTTCCCTTGGTGCTAGATGAATGAACGTCTCTCCACTTGCTCAGTTCTGAGAGATAAATGTGTGTGAAAGCCGTCCTTCACCTAGCTTGTTGGGAACACAAAGTTTCTTTTCAGTTGCAAACTCCGTTCCATACATATATATGGGGAGGTAGAAGCTCCAACTCGGTTTGACAGTGAAAACTGCAGGAACTTCAAACCGGCACTAGGAAACAACTGAGAAAGCAGAGAAAAAGTGTCTCCTGCAACCTGTTCCCTTAGTGCTAGATGAACGAACTTCTCTTCCCTTGCTCAGTTCTGAGAGATAAGTGCGTGTGAAAGCCGTCCTTCACTTGGCTTGTTGGGAACACAAAGTTTCTTTTCAGTTGCAAACTCCATTCCATACATATATATGGGGAGGTACAAGCTCCAACTCGGTTTGACAGTGAAAACTGCAGGAACTTCAAACCGGCACTAAGAAACAGACTGAGAAAGCAGAGAAAAAGTGTCTCCTGCAACCCATACCTTTGGTGCTAGATGAACGAACGTCTCTCCACTTGCTCAGTTCTGAGAGATAAGTGTGTGTGAAAGCCGTCCTTCACCTAGCTTGTTGGGAACACAAAGTTTCTTTTCAGTTGCAAACTCCATTCCATACATATATATGGGGAGGTACAAGCTCCAACTCGGTTTTACAGTGAAATATGCAGGAACGTCAAACCGACACTAGGAAACAGACTGAGAAAGCAGAGAGAAAGTGTCTCCTGCAACCCGTTCCGTTGGTGCTAGATGAACGAACGACTCTCCACTTGCTCAGTTCTGAGAGATAAGTGTGTGTGAAAGCCGTCCTTCACCTAGCTTGTTGGGAACACAAAGTTTCTTTTCAGTTGCAAACTCCATTCCATACATATATATGGGGAGGTACTAGCTCCAACTCGGTTTGACAGTGAAAACTGCAGGAACTTCAAACCGGCACTAGGAAACAGACTGAGAAAGCAGAGAAAAAGTGTCTCATGCAACCCGTTCCCTTGGTGCTAGATGAACGAAAGTCTCTCCACTTGCTCAGTTCTGAGAGATAAGTGTGTGTGAAAGCCGTCCTTCACCTAGCTTGTTGGGAACACAAAGTTTCTTTTCAGTTGCAAACTCCATTCCATACATATATATGGGGAGGTACTAGCTCCAACTCGGTTTGACAGTGAAAACTGCAGGAACATCAAACCGGCACTAGGAAACAGACTGAGAAAGCAGAGAAAAAGTGTCTCCTGCAACCCGTTCCCTTAGTGCTAGATGAACGAACTTCTCTTCCCTTGCTCAGTTCTGAGAGATAAGTGCGTGTGAAAGCCGTCCTTCACTTGGCTTGTTGGGAACACAAAGTTTCTTTTCAGTTTCAAACTCCATTCCATACATATATATGGGGAGGTAGAAGCTCCAAATCTGTTTGACAGTGAAAACTGCAGGAACTTCAAACCGGCACTAGGAAACAGACTGAGAAAGCAGAGAAAAAGTGTCTCCTGCAACCCGTTCCCTTGGTGCTAGATGAACGAACGTCTCTCCACTTGCTCAGTTCTGAGAGATAAATGTGTGTGAAAGCCGTCCTTCACCTAGCTTGTTGGGAACACAAAGTTTCTTTTCAGTTGCAAACTCCATTCGATACATATATATGGGGAGGTACTAGCTCCAAATCGGTTTGACAGTGAAAACTGCAGGAACTTCAAACCGGCACTAGGAAACAGACTGAGAAAGCAGAGAAAAAGTGTCTCATGCAACAAGTTCCCTTGGTGCTAGATGAACGAAAGCCTCTCCACTTGCTCAGTTCTGAGAGATACGTGGGTGTGAAAGCCGTCCTTCACCTAGCTTGTTGGGAACACAAAGTTTCTTTTCAGTTGCAAACTCCATTCCATACATATATATGGGGAGGTACAAGCTCCAACTCGGTTTGACAGTGAAAACTGCAGGAACTTCAAACCGGCACTAGGAAACAGACTGAGAAAGCAGAGAAAAAGTGTCTCATGCAACCCGTTCCCTTGGTGCTAGATGAACGAAAGTCTCTCCACTTGCTCAGTTCTGAGAGATACGTGGGTGTGAAAGCCGTCCTTCACCTAGCTTGTTGGGAACTCAAAGTTTCTTTTCAGTTGCAAACTCCATTCCATACATATATATGGGGAGGTACTAGCTCCAACTCGGTTTGACAGTGAAAACTGCAGGAACTTCAAACCGGCACTAGGAAACAGATTGAGAATGCAGACAAAAAGTGTCTCCTGCAACCCGTTCCCTTGGTGCTAGATGAATGAACGTCTCTCCACTTGCTCAGTTCTGAGAGATAAGTGTGTGTGAAAGCCGTCCTTCACCTAGCTTGTTGGGAACACAAAGTTTATTTTCATTTGCAAACTCCATTCCATACATATATATTGGGAGGTAGAAGCTCCAACTCGGTTTGACAGTGAAAACTGCAGGAACTTCAAACCGGCACTAGGAAACAGACTGAGAAAGCAGAGAAAAAGTGTCTCCTGCAACACGTTCCCTTGGTGCTAGATGAACGAACGTCTCTCCACTTGCTCTGTTCTGAGAGATAAGTGTGTGTGAAAGCCGTCCTTCACCTAGCTTGTTGGGAACACAAAGTTTCTTTTCAGTTGCAAACTCCATTCCATACATATATATGGGGAGGTAGAAGCTCCAACTCGGTTTGACAGTGAAAACTGCAGGAACTTCAAACCGGCACTAGGAAACAGACTGAGAAAGCAGAGAAAAAGTGTCTCCTGCAAACCGTTCCCTTGGTTCTAGATGAACGAACGTCTCTCCACTTGCTCAGTTCTGAGAGATAAGTGTGTTTGAAAGCCGTCCTTCACCTAGCTTGTTGGGAACACAAAGTTTCTTTTCAGTTGCAAACTCCATTCCATACATATATATGGGGAGGTACAAGCTCCAACTCGTTTTGACAGTGAAAACTGCAGGAACTTCAAACCGGCACTAAGAAACAGACTGAGAAAGCAGAGAAAAAGTGTCTCCTGCAATCCATACCCTTGGTGCTAGATGAACGAACGTCTCTCCACTTGCTCAGTTCTGAGAGATAAGTGTGTGTGAAAGCCGTCCTTCACCTAGCTTGTTGGGAACACAAAGTTTCTTTTCAGTTGCAAACTCCATTCCATACATATATATGGGGAGGTACAAGCTCCAACTCGGTTTTACAGTGAAAACTGCAGGAACTTCAAACCGGCACTAGGAAACAGACTGAGAAAGCAGTGAAAAAGTGTCTCCTGCAACCCGTTCCCTTGGTGCTAGATGAACGAACGTCTCTCCACTTGCTCAGTTCTGAGAGATAAATGTGTGTGAAAGCCGTCCTTCACCTAGCTTGTTGGGAACACAAATTTTCTTTTCAGTTGCAAACACCATTCCATACATATATATTTGGAGGTAGAAGCTCCAACTCGGTTTTACAGTGAAAACTGCAGGAACTTCAAACCGGCACTAGGAAACAGACTGAGAAAGCAGAGACAAAGTGTCTCCTGCAACACGTTCCCTTGGTGCTAGATGAACGAACGTCTCTCCACTTGCTCAGTTCTGAGAGATAAGTGTGTGTGAAAGCCGTCCTTCACCTAGCTTGTTGGGAACACAAAGTTTCTTTTCGGTTTCAAACTCCATTCCATACATATATATGGGGAGGTAAAAGCTCCAAATCTGTTTGACAGTGAAAACTGCAGGAACTTCAAACCGGCACTAGGAAACAGACTGAGAAAGCAGAGAAAAAGTGTCTCCTGCAACCCGTTCCCTTGGTGCTAGATGAACGAACGTCTCTCCACTTGCTCAGTTCTGAGAGATAAGTGTGTGTGAAAGCCGTCCTTCACCTAGCTTGTTGGGAACACAAAGTTTCTTTTCAGTTGCAAACTCCATTCCATACATATATATGGGGAGGTAGAAGCTCCAACTCGGTTTTACAGTGAAAACTGCAGGAACTTCAAACCGGCACCAGGAAACAGACTGAGAAAGCAGAGAAAAGTGTCTCCTGCAACCCGTTCCCTTGGTGCTAGATGAACGAACGTCTCTCCACTTGCTCAGTTCTGAGAGATAAGTGTGTGTGAAAGCCGTCCTTAACCTAGCTTGATGGGAACACAAAATTTCTTTTCAGTTGCAAACTCCATTCCATACATATATATGGGGACGAACTAGCTCCAACTCGGTTTGACAGTGAAAACTGCAGGAACTTCAAACCGGCACTAGGAAACAGACTGAGAAAGCAGAGAAAAAGTGTCTCCTGCAACCCGTTCCCTTGGTGCTAGATGAACGAACGTCTCTCCACTTGCTCAGTTCTGAGAGATAAGTGTGTGTGGAAGCCGTCCTTCACCTAGCTTGTTGGGAACACAAAGTTTCTTTTCAGCTGCAAACTCCATTCCATACATATATATGGGGAGGTACAAGCTCCAACTCGGTTTTACATTGAAAAATGCAGGAACGTCAAACCGGCACTAGGAAACAGACTGAGAAAGCAGAGAAAAATTGTCTCCTGCAACCCGTTCCCTTGGTGCTAGATGAACGAACGACTCTCCACTTGCTCAGTTCTGAGAGATAAGTGTGTGTGAAAGCCGTCCTTCACCTAGCTTGTTGGGAACACAAAGTTTCTTTTCAGTTGCAAACTCCATTCCATACATATATATGGGGAGGTACTAGCTCCAACTCGGTTTGACAGTGAAAACTGCAGGAACTTCAAACCGGCACTAGGAAACAGATTGAGAATGCAGACAAAAAGTGTCTCCTGCAACCCGTTCCCTTGTTGCTAGATGAATGAACGTCTCTCCACTTGCTCAGTTCTGAGAGATAAGTGTGTGTGAAAGCCGTCCTTCACCTAGCTTGTTGGGAACACAAAGTTTCTTTTCAGTTGCAAACTCCGTTCCATACATATATATGGGGAGGTAGAAGCTCCAACTCGGTTTGACAGTGAAAACTGCAGGAACTTCAAACCGGCACTAGGAAACAGACTGAGAAAGCAGAGAAAAAGTGTCTCCTGCAACCCGTTCCCTTAGTGCTAGATGAACGAACTTCTCTTCCCTTGCTCAGTTCTGAGAGATAAGTGCGTGTGAAAGCCGTCGTTCACTTGGCTTGTTGGGAACACAAAGTTTCTTTTCAGTTTCAAACTCCATTCCATACATATATATGGGGAGGTAGAAGCTCCAAATCTGTTTGACAGTGAAAACTGCAGGAACTTCAAACCGGCACTAGGAAACAGACTGAGAAAGCAGAGAAAAAGTGTCTCCTGCAACACGTTCCCTTGGTGCTAGATGAACGAACGTCTCTCCACTTGCTCTGTTCTGAGAGATAAGTGTGTGTGAAAGCCGTCCTTCACCTAGCTTGTTGGGAACACAAAGTTTCTTTTCAGTTGCAAACTCCATTCCATACATATATATGGGGAGGTAGAAGCTCCAAAACGGTTTGACAGTGAAAACTGCAGGAACTTCAAACCTTCACTAGGAAACAGACTGAGAAAGCAGAGAAAAAGTGTCTCCTGCAACCCGTTCCCTTAGTGCTAGATGAACGAACTTCTCTTCCCTTGCTCAGTTCTGAGAGATAAGTGCGTGTGAAAGCCGTCCTTCACTTGGCTTGTTGGGAACACAAAGTTTCTTTTCAGTTTCAAACTCCATTCCATACATATATATGGGGAGGTAGAAGCTCCAAATCTGTTTGACAGTGAAAACTGCAGGAACTTCAAACCGGCACTAGGAAACAGACTGAGAAAGCAGAGAAAAAGTGTCTCCTGCAACCCGTTCCCTTGGTGCTAGATGAACGAACGTCTCTCCACTTGCTCAGTTCTGAGAGATAAATGTGTGTGAAAGCCGTCCTTCACCTAGCTTGTTGGGAACACAAAGTTTCTTTTCAGTTGCAAACTCCATTCGATACATATATATGGGGAGGTACTAGCTCCAACTCGGTTTGACAGTGAAAACTGCAGGAACTTCAAACCGGCACTAGGAAACAGACTGAGAAAGCAGAGAAAAAGTGTCTCATGCAACCCGTTCCCTTGGTGCTAGATGAACGAAAGCCTCTCCACTTGCTCAGTTCTGAGAGATACGTGGGTGTGAAAGCCGTCCTTCACCTAGCTTGTTGGGAACACAAAGTTACTTTTCAGTTGCAAACTCCATTCCATACATATATATGGGGAGGTACAAGCTCCAACTCGGTTTGACAGTGAAAACTGCAGGAACTTCAAACCGGCACTAGGAAACAGACTGAGAAAGCAGAGAAAAAGTGTCCCATGCAACCCGTTCCCTTGGTGCTAGATGAACGAAAGTCTCTCCACTTGCTCAGTTCTGAGAGATACGTGGGTGTGAAAGCCGTCCTTCACCTAGCTTGTTGGGAACACAAAGTTTCTTTTCAGTTGCAAACTCCATTCCATACATATATATGGGGAGGTAGAAGTTCCAAATCTGTTTGACAGTGAAAACTGCAGGAACTTCAAACCGGCACTAGGAAACAGACTGAGAAAGCAGAGAAAAAGTGTCTCCTGCAACCCGTTCCCTTGGTGCTAGATGAACGAACGTCTCTCCACTTGCTCAGTTCTGAGAGATAAATGTGTGTGAAAGCCGTCCTTCACCTAGCTTGTTGGGAACACAAAGTTTCTTTTCAGTTGCAAACTCCATTCGATACATATATATGGGGAGGTACTAGCTCCAACTCGGTTTGACAGTGAAAACTGCAGGAACTTCAAACCGGCACTAGGAAACAGACTGAGAAAGCAGAGAAAAAGTGTCTAATGCAACCCGTTCCCTTGGTGCTAGATGAACGAAAGCCTCTCCACTTGCTCAGTTCTGAGAGATATTTGGGTGTGAAAGCCGCCCTTCACCTAGCTTGTTGGGAACACAAAGTTTCTTTTCAGTTGCAAACTCCATTCCATACATATATATGGGGAGGTACAAGCTCCAACTCGGTTTGACAGTGAAAACTGCAGGAACTTCAAACCGGCACTAGGAAACAGACTGAGAAAGCAGAGAAAAAGTGTCTCATGCAACCCGTTCCCTTGGTGCTAGATGAACGAAAGTCTCTCCACTTGCTCAGTTCTGAGAGATACGTGGGTGTGAAAGCCGTCCTTCACCTAGCTTGTTGGGAACACAAAGTTTCTTTTCAGTTGCAAACTCCATTCCATACATATATATGGGGAGGTACTAGCTCCAACTCGGTTTGACAGTGAAAACTGCAGGAACTTCAAACCGGCACTAGGAAACAGATTGAGAATGCAGACAAAAAGTGTCTCCTGCAACCCGTTCCCTTGGTGCTAGATGAATGAACGTCTCTCCACTTGCTCAGTTCTGAGAGATAAGTGTGTGTGAAAGCCGTCCTTCACCTAGCTTGTTGGGAACACAAAGTTTATTTTCATTTGCAAACTCCATTCCATACATATATATTGGGAGGTAGAAGCTCCAACTCGGTTTGACAGTGAAAACTGCAGGAACTTCAAACCGGCACTAGGAAACAGACTGAGAAAGCAGAGAAAAAGTGTCTCCTGCAACCCGTTCCCTTGGTGCTAGATGAACGAACGTCTCTCCACTTGCTCAGTTCTGAGAGATAAATGTGTGTGAAAGCCGTCCTTCACCTAGCTTGTTGGGAACACAAAGTTTCTTTTCAGTTGCAAACTCCATTCGATACATATATATGGGGAGGTACTAGCTCCAACTCGGTTTGACAGTGAAAACTGCAGGAACTTCAAACCGGCACTAGGAAACAGACTGAGAAAGCAGAGAAAAAGTGTCTCATGCAACCCGTTCCCTTGGTGCTAGATGAACGAAAGCCTCTCCACTTGCTCAGTTCTGAGAGATACGTGGGTGTGAAAGCCGTCCTTCACCTAGCTTGTTGGGAACACAAAGTTTCTTTTCAGTTGCAAACTCCATTCCATACATATATATGGGTAGGTAGAAGCTCCAACTCGGTTTGACAGTGAAAACTGCAGGAACTTCAAACCGGCACTAGGAAACAGACTGAGAAAGCAGAGAAAAAGTGTCTCCTGCAACCCGTTCCCTTGGTGCTAGATGAACGAACGTCTCTCCACTTGCTCAGTTCTGAGAGATAAGTGTGTGTGAAAGCCGTCCTTCACCTAGCTTGTTGGGAACACAAAGTTTCTTTTCAGTTGCAAACTCCATTCCATACATATATATGGGGAGGTACAAGCTCCAACTCGGTTTGACAGTGAAAACTGCAGGAACTTCAAACCGGCACTAAGAAACAGACTGAGAAAGCAGAGAAAAAGTGTCTCCTGCAATCCATACCCTTGGTGCTAGATGAACGAACGTCTCTCCACTTGCTCAGTTCTGAGAGATAAGTGTGTGTGGAAGCCGTCCTTCACCTAGCTTGTTGGGAACACAAAGTTTCTTTTCAGCTGCAAACTCCATTCCATACATATATATGGGGAGGTACAAGCTCCAACTCGGTTTTACAGTGAAAAATGCAGGAACGTCAAACCGGCACTAGGAAACAGACTGAGAAAGCAGAGAAAAATTGTCTCCTGCAAACCGTTCCCTTGGTGCTAGATGAACGAACGACTCTCCACTTGCTCAGTTCTGAGAGATAAGTGTGTGTGAAAGCCGTCCTTCACCTAGCTTGTTGGGAACACAAAGTTTCTTTTCAGTTGCAAACTCCATTCCATACATATATATGGGGAGGTACTAGCTCCAACTCGGTTTGACAGTGAAAACTGCAGGAACTTCAAACCGGCACTAGGAAACAGACTGAGAAAGCAGAGAAAAAGTGTCTCATGCAACCCGTTCCCTTGGTGCTAGATGAACGAAAGTCTCTCCACTTCCTCAGTTCTGAGAGATACGTGTGTGTGAAAGCCGTCCTTCACCTAGCTTGTTGGGAACACAAAGTTTCTTTTCAGTTGCAAACTCCATTCCATACATATATATGGGGAGGTACAAGCTCCAACTCGGTTTTACAGTGAAAACTGCAGGAACTTCAAACCGGCACTAGGAAACAGACTGAGAAAGCAGAGAAAAATTGTCTCCTGCAACCCGTTCCCTTGGTGCTAGATGAACGAACGACTCTCCACTTGCTCAGTTCTGAGAGATAAGTGTGTGTGAAAGCCGTCCTTCACATAGCTTGTTGGGAACACAAAGTTTCTTTTCAGTTGCAAACTCCATTCCATACATATATATGGGGAGGTACTAGCTCCAACTCGGTTTGACAGTGAAAACTGCAGGAACTTCAAACCGGCACTAGGAAACAGACTGAGAAAGCAGAGAAAAAGTGTCTCATGCAACCCGTTCCCTTGGTGCTAGATGAACGAAAGTCTCTCCACTTCCTCAGTTCTGAGAGATACGTGTGTGTGAAAGCCGTCCTTCACCTAGCTTGTTGGGAACACAAAGTTTCTTTTCAGTTGCAAACTCCATTCCATACATATATATGGGGAGGTACAAGCTCCAACTCGGTTTGACAGTGAAAACTGCAGGAACTTCAAACCGGCACTAAGAAACAGACTGAGAAAGCAGAGAAAAAGTGTCTCCTGCAATCCATACCCTTGGTGCTAGATGAACGAACGTCTCTCCACTTGCTCAGTTCTGAGAGATAAGTGTGTGTGAAAGCCGTCCTTCACCTAGCTTGTTGGGAACACAAAGTTTCTTTTCAGTTGCAAACTCCATTCCATACATATATATGGGGAGGTACAAGCTCCAACTCGGTTTTACAGTGAAAACTGCAGGAACTTCAAACCGGCACTAGGAAACAGACTGAGAAAACAGAGAAAAAGTGTCTCCTGCAACCCGTTCCCTTGGTGCTAGATGAACGAACGTCTCTCCACTTGCTCAGTTCTGAGAGATAAATGTGTTTGAAAGCCGTCCTTCACCTAGCTTGTTGGGAACACAAATTTTCTTTTCAGTTGCTAACACCATTCCATACATATATATTTGGAGGTAGAAGCTCCAACTCGGTTTTACAGTGAAAACTGCAGGAACTTCAAACCGGCACTAGGAAACAGATTGAGAAAGCAGACAAAAATTGTCTCCTGCAACCCGTTCCCTTGGTGCTAGATGAACGAACGTCTCTCCACTTGCTCAGTTCTGAGAGATAAGTGTGTGTGAAAGCCGCCCTTCACCTAGCTTGTTGGGAACACAAAGTTTCTTTTAAGTTTCAAACTCCATTCCATACATATATATGGGGAGGTAGAAGCTCCAAATCTGTTTGACAGTGAAAACTGCAGGAACTTCAAACCGGCACTAGGAAACAGACTGAGAAAGCAGAGAAAAAGTGTCTCCTGCAACCCGTTCCCTTGGTGCTAGATGAACGAACGTCTCTCCACTTGCTCAGTTCTGAGAGATAAGTGTGTGTGAAAGCCGTCCTTCACCTAGCTTGTTGGGAACACAAAGTTTCTTTTCAGTTGCAAACTCCATTCCATATATATATATGGGGAGGTAGAAGCTCCAACTCGGTTTGACAGTGAAAACTGCAGGAACATCAAACCGGCACTAGGAAACAGACTGAGAAAGCAGAGAAAAAGTGTCTCCTGCAACCCTTTCCCTTGGTGCTAGATGAACGAACGTCTCTCCACTTGCTCAGTTCTGAGAGATAAGTGCGTGTGAAAGCCGTCCTTCACCTAGCTTGTTGGGAACACAAAGTTTCTTTTCGGTTTCAAACTCCATTCCATACATATATATGGGGAGGTAGAAGCTCCAAATCTGTTTGACAGTGAAAACTGCAGGAACTTCAAACCGGCACTAGGAAACAGACTGAGAAAGCAGAGAAAAAGTGTCTCCTGCAACCCGTTCCCTTGGTGCTAGATGAACGAACGTCTCTCCACTTGCTCAGTTCTGAGAGATAAGTGTGTGTGAAAGCCGTCCTTCACCTAGCTTGATGGGAACACAAAGTTTCTTTTCGGTTGCAAACTCCATTCCATACATATATATGGGGAGGTAGAAGCTCCAACTCGGTTTGACAGTGAAAACTGCAGGAACTTCAAACCGGCACTAGGAAACAGACTGAGAAAGCAGAGAAAAAGTGTCTCCTGCAACCCGTTCCCTTGGTGCTAGATGAACGAACGTCTCTCCACTTGCTCAGTTCTGAGAGATAAGTGTGTGTGAAAGCCGTCCTTCACCTAGCTTGATGGGAACACAAAGTTTCTTTTCAGTTGCAAAATCCATTCCATACATATATATGGGGAGGTAGAAACTCCAACTCGGTTTGACAGTGAAAACTGCAGGAACTTCAAACCGGCACTAGGAAACAGACTGAGAAAGCAGAGAAAAAGTGTCTCCTGCAAACCGTTCCCTTGGTGCTAGATGAACGAACGACTCTCCACTTGCTCAGTTCTGAGAGATAAGTGTGTGTGAAAGCCGTCCTTCACCTAGCTTGTTGGGAACACAAAGTTTCTTTTCAGTTGCAAACACCATTCCATACATATATATGGGGAGGTACTAGCTCCAACTCGGTTTGACAGTGAAAACTGCAGGAACTTCAAACCGGCACTTGGAAACAGACTGAGAAATCAGAGAAAAAGTGTCTCATGCAACCCGTTCCCTTGGTGCTAGATGAACGAACGTCTCTCCACTTGCTCAGTTCTGAGAGATACGTGTGTGTGAAAGCCGTCCTTCACCTAGCTTGTTGGGAACACAAAGTTTCTTTTCAGTTGCAAACTCCATTCCATACATATATGTGGGGAGGTACTAGCTCCAACTCGGTTTGACAGTGAAAACTGCAGGAACTTCAAACCGGCACTAGGAAACAGATTGAGAAAGCAGACAAAAAGTGTCCCTGCAACCCGTTCTCTTGGTGCTAGATGAACGGACGTCTCTCCACTTGCTCAGTTCTGAGAGATAAGTGTGTGTGAAAGCCGTCCTTCAACTAGCTTGTTGGGAACACAAAGTTTCTTTTCAGTTGCAAACTCCATTCCATACATATATATGGGGAGGTAGAAGCTCCAAATCTGTTTGACAGTGAAAACTGCAGGAACTTCAAACCGGCACTAGGAAACAGACTGAGGAAGTAGAGAAAAAGTGTCTCCTGCAACCCGTTCCCTTCGTGCTAGATGAAAGAACGTCTCTCCACTTGCTCTGTTCTGAGAGTTAAGTGTGTGTGAAAGCCGTCCTTCACCTAGCTTGTTGGGAACACAAAGTTTCTTTTCAGTTGCAAACTCCATTCCATACATATATATGGGGAGGTAGAAGCTCCAAATCGGTTTGACAGTGAAAACTGCAGGAACTTCAAACCGGCACTAGGAAACAGACTGAGAAAGCAGGGAAAAAGTGTCTCCTGCAAACCGTTCCCTTGGTGCTAGATGAACGAACGTCTCTCCACTTGCTCAGTTCTGAGAGATATGTGTGTGTGAAAGCCGTCCTTCACCTAGCTTGTTGGGAACACAAAGTTTCTTTTCAGTTGCAAACTCCATTCCATACATATATATGGGGAGGTACTAGCTCCAACTCGGTTTTACAGTGAAAACTGCAGGAACTTCAAACCGGCACTAAGAAACAGACTGAGAAAGCAGAGAAAAAGTGTCTCCTGCAACCCGTTCCCTTGGTGCTAGATGAACGAACGTCTCTCCACTTGCTCAGTTCTGAGAGATAAGTGTGTGTGAAAGCCGTCCTTCACCTAGCTTGTTGGGAACACAAAGTTTCTTTTCAGTTGCAAACTCCATTCCATACATATATATGGGGAGGTATAAGCTCCAACTCGGTTTGACAGTGAAAACTGCAGGAACTTCAAACCGGCACTAGGAAACAGACTGAGAAAGCTGAGAAAAAGTGTCTCCTGCAACCCGATACCTTGGGCTAGATGAACGAATGTCTCTCCACTTGCTCAGTTCTAAGAGACAAGTGTGTGTGAAAGCCGTCCTTCACCTAGCTTGTTGGGAACACAAAGTTTCTTTTCAGTTGCAAACTCCATTCCATACATATATATGGGGAGGTACAAGCTCCAACTCGGTTTTACAGTGAAAACTGCAGGAACTTCAAACCGGCACTAAGAAACAGACTGAGAAAGCAGAGAAAAAAATGTCTCCTGCAACTCGTTCCCTTGGTGCTAGATGAACGAACGTCTCTCCACTTGCTCTGTTCTGAGAGATAAGTGTGTGTGAAAGCCATCCTTCACCTAGCTTGTTGGGAACACAAAGTTTCTTTTCAGTTGCAAACTCCATTCCATACATATATATGGGGAGGTACAAGCTCCAACTCGTTTTGACAGTGAAAACTGCAGGAACTTCAAACCGGCACTAGGAAACAGACTGAGAAAGCAGAGAAAAAGTGTCTCCTGCAACCCGTTCCCTTGGTGCTAGATGAACGAACGTCTCTCCACTTGCTCAGTTCTGAGAGATAATTGTGTGTGGAAGCCGTCCTTCACCTAGCTTGTTGGGAACACAAAGTTTCTTTTCAGCTGCAAACTCCACTCCATACATATATATGGGGAGGTACAAGCTCCAACTCGGTTTTACAGTGAAAAATGCAGGAACGTCAAACCGGCACTAGGAAACAGACTGAGAAAGCAGAGAAAAATAGTCTCCTGCAAACCGTTCCCTTGGTGCTAGATGAACGAACGACTCTCCACTTGCTCAGTTCTGAGAGATAAGTGTGTGTGAAAGCCGTCCTTCACCTAGCTTGTTGGGAACACAAAGTTTCTTTTCAGTTGCAAACTCCATTCCATACATATATATGGGGAGGTACTAGCTCCAACTCGGTTTGACAGTGAAAACTGCAGGACCTTCAAACAGGCACTTGGAAACAGACTGAGAAAGCAGAGAAAAAGTGTCTCATGCAACCCGTTCCCTTGGTGCTAGATGAACGAAAGTCTCTCCACTTCCTCAGTTCTGAGAGATACGTGTGTGTGAAAGCCGTCCTTCACCTAGCTTGTTGGGAACACAAAGTTTCTTTTCAGTTGCAAACTCCATTCCATACATATATATGGGGAGGTACGAGCTCCAACTCGGTTTTACAGTGAAAACTGCAGGAACTTCAAACCGGCACTAGGAAACAGATTGAGAAAGCAGACAAAAAGTGTCTCCTGCAACCCGTTCCCTTGGTGCTAGATGAACGAACGTCTCTCCACTTGCTCAGTTCTGAGAGATAAGTGTGTGTGAAAGCCGCCCTTCACCTAGCTTGTTGGGAACACAAAGTTTCTTTTAAGTTTCAAACTCCATTCCATACATATATATGGGGAGGTAGAAGCTCCAAATCTGTTTGACAGTGAAAACTGCAGGAACTTCAAACCGGCACTAGGAAACAGACTGAGAAAGCAGAGAAAAAGTGTCTCCTGCAACCCGTTCCCTTGGTGCTAGATGAACGAACGTCTCTCCACTTGCTCAGTTCTGAGAGATAAGTGTGTGTGAAAGCCGTCCTTCACCTAGCTTGTTGGGAACACAAAGTTTCTTTTCAGTTGCAAACCCCATTCCATATATATATATGGGGAGGTAGAAGCTCCAACTCGGTTTGACAGTGAAAACTGCAGGAACTTCAAACCGGCACTAGGAAACAGACTGAGAAAGCAGAGAAAAAGTGTCTCCTGCAACCCTTTCCCTTGGTGCTAGATGAACGAAAGTCTCTCCACTTGCTCAGTTCTGAGAGATAAGTGCGTGTGAAAGCCGTCCTTCACCTAGCTTGTTGGGAACACAAAGTTTCTTTTCGGTTTCAAACTCCATTCCATACATATATATGGGGAGGTAGAAGCTCCAAATCTGTTTCACAGTGAAAACTGCAGGAACTTCAAACCGGCACTAGGAAACAGACTGAGAAAGCAGAGAAAAAGTGTCTCCTGCAAACCGTTCCCTTGGTGCTAGATGAACGAACGTCTCTCCACTTGCTCAGTTCTGAGAGATAAGTGTGTGTGAAAGCCGTCCTTCACCTAGCTTGATGGGAACACAAAGTTTCTTTTCGGTTGCAAACTCCATTCCATACATATATATGGGGAGGTAGAAGCTCCAACTCGGTTTGACAGTGAAAACTGCAGGAACTTCAAACCGGCACTAGGAAACAGACTGAGAAAGCAGAGAAAAAGTGTCTCCTGCAACCCGTTCCCTTGGTGCTAGATGAACGATCGTCTCTCCACTTGCTCAGTTCTGAGAGATAAGTGTGTGTGAAAGCCGTCCTTCACCTAGCTTGATGGGAACACAAAGTTTCTTTTCAGTTGCAAAATCCATTCCATACATATATATGGGGAGGTAGAAGCTCCAACTCGGTTTGACAGTGAAAACTGCAGGAACTTCAAACCGGCATTAGGAAACAGACTGAGAAAGCAGAGAAAAAGTGTCTCCTGCAAACCGTTCCCTTGGTGCTAGATGAACGAACGTCTCTCCACTTGCTCAGTTCTAAGAGATATGTGTGTGTGAAAGCCGTCCTTCACCTAGCTTGTTGGGAACACAAAGTTTCTTTTCAGTTGCAAACTCCATTCCATACATATATATGGGGAGGTACAAGCTCCAATTCGGTTTTACAGTGAAAAATGCAGGAACGTCAAACCGGCACTAGGAAACAGACTGAAAAGCGTAGAGAAAGTGTCTCCTGCAACCCGTTCCCTTGGTGCTAGATGAACGAACGACTCTCCACTTGCTCAGTTCTGAGAGATAAGTGTGTGTGAAAGCCGTCCTTCACCTAGCTTGTTGGGAACACAAAGTTTCTTTTCAGTTGCAAACTCCATTCCATACATATATATGGGGAGGTACTAGCTCCAACTCGGTTTGACAGAGAAAACTGCAGGAACTTAAAACCGGCACTTGGAAACAGACTGAGAAATCAGAGAAAAAGTGTCTCATGCAACCCGTTCCCTTGGTGCTAGATGAACGAACGTCTCTCCACTTGCTCAGTTCTGAGAGATACGTGTGTGTGAAAGCCGTCCTTCACCTAGCTTGTTGGGAACACAAAGTTTCTTTTCAGTTGCAAACTCCATTCCATACATATATGTGGGGAGGTACTAGCTCCAACTCGGTTTTACAGTGAAAACTGCAGGAACTTCAAACCGGCACTAGGAAACAGATTGAGAAAGCAGACAAAAAGTGTCCCTGCAACCCGTTCTCTTGGTGCTAGATGAACGGACGTCTCTCCACTTGCTCAGTTCTGAGAGATAAGTGTGTGTGAAAGCCGTCCTTCAACTAGCTTGTTGGGAACACAAAGTTTCTTTTCAGTTGCAAACTCCATTCCATACATATATATGGGGAGGTAGAAGCTCCAAATCTGTTTGACAGTGAAAACTGCAGGAACTTCAAACCGGCACTAGGAAACAGACTGAGGAAGCAGAGAAAAAGTGTCTCCTGCAACCCGTTCCCTTCGTGCTAGATGAAAGAACGTCTCTCCACTTGCTCTGTTCTGACAGTTAAGTGTGTGTGAAAGCCGTCCTTCACCTAGCTTGTTGGGAACACAAAGTTTCTTTTCAGTTGCAAACTCCATTCCATACATATATATGGGGAGGTACTAGCTCCAACTCGGTTTTACAGTGAAAACTGCAGGAACTTCAAACCGGCACTAAGAAACAGACTGAGAAGCAGAGAAAAAGTGTCTCCTGCAACCCGTTCCCTTGGTGCTAGATGAACGAACGTCTCTCCACTTGCTCAGTTCTAAGAGATATGTGTGTGTGAAAGCCGTCCTTCACCTAGCTTGTTGGGAACACAAAGTTTCTTTTCAGTTGCAAACTCCATTCCATACATATATATGGGGAGGTACAAGCTCCAACTCGGTTTTACAGTGAAAAATGCAGGAACGTCAAACCGGCACTAGGAAACAGACTGAGAAAGCGTAGAGAAAGTGTCTCCTGCAACCCGTTCCCTTCGTGCTAGATGAACGAACGACTCTCCACTTGCTCAGTTCTGAGAGATAAGTGTGTGTGAAAGCCGTCCTTCACCTAGCTTGTTGGGAACACAAAGTTTCTTTTCGGTTTCAAACTCCATTCCATACATATATATGGGGAGGTAGAAGCTCCAAATCTGTTTGACAGTGAAAACTGCAGGAACTTCAAACCGGCACTAGGAAACAGACTGAGAAAGCAGAGAAAAAGTGTCTCCTGCAACCCGTTCCCTTGGTGCTAGATGAACGAACGTCTCTCCACTTGCTCAGTTCTGAGAGATAAGTGTGTGTGAAAGCCGTCCTTCACCTAGCTTGATGGGAACACAAAGTTTCTTTTCGGTTGCAAACTCCATTCCATACATATATATGGGGAGGTAGAAGCTCCAACTCGGTTTGACAGTGAAAACTGCAGGAACTTCAAACCGGCACTAGGAAACAGACTGAGAAAGCAGAGAAAAAGTGTCTCCTGCAACCCGTTCCCTTGGTGCTAGATGAACGAACGTCTCTCCACTTGCTCAGTTCTGAGAGATAAGTGTGTGTGAAAGCCGTCCTTCACCTAGCTTGATGGGAACACAAAGTTTCTTTTCAGTTGCAAAATCCATTCCATACATATATATGGGGAGGTAGAAACTCCAACTCGGTTTGACAGTGAAAACTGCAGGAACTTCAAACCGGCACTAGGAAACAGACTGAGAAAGCAGAGAAAAAGTGTCTCCTGCAAACCGTTCCCTTGGTGCTAGATGAACGAACGACTCTCCACTTGCTCAGTTCTGAGAGATAAGTGTGTGTGAAAGCCGTCCTTCACCTAGCTTGTTGGGAACACAAAGTTTCTTTTCAGTTGCAAACACCATTCCATACATATATATGGGGAGGTACTAGCTCCAACTCGGTTTGACAGTGAAAACTGCAGGAACTTCAAACCGGCACTTGGAAACAGACTGAGAAATCAGAGAAAAAGTGTCTCATGCAACCCGTTCCCTTGGTGCTAGATGAACGAACGTCTCTCCACTTGCTCAGTTCTGAGAGATACGTGTGTGTGAAAGCCGTCCTTCACCTAGCTTGTTGGGAACACAAAGTTTCTTTTCAGTTGCAAACTCCATTCCATACATATATGTGGGGAGGTACTAGCTCCAACTCGGTTTGACAGTGAAAACTGCAGGAACTTCAAACCGGCACTAGGAAACAGATTGAGAAAGCAGACAAAAAGTGTCCCTGCAACCCGTTCTCTTGGTGCTAGATGAACGGACGTCTCTCCACTTGCTCAGTTCTGAGAGATAAGTGTGTGTGAAAGCCGTCCTTCAACTAGCTTGTTGGGAACACAAAGTTTCTTTTCAGTTGCAAACTCCATTCCATACATATATATGGGGAGGTAGAAGCTCCAAATCTGTTTGACAGTGAAAACTGCAGGAACTTCAAACCGGCACTAGGAAACAGACTGAGGAAGTAGAGAAAAAGTGTCTCCTGCAACCCGTTCCCTTCGTGCTAGATGAAAGAACGTCTCTCCACTTGCTCTGTTCTGAGAGTTAAGTGTGTGTGAAAGCCGTCCTTCACCTAGCTTGTTGGGAACACAAAGTTTCTTTTCAGTTGCAAACTCCATTCCATACATATATATGGGGAGGTAGAAGCTCCAAATCGGTTTGACAGTGAAAACTGCAGGAACTTCAAACCGGCACTAGGAAACAGACTGAGAAAGCAGGGAAAAAGTGTCTCCTGCAAACCGTTCCCTTGGTGCTAGATGAACGAACGTCTCTCCACTTGCTCAGTTCTGAGAGATATGTGTGTGTGAAAGCCGTCCTTCACCTAGCTTGTTGGGAACACAAAGTTTCTTTTCAGTTGCAAACTCCATTCCATACATATATATGGGGAGGTACTAGCTCCAACTCGGTTTTACAGTGAAAACTGCAGGAACTTCAAACCGGCACTAAGAAACAGACTGAGAAAGCAGAGAAAAAGTGTCTCCTGCAACCCGTTCCCTTGGTGCTAGATGAACGAACGTCTCTCCACTTGCTCAGTTCTGAGAGATAAGTGTGTGTGAAAGCCGTCCTTCACCTAGCTTGTTGGGAACACAAAGTTTCTTTTCAGTTGCAAACTCCATTCCATACATATATATGGGGAGGTATAAGCTCCAACTCGGTTTGACAGTGAAAACTGCAGGAACTTCAAACCGGCACTAGGAAACAGACTGAGAAAGCTGAGAAAAAGTGTCTCCTGCAACCCGATACCTTGGGCTAGATGAACGAATGTCTCTCCACTTGCTCAGTTCTAAGAGACAAGTGTGTGTGAAAGCCGTCCTTCACCTAGCTTGTTGGGAACACAAAGTTTCTTTTCAGTTGCAAACTCCATTCCATACATATATATGGGGAGGTACAAGCTCCAACTCGGTTTTACAGTGAAAACTGCAGGAACTTCAAACCGGCACTAAGAAACAGACTGAGAAAGCAGAGAAAAAAATGTCTCCTGCAACTCGTTCCCTTGGTGCTAGATGAACGAACGTCTCTCCACTTGCTCTGTTCTGAGAGATAAGTGTGTGTGAAAGCCATCCTTCACCTAGCTTGTTGGGAACACAAAGTTTCTTTTCAGTTGCAAACTCCATTCCATACATATATATGGGGAGGTACAAGCTCCAACTCGTTTTGACAGTGAAAACTGCAGGAACTTCAAACCGGCACTAGGAAACAGACTGAGAAAGCAGAGAAAAAGTGTCTCCTGCAACCCGTTCCCTTGGTGCTAGATGAACGAACGTCTCTCCACTTGCTCAGTTCTGAGAGATAATTGTGTGTGGAAGCCGTCCTTCACCTAGCTTGTTGGGAACACAAAGTTTCTTTTCAGCTGCAAACTCCACTCCATACATATATATGGGGAGGTACAAGCTCCAACTCGGTTTTACAGTGAAAAATGCAGGAACGTCAAACCGGCACTAGGAAACAGACTGAGAAAGCAGAGAAAAATAGTCTCCTGCAAACCGTTCCCTTGGTGCTAGATGAACGAACGACTCTCCACTTGCTCAGTTCTGAGAGATAAGTGTGTGTGAAAGCCGTCCTTCACCTAGCTTGTTGGGAACACAAAGTTTCTTTTCAGTTGCAAACTCCATTCCATACATATATATGGGGAGGTACTAGCTCCAACTCGGTTTGACAGTGAAAACTGCAGGACCTTCAAACAGGCACTTGGAAACAGACTGAGAAAGCAGAGAAAAAGTGTCTCATGCAACCCGTTCCCTTGGTGCTAGATGAACGAAAGTCTCTCCACTTCCTCAGTTCTGAGAGATACGTGTGTGTGAAAGCCGTCCTTCACCTAGCTTGTTGGGAACACAAAGTTTCTTTTCAGTTGCAAACTCCATTCCATACATATATATGGGGAGGTACGAGCTCCAACTCGGTTTTACAGTGAAAACTGCAGGAACTTCAAACCGGCACTAGGAAACAGATTGAGAAAGCAGACAAAAAGTGTCTCCTGCAACCCGTTCCCTTGGTGCTAGATGAACGAACGTCTCTCCACTTGCTCAGTTCTGAGAGATAAGTGTGTGTGAAAGCCGCCCTTCACCTAGCTTGTTGGGAACACAAAGTTTCTTTTCAGTTGCAAACTCCATTCCATACATATATATGGGGAGGTAGAAGCTCCAAATCTGTTTGACAGTGAAAACTGCAGGAACTTCAAACCGGCACTAGGAAACAGACTGAGAAAGCAGAGAAAAAGTGTCTCCTGCAACCCGTTCCCTTGGTGCTAGATGAACGAACGTCTCTCCACTTGCTCAGTTCTGAGAGATAAGTGTGTGTGAAAGCCGTCCTTCACCTAGCTTGTTGGGAACACAAAGTTTCTTTTCAGTTGCAAACCCCATTCCATATATATATATGGGGAGGTAGAAGCTCCAACTCGGTTTGACAGTGAAAACTGCAGGAACTTCAAACCGGCACTAGGAAACAGACTGAGAAAGCAGAGAAAAAGTGTCTCCTGCAACCCTTTCCCTTGGTGCTAGATGAACGAAAGTCTCTCCACTTGCTCAGTTCTGAGAGATAAGTGCGTGTGAAAGCCGTCCTTCACCTAGCTTGTTGGGAACACAAAGTTTCTTTTCGGTTTCAAACTCCATTCCATACATATATATGGGGAGGTAGAAGCTCCAAATCTGTTTCACAGTGAAAACTGCAGGAACTTCAAACCGGCACTAGGAAACAGACTGAGAAAGCAGAGAAAAAGTGTCTCCTGCAAACCGTTCCCTTGGTGCTAGATGAACGAACGTCTCTCCACTTGCTCAGTTCTGAGAGATAAGTGTGTGTGAAAGCCGTCCTTCACCTAGCTTGATGGGAACACAAAGTTTCTTTTCGGTTGCAAACTCCATTCCATACATATATATGGGGAGGTAGAAGCTCCAACTCGGTTTGACAGTGAAAACTGCAGGAACTTCAAACCGGCACTAGGAAACAGACTGAGAAAGCAGAGAAAAAGTGTCTCCTGCAACCCGTTCCCTTGGTGCTAGATGAACGATCGTCTCTCCACTTGCTCAGTTCTGAGAGATAAGTGTGTGTGAAAGCCGTCCTTCACCTAGCTTGATGGGAACACAAAGTTTCTTTTCAGTTGCAAAATCCATTCCATACATATATATGGGGAGGTAGAAGCTCCAACTCGGTTTGACAGTGAAAACTGCAGGAACTTCAAACCGGCATTAGGAAACAGACTGAGAAAGCAGAGAAAAAGTGTCTCCTGCAAACCGTTCCCTTGGTGCTAGATGAACGAACGTCTCTCCACTTGCTCAGTTCTAAGAGATATGTGTGTGTGAAAGCCGTCCTTCACCTAGCTTGTTGGGAACACAAAGTTTCTTTTCAGTTGCAAACTCCATTCCATACATATATATGGGGAGGTACAAGCTCCAATTCGGTTTTACAGTGAAAAATGCAGGAACGTCAAACCGGCACTAGGAAACAGACTGAAAAGCGTAGAGAAAGTGTCTCCTGCAACCCGTTCCCTTGGTGCTAGATGAACGAACGACTCTCCACTTGCTCAGTTCTGAGAGATAAGTGTGTGTGAAAGCCGTCCTTCACCTAGCTTGTTGGGAACACAAAGTTTCTTTTCAGTTGCAAACTCCATTCCATACATATATATGGGGAGGTACTAGCTCCAACTCGGTTTGACAGAGAAAACTGCAGGAACTTAAAACCGGCACTTGGAAACAGACTGAGAAATCAGAGAAAAAGTGTCTCATGCAACCCGTTCCCTTGGTGCTAGATGAACGAACGTCTCTCCACTTGCTCAGTTCTGAGAGATACGTGTGTGTGAAAGCCGTCCTTCACCTAGCTTGTTGGGAACACAAAGTTTCTTTTCAGTTGCAAACTCCATTCCATACATATATGTGGGGAGGTACTAGCTCCAACTCGGTTTTACAGTGAAAACTGCAGGAACTTCAAACCGGCACTAGGAAACAGATTGAGAAAGCAGACAAAAAGTGTCCCTGCAACCCGTTCTCTTGGTGCTAGATGAACGGACGTCTCTCCACTTGCTCAGTTCTGAGAGATAAGTGTGTGTGAAAGCCGTCCTTCAACTAGCTTGTTGGGAACACAAAGTTTCTTTTCAGTTGCAAACTCCATTCCATACATATATATGGGGAGGTAGAAGCTCCAAATCTGTTTGACAGTGAAAACTGCAGGAACTTCAAACCGGCACTAGGAAACAGACTGAGGAAGCAGAGAAAAAGTGTCTCCTGCAACCCGTTCCCTTCGTGCTAGATGAAAGAACGTCTCTCCACTTGCTCTGTTCTGACAGTTAAGTGTGTGTGAAAGCCGTCCTTCACCTAGCTTGTTGGGAACACAAAGTTTCTTTTCAGTTGCAAACTCCATTCCATACATATATATGGGGAGGTACTAGCTCCAACTCGGTTTTACAGTGAAAACTGCAGGAACTTCAAACCGGCACTAAGAAACAGACTGAGAAGCAGAGAAAAAGTGTCTCCTGCAACCCGTTCCCTTGGTGCTAGATGAACGAACGTCTCTCCACTTGCTCAGTTCTAAGAGATATGTGTGTGTGAAAGCCGTCCTTCACCTAGCTTGTTGGGAACACAAAGTTTCTTTTCAGTTGCAAACTAAATTCCATACATATATATGGGGAGGTACAAGCTCCAACTCGGTTTTACAGTGAAAAATGCAGGAACGTCAAACCGGCACTAGGAAACAGACTGAGAAAGCGTAGAGAAAGTGTCTCCTGCAACCCGTTCCCTTCGTGCTAGATGAACGAACGACTCTCCACTTGCTCAGTTCTGAGAGATAAGTGTGTGTGAAAGCCGTCCTTCACCTAGCTTGTTGGGAACACAAAGTTTCTTTTCAGTTGCAAACTCCATTCCATACATATATATGGGGAGGTACTAGCTCCAACTCGGTTTGACAGTGAAAACTGCAGGAACTTCAAACCGGCACTTGGAAACAGACTGAGAAATCAGAGAAAAAGTGTCTCATGCAACCCGTTCCCTTGGTGCTAGATGAACGAAAGTCTCTCCACTTGCTCAGTTCTGAGAGATACGTGTGTGTGAAAGCCGTCCTTCACCTAGCTTGTTGGGAACACAAAGTTTCTTTTCAGTTGCAAACTCCATTCCATACATATATGTGGGGAGGTACTAGCTCCAACTCGGTTTTACAGTGAAAACTGCAGGAACTTCAAACCGGCACTAGGAAACAGATTGAGAAAGCAGACAAAAAGTGTCCCTGCAACCCGTTCTCTTGGTGCTAGATGAACGGACGTCTCTCCACTTGCTCAGTTCTGAGAGATAAGTGTGTGTGAAAGCCGTCCTTCACCTAGCTTGTTGGGAACACAAAGTTTCTTTTCAGTTGCAAACTCCATTCCATACATATATATGGGGAGGTAGAAGCTCCAAATCTGTTTGACAGTGAAAACTGCAGGAACTTCAAACCGGCACTAGGAAACAGACTGAGGAAGCAGAGAAAAAGTGTCTCCTGCAACCCGTTCCCTTGGTGCTAGATGAAAGAACGTCTCTCCACTTGCTCTGTTCTGAGAGGTAAGTGTGTGTGAAAGCCGTCCTTCACCTAGCTTGTTGGGAACACAAAGTTTCTTTTCAGTTGCAAACTCCATTCCATACATATATATGGGGAGTTAGAAGCTCCAACTCGGTTTGACAGTGAAAACTGCAGGAACTTCAAACCGGCACAAGGAAACAGACTGAGAAAGCAGGGAAAAAGTCTCTCCTGCAACCCGTTCCCTTGGTGCTAGATGAACGAACGTCTCTCCACTTGCTCAGTTCTGAGAGATAAGTGTGTGTGAAAGCCGTCCTTCAACTAGCTTGTTGGGAACACAAAGTTTCTTTTCAGTTGCAAACTCCATTCCATACATATATATGGGGAGGTACTAGCTCCAACTCGGTTTTACAGTGAAAACTGCAGGAACTTCAAACCGGCACTAAGAAACAGACTGAGAAAGCAGAGAAAAAGTGTCTCCTGCAACCCGTTCCCTTGGTGCTAGATGAACGAACGTCTCTCCACTTGCTCAGTTCTGAGAGATAAGTGTGTGTGAAAGCCGTCCTTCACCTAGCTTGTTGGGAACACAAAGTTTCTTTTCAGTTGCAAACTCCATTCCATACATATATATGGGGAGGTATAAGCTCCAACTCGGTTTGACAGTGAAAACTGCAGGAACTTCAAACCGGCACTAGGAAACAGACTGAGAAAGCAGAGAAAAAGTGTCTCCTGCAACCCGATCCCTTGGGCTAGATGAACGAATGTCTCTCCACTTGCTCAGTTCTAAGAGACAAGTGTGTGTGAAAGCCGTCCTTCACCTAGCTTGTTGGGAACACAAAGTTTCTTTTCAGTTGCAAACTCCATTCCATACATATATATGGGGAGGTACAAGCTCCAACTCGGTTTTACAGTGAAAACTGCAGGAACTTCAAACCGGCACTAAGAAACAGACTGAGAAAGCAGAGAAAATAATGTCTCCTGCAACTCGTTCCCTTGGTGCTAGATGAACGAACGTCTCTCCACTTGCTCTGTTCTGAGAGATAAGTGTGTGTGAAAGCCATCCTTCACCTAGCTTGTTGGGAACACAAAGTTTCTTTTCAGTTGCAAACTCCATTCCATACATATATATGGGGAGGTACAAGCTCCAACTCGTTTTGACAGTGAAAACTGCAGGAACTTCAAACCGGCACTAGGAAACAGACTGAGAAAGCAGAGAAAAAGTGTCTCCTGCGTCCCGTTCCCTTGGTGCTAGATGAACGAACGTCTCTCCACTTGCTCAGTTCTGAGAGATAAGTGTGTGTGAAAGCCGTCCTTCACCTAGCTTGTTGGGAACACAAAGTTTCTTTTCAGTTGCAAACTCCATTCCATACATATATATGGGGAGGTAGAAGCTCCAACTCGGTTTTACAGTGAAAACTGCAGGAACTTCAAACCGGCACTAGGAAACAGACTGAGAAAGCAGAGAAAAAGTGTCTCCTGCAACCCGTTCCCTTGGTGCAAGATGAACGAACGTCTCTCCACTTGCTCAGTTCTGAGAGATAAGTGCGTGTGAAAGCCGTCCTTCACCTAGCTTGTTGGGAACACAAAGTTTCTTTTCAGTTGCAAACTCCATTCCATACATATATGTGGGGAGGTACAAGCTCCAACTCGGTTTTACAGTGAAAACTGCAGGAACTTCAAACCGGCACTAGGAAACAGATTGAGAAAGCAGACAAAAAGTGTCCCTGCAACCCGTTCTCTTGGTGCTAGATGAACGGACGTCTCTCCACTTGCTCAGTTCTGAGAGATAAGTGTGTGTGAAAGCCGTCCTTCACCTAGCTTGTTGGGAACACAAAGTTTCTTTTCAGTTGCAAACTCCATTCCATACATATATATGGGGAGGTAGAAGCTCCAAATCTGTTTGACAGTGAAAACTGCAGGAACTTCAAACCGGCACTAGGAAACAGACTGAGGAAGCAGAGAAAAAGTGTCTCCTGCAACCCGTTCCCTTGGTGCTAGATGAAAGAACGTCTCTCCACTTGCTCTGTTCTGAGAGGTAAGTGTGTGTGAAAGCCGTCCTTCACCTAGCTTGTTGGGAACACAAAGTTTCTTTTCAGTTGCAAACTCCATTCCATACATATATATGGGGAGTTAGAAGCTCCAACTCGGTTTGACAGTGAAAACTGCAGGAACTTCAAACCGGCACAAGGAAACAGACTGAGAAAGCAGGGAAAAAGTCTCTCCTGCAACCCGTTCCCTTGGTGCTAGATGAACGAACGTCTCTCCACTTGCTCAGTTCTGAGAGATAAGTGTGTGTGAAAGCCGTCCTTCAACTAGCTTGTTGGGAACACAAAGTTTCTTTTCAGTTGCAAACTCCATTCCATACATATATATGGGGAGGTACTAGCTCCAACTCGGTTTTACAGTGAAAACTGCAGGAACTTCAAACCGGCACTAAGAAACAGACTGAGAAAGCAGAGAAAAAGTGTCTCCTGCAACCCGTTCCCTTGGTGCTAGATGAACGAACGTCTCTCCACTTGCTCAGTTCTGAGAGATAAGTGTGTGTGAAAGCCGTCCTTCACCTAGCTTGTTGGGAACACAAAGTTTCTTTTCAGTTGCAAACTCCATTCCATACATATATATGGGGAGGTATAAGCTCCAACTCGGTTTGACAGTGAAAACTGCAGGAACTTCAAACCGGCACTAGGAAACAGACTGAGAAAGCAGAGAAAAAGTGTCTCCTGCAACCCGATTCCTTGGGCTAGATGAACGAATGTCTCTCCACTTGCTCAGTTCTAAGAGACAAGTGTGTGTGAAAGCCGTCCTTCACCTAGCTTGTTGGGAACACAAAGTTTCTTTTCAGTTGCAAACTCCATTCCATACATATATATGGGGAGGTACAAGCTCCAACTCGGTTTTACAGTGAAAACTGCAGGAACTTCAAACCGGCACTAAGAAACAGACTGAGAAAGCAGAGAAAATAATGTCTCCTGCAACTCGTTCCCTTGGTGCTAGATGAACGAACGTCTCTCCACTTGCTCTGTTCTGAGAGATAAGTGTGTGTGAAAGCCATCCTTCACCTAGCTTGTTGGGAACACAAAGTTTCTTTTCAGTTGCAAACTCCATTCCATACATATATGTGGGGAGGTACTAGCTCCAACTCGGTTTTACAGTGAAAACTGCAGGAACTTCAAACCGGCACTAGGAAACAGATTGAGAAAGCAGACAAAAAGTGTCCCTGCAACCCGTTCTCTTGGTGCTAGATGAACGGACGTCTCTCCACTTGCTCAGTTCTGAGAGATAAGTGTGTGTGAAAGCCGTCCTTCAACTAGCTTGTTGGGAACACAAAGTTTCTTTTCAGTTGCAAACTCCATTCCATACATATATATGGGGACGTAGAAGCTCCAAATCTGTTTGACAGTGAAAACTGCAGGAACTTCAAACCGGCACTAGGAAACAGACTGAGGAAGCAGAGAAAAAGTGTCTCCTGCAACCCGTTCCCTTCGTGCTAGATGAAAGAACGTCTCTCCACTTGCTCTGTTCTGAGAGTTAAGTGTGTGTGAAAGCCGTCCTTCACCTAGCTTGTTGGGAACACAAAGTTTCTTTTCAGTTGCAAACTCCATTCCATATATATATATGGGGAGGTAGAAGCTCCAAATCGGTTTGACAGTGAAAACTGCAGGAACTTCAAACCGGCACTAGGAAACAGACTGAGAAAGCAGGGAAAAAGTGTCTCCTGCAACCCGTTCCCTTGGTGCTAGATGAACGAACGTCTCTCCACTTGCTCAGTTCTGAGAGATAAGTGTGTGTGAAAGCCGTCCTTCACCTAGCTTGTTGGGAACACAAAGTTTCTTTTCAGTTGCAAACTCCATTCCATACATATATATGGGGAGGTACTAGCTCCAACTCGGTTTTACAGTGAAAACTGCAGGAACTTCAAACCGGCACTAAGAAACAGACTGAGAAGCAGAGAAAAAGTGTCTCCTGCAACCCGTTCCCTTGGTGCTAGATGAACGAACGTCTCTCCACTTGCTCAGTTCTAAGAGATATGTGTGTGTGAAAGCCGTCCTTCACCTAGCTTGTTGGGAACACAAAGTTTCTTTTCAGTTGCAAACTCCATTCCATACATATATATGGGGAGGTACAAGCTCCAACTCGGTTTTACAGTGAAAAATGCAGGAACGTCAAACCGGCACTAGGAAACAGACTGAGAAAGCGTAGAGAAAGTGTCTCCTGCAACCCGTTCCCTTGGTGCTAGATGAACGAACGACTCTCCACTTGCTCAGTTCTGAGAGATAAGTGTGTGTGAAAGCCGTCCTTCACCTAGCTTGTTGGGAACACAAAGTTTCTTTTCAGTTGCAAACTCCATTCCATACATATATATGGGGAGGTACTAGCTCCAACTCGGTTTGACAGTGAAAACTGCAGGAACTTCAAACCGGCACTTGGAAACAGACTGAGAAATCAGAGAAAAAGTGTCTCATGCAACCCGTTCCCTTGGTGCTAGATGAACGAAAGTCTCTCCACTTGCTCAGTTCTGAGAGATACGTGTGTGTGAAAGCCGTCCTTCACCTAGCTTGTTGGGAACACAAAGTTTCTTTTCAGTTGCAAACTCCATTCCATACATATATGTGGGGAGGTACTAGCTCCAACTCGGTTTTACAGTGAAAACTGCAGGAACTTCAAACCGGCACTAGGAAACAGATTGAGAAAGCAGACAAAAAGTGTCCCTGCAAACCGTTCTCTTGGTGCTAGATGAACGGACGTCTCTCCACTTGCTCAGTTCTGAGAGATAAGTGTGTGTGAAAGCCGTCCTTCACCTAGCTTGTTGGGAACACAAAGTTTCTTTTCAGTTGCAAACTCCATTCCATACATATATATGGGGAGGTAGAAGCTCCAAATCTGTTTGACAGTGAAAACTGCAGGAACTTCAAACCGGCACTAGGAAACAGACTGAGGAAGCAGAGAAAAAGTGTCTCCTGCAACCCGTTCCCTTGGTGCTAGATGAAAGAACGTCTCTCCACTTGCTCTGTTCTGAGAGGTAAGTGTGTGTGAAAGCCGTCCTTCACCTAGCTTGTTGGGAACACAAAGTTTCTTTTCAGTTGCAAACTCCATTCCATACATATATAGGGGAGTTAGAAGCTCCAACTCGGTTTGACAGTGAAAACTGCAGGAACTTCAAACCGGCACAAGGAAACAGACTGAGAAAGCAGGGAAAAAGTCTCTCTTGCAACCCGTTCCCTTGGTGCTAGATGAACGAACGTCTCTCCACTTGCTCAGTTCTGAGAGATAAGTGTGTGTGAAAGCCGTCCTTCAACTAGCTTGTTGGGAACACAAAGTTTCTTTTCAGTTGCAAACTCCATTCCATACATATATATGGGGAGGTACTAGCTCCAACTCGGTTTTACAGTGAAAACTGCAGGAACTTCAAACCGGCACTAAGAAACAGACTGAGAAAGCAGAGAAAAAGTGTCTCCTGCAACCCGTTCCCTTGGTGCTAGATGAACGAACGTCTCTCCACTTGCTCAGTTCTGAGAGATAAGTGTGTGTGAAAGCCGTCCTTCACCTAGCTTGTTGGGAACACAAAGTTTCTTTTCAGTTGCAAACTCCATTCCATACATATATATGGGGAGGTATAAGCTCCAACTCGGTTTGACAGTGAAAACTGCAGGAACTTCAAACCGGCACTAGGAAACAGACTGAGAAAGCAGAGAAAAAGTGTCTCCTGCAACCCGATCCCTTGTGCTAGATGAACGAATGTCTCTCCACTTGCTCAGTTCTAAGAGACAAGTGTGTGTGAAAGCCGTCCTTCACCTAGCTTGTTGGGAACACAAAGTTTCTTTTCAGTTGCAAACTCCATTCCATACATATATATGGGGAGGTACAAGCTCCAACTCGGTTTTACAGTGAAAACTGCAGGAACTTCAAACCGGCACTAAGAAACAGACTGAGAAGCAGAGAAAAAGTGTCTCCTGCAACCCGTTCCCTTGGTGCTAGATGAACGAACGTCTCTCCACTTGCTCAGTTCTAAGAGATATGTGTGTGTGAAAGCCGTCCTTCACCTAGCTTGTTGGGAACACAAAGTTTCTTTTCAGTTGCAAACTCCATTCCATACATATATATGGGGAGGTACAAGCTCCAACTCGGTTTTACAGTGAAAAATGCAGGAACGTCAAACCGGCACTAGGAAACAGACTGAGAAAGCGTAGAGAAAGTGTCTCCTGCAACCCGTTCCCTTCGTGCTAGATGAACGAACGACTCTCCACTTGCTCAGTTCTGAGAGATAAGTGTGTGTGAAAGCCGTCCTTCACCTAGCTTGTTGGGAACACAAAGTTTCTTTTCAGTTGCAAACTCCATTCCATACATATATATGGGGAGGTACTAGCTCCAACTCGGTTTGACAGTGAAAACTGCAGGAACTTCAAACCGGCACTTGGAAACAGACTGAGAAATCAGAGAAAAAGTGTCTCATGCAACCCGTTCCCTTGGTGCTAGATGAACGAAAGTCTCTCCACTTGCTCAGTTCTGAGAGATACGTGTGTGTGAAAGCCGTCCTTCACCTAGCTTGTTGGGAACACAAAGTTTCTTTTCAGTTGCAAACTCCATTCCATACATATATGTGGGGAGGTACTAGCTCCAACTCGGTTTTACAGTGAAAACTGCAGGAACTTCAAACCGGCACTAGGAAACAGATTGAGAAAGCAGACAAAAAGTGTCCCTGCAACCCGTTCTCTTGGTGCTAGATGAACGGACGTCTCTCCACTTGCTCAGTTCTGAGAGATAAGTGTGTGTGAAAGCCGTCCTTCACCTAGCTTGTTGGGAACACAAAGTTTCTTTTCAGTTGCAAACTCCATTCCATACATATATATGGGGAGGTAGAAGCTCCAAATCTGTTTGACAGTGAAAACTGCAGGAACTTCAAACCGGCACTAGGAAACAGACTGAGGAAGCAGAGAAAAAGTGTCTCCTGCAACCCGTTCCCTTGGTGCTAGATGAAAGAACGTCTCTCCACTTGCTCTGTTCTGAGAGGTAAGTGTGTGTGAAAGCCGTCCTTCACCTAGCTTGTTGGGAACACAAAGTTTCTTTTCAGTTGCAAACTCCATTCCATACATATATATGGGGAGTTAGAAGCTCCAACTCGGTTTGACAGTGAAAACTGCAGGAACTTCAAACCGGCACAAGGAAACAGACTGAGAAAGCAGGGAAAAAGTCTCTCCTGCAACCCGTTCCCTTGGTGCTAGATGAACGAACGTCTCTCCACTTGCTCAGTTCTGAGAGATAAGTGTGTGTGAAAGCCGTCCTTCAACTAGCTTGTTGGGAACACAAAGTTTCTTTTCAGTTGCAAACTCCATTCCATACATATATATGGGGAGGTACTAGCTCCAACTCGGTTTTACAGTGAAAACTGCAGGAACTTCAAACCGGCACTAAGAAACAGACTGAGAAAGCAGAGAAAAAGTGTCTCCTGCAACCCGTTCCCTTGGTGCTAGATGAACGAACGTCTCTCCACTTGCTCAGTTCTGAGAGATAAGTGTGTGTGAAAGCCGTGCTTCACCTAGCTTGTTGGGAACACAAAGTTTCTTTTCAGTTGCAAACTCCATTCCATACATATATATGGGGAGGTATAAGCTCCAACTCGGTTTGACAGTGAAAACTGCAGGAACTTCAAACCGGCACTAGGAAACAGACTGAGAAAGCAGAGAAAAAGTGTCTCCTGCAACCCGATCCCTTGGGCTAGATGAACGAATGTCTCTCCACTTGCTCAGTTCTAAGAGACAAGTGTGTGTGAAAGCCGTCCTTCACCTAGCTTGTTGGGAACACAAAGTTTCTTTTCAGTTGCAAACTCCATTCCATACATATATATGGGGAGGTACAAGCTCCAACTCGGTTTTACAGTGAAAACTGCAGGAACTTCAAACCGGCACTAAGAAACAGACTGAGAAAGCAGAGAAAATAATGTCTCCTGCAACTCGTTCCCTTGGTGCTAGATGAACGAAAGTCTCTCCACTTGCTCTGTTCTGAGAGATAAGTGTGTGTGAAAGCCATCCTTCACCTAGCTTGTTGGGAACACAAAGTTTCTTTTCAGTTGCAAACTCCATTCCATACATATATATGGGGAGGTACAAGCTCCAACTCGTTTTGACAGTGAAAACTGCAGGAACTTCAAACCGGCACTAGGAAACAGACTGAGAAAGCAGAGAAAAAGTGTCTCCTGCGTCCCGTTCCCTTGGTGCTAGATGAACGAACGTCTCTCCACTTGCTCAGTTCTGAGAGATAAGTGTGTGTGAAAGCCGTCCTTCACCTAGCTTGTTGGGAACACAAAGTTTCTTTTCAGTTGCAAACTCCATTCCATATATATATATGGGGAGGTAGAAGCTCCAACTCGGTTTTACAGTGAAAACTGCAGGAACTTCAAACCGGCACTAGGAAACAGACTGAGAAAGCAGAGAAAAAGTGTCTCCTGCAACCCGTTCCCTTGGTGCAAGATGAACGAACGTCTCTCCACTTGCTCAGTTCTGAGAGATAAGTGCGTGTGAAAGCCGTCCTTCACCTAGCTTGTTGGGAACACAAAGTTTCTTTTCAGTTGCAAACTCCATTCCATATATATATATGGGGAGGTAGAAGCTCCAACTCGGTTTGACAGTGAAAACTGCAGGAACTTCAAACCGGCACTAGGAAACAGACTGAGAAAGCAGAGAAAAAGTGTCTCCTGCAACCCTTTCCCTTGGTGCTAGATGAACGAAAGTCTCTCCACTTGCTCAGTTCTGAGAGATAAGTGCGTGTGAAAGCCGTCATTCACCTAGCTTGTTGGGAACACAAAGTTTCTTTTCGGTTTCAAACTCCATTCCATACATATATATGGGGAGGTAGAAGCTCCAAATCTGTTTCACAGTGAAAACTGCAGGAACTTCAAACCGGCACTAGGAAACAGACTGAGAAAGCAGAGAAAAAGTGTCTCCTGCAACCCGTTCCCTTGGTGCTAGATGAACGAACGTCTCTCCACTTGCTCAGTTCTGAGAGATAAGTGTGTGTGAAAGCCGTCCTTCACCTAGCTTGATGGGAACACAAAGTTTCTTTTCGGTTGCAAACTCCATTCCATACATATATATGGGGAGGTAGAAGCTCCAACTCGGTTTGACAGTGAAAACTGCAGGAACTTCAAACCGGCACTAGGAAACAGAATGAGAAAGCAGAGAAAAAGTGTCTCCTGCAACCCGTTCCCTTGGTGCTAGATGAACGAACGTCTCTCCACTTGCTCAGTTCTGAGAGATAAGTGTGTGTGAAAGCCGTCCTTCACCTAGCTTGTTGGGAACACAAAGTTTCTTTTCAGTTGCAAACTCCATTCCATACATATATATGGGGAGGTACTAGCTCCAACTCGGATTTACAGTGAAAACTGCAGGAACTTCAAACCGGCACTAAGAAACAGACTGAGAAGCAGAGAAAAAGTGTCTCCTGCAACCCGTTCCCTTGGTGCTAGATGAACGAACGTCTCTCCACTTGCTCAGTTCTAAGAGATATGTGTGTGTGAAAGCCGTCCTTCACCTAGCTTGTTGGGAACACAAAGTTTCTTTTCAGTTGCAAACTCCATTCCATACATATATATGGGGAGGTACAAGCTCCAACTCGGTTTTACAGTGAAAAATGCAGGAACGTCAAACCGGCACTAGGAAACAGACTGAGAAAGCGTAGAGAAAGTGTCCCCTGCAACCCGTTACCTTCGTGCTAGATGAACGAACGACTCTCCACTTGCTCAGTTCTGAGAGATAAGTGTGTGTGAAAGCCGTCCTTCACCTAGCTTGTTGGGAACACAAAGTTTCTTTTCAGTTGCAAACTCCATTCCATACATATATATGGGGAGGTACTAGCTCCAACTCGGTTTGACAGTGAAAACTGCAGGAACTTCAAACCGGCACTTGGAAACAGACTGAGAAATCAGAGAAAAAGTGTCTCATGCAACCCGTTCCCTTGGTGCTAGATGAACGAAAGTCTCTCCACTTGCTCAGTTCTGAGAGATACGTGTGTGTGAAAGCCGTCCTTCACCTAGCTTGTTGGGAACACAAAGTTTCTTTTCAGTTGCAAACTCCATTCCATACATATATGTGGGGAGGTACTAGCTCCAACTCGGTTTTACAGTGAAAACTGCAGGAACTTCAAACCGGCACTAGGAAACAGATTGAGAAAGCAGACAAAAAGTGTCCCTGCAAACCGTTCTCTTGGTGCTAGATGAACGGACGTCTCTCCACTTGCTCAGTTCTGAGAGATAAGTGTGTGTGAAAGCCGTCCTTCACCTAGCTTGTTGGGAACACAAAGTTTCTTTTCAGTTGCAAACTCCATTCCATACATATATATGGGGAGGTAGAAGCTCCAAATCTGTTTGACAGTGAAAACTGCAGGAACTTCAAACCGGCACTAGGAAACAGACTGAGGAAGCAGAGAAAAAGTGTCTCCTGCAACCCGTTCCCTTGGTGCTAGATGAAAGAACGTCTCTCCACTTGCTCTGTTCTGAGAGGTAAGTGTGTGTGAAAGCCGTCCTTCACCTAGCTTGTTGGGAACACAAAGTTTCTTTTCAGTTGCAAACTCCATTCCATACATATATATGGGGAGTTAGAAGCTCCAACTCGGTTTGACAGTGAAAACTGCAGGAACTTCAAACCGGCACAAGGAAACAGACTGAGAAAGCAGGGAAAAAGTCTCTCCTGCAACCCGTTCCCTTGGTGCTAGATGAACGAACGTCTCTCCACTTGCTCAGTTCTGAGAGATAAGTGTGTGTGAAAGACGTCCTTCAACTAGCTTGTTGGGAACACAAAGTTTCTTTTCAGTTGCAAACTCCATTCCATACATATATATGGGGAGGTATAAGCTCCAACTCGGTTTGACAGTGAAAACTGCAGGAACTTCAAACCGGCACTAGGAAACAGACTGAGAAAGCAGAGAAAAAGTGTCTCCTGCAACCCGATCCCTTGGGCTAGATGAACGAATGTCTCTCCACTTGCTCAGTTCTAAGAGACAAGTGTGTGTGAAAGCCGTCCTTCACCTAGCTTGTTGGGAACACAAAGTTTCTTTTCAGTTGCAAACTCCATTCCATACATATATATGGGGAGGTACAAGCTCCAACTCGGTTTTACAGTGAAAACTGCAGGAACTTCAAACCGGCACTAAGGAACAGACTGAGAAAGCAGAGAAAATAATGTCTCCTGCAACTCGTTCCCTTGGTGCTAGATGAACGAACGTCTCTCCACTTGCTCTGTTCTGAGAGATAAGTGTGTGTGAAAGCCATCCTTCACCTAGCTTGTTGGGAACACAAAGTTTCTTTTCAGTTGCAAACTCCATTCCATACATATATATGGGGAGGTACAAGCTCCAACTCGTTTTGACAGTGAAAACTGCAGGAACTTCAAACCGGCACTAGGAAACAGACTGAGAAAGCAGAGAAAAAGTGTCTCCTGCATCCCGTTCCCTTGGTGCTAGATGAACGAACGTCTCTCCACTTGCTCAGTTCTGAGAGATAAGTGTGTGTGAAAGCCGTCCTTCACCTAGCTTGTTGGGAACACAAAGTTTCTTTTCAGTTGCAAACTCCATTCCATACATATATATGGGGAGGTAGAAGCTCCAACTCGGTTTTACAGTGAAAACTGCAGGAACTTCAAACCGGCACTAGGAAACAGACTGAGAAAGCAGAGAAAAAGTGTCTCCTGCAACCCGTTCCCTTGGTGCAAGATGAACGAACGTCTCTCCACTTGCTCAGTTCTGAGAGATAAGTGCGTGTGAAAGCCGTCATTCACCTAGCTTGTTGGGAACACAAAGTTTCTTTTCGGTTTCAAACTCCATTCCATACATTTATATGGGGAGGTACTAGCTCCAACTCGGTTTGACAGTGAAAACTGCAGGAACTTCAAACCGGCACTAGGAAACAGACTGAGAAAGCAGAGAAAAAGTGTCTCCTGCAAACCTTTCCATTGGTGCTAGATGAACGAACGTCTCTCCACTTGCTCAGTTCTGAGAGATACGTGTGTGTGAAAGCCGTCCTTCACCTAGCTTGTTGGGAACACAAAGTTTCTTTTCAGTTGCAAACTCCATTCCATACATATATGTGGGGAGGTACTAGCTCCAACTCGGTTTTACAGTGAAAACTGCAGGAACTTCAAACCGGCACTAGGAAACAGATTGAGAAAGCAGACAAAAAGTGTCCCTGCAAACCGTTCTCTTGGTGCTAGATGAACGGACGTCTCTCCACTTGCTCAGTTCTGAGAGATAAGTGTGTGTGAAAGCCGTCCTTCACCTAGCTTGTTGGGAACACAAAGTTTCTTTTCAGTTGCAAACTCCATTCCATACATATATATGGGGAGGTAGAAGCTCCAAATCTGTTTGACAGTGAAAACTGCAGGAACTTCAAACCGGCACTAGGAAACAGACTGAGGAAGCAGAGAAAAAGTGTCTCCTGCAACCCGTTCCCTTGGTGCTAGATGAAAGAACGTCTCTCCACTTGCTCTGTTCTGAGAGGTAAGTGTGTGTGAAAGCCGTCCTTCACCTAGCTTGTTGGGAACACAAAGTTTCTTTTCAGTTGCAAACTCCATTCCATACATATATATGGGGAGTTAGAAGCTCCAACTCGGTTTGACAGTGAAAACTGCAGGAACTTCAAACCGGCACAAGGAAACAGACTGAGAAAGCAGGGAAAAAGTCTCTCCTGCAACCCGTTCCCTTGGTGCTAGATGAACGAACGTCTCTCCACTTGCTCAGTTCTGAGAGATAAGTGTGTGTGAAAGACGTCCTTCAACTAGCTTGTTGGGAACACAAAGTTTCTTTTCAGTTGCAAACTCCATTCCATACATATATATGGGGAGGTATAAGCTCCAACTCGGTTTGACAGTGAAAACTGCAGGAACTTCAAACCGGCACTAGGAAACAGACTGAGAAAGCAGAGAAAAAGTGTCTCCTGCAACCCGATCCCTTGGGCTAGATGAACGAATGTCTCTCCACTTGCTCAGTTCTAAGAGACAAGTGTGTGTGAAAGCCGTCCTTCACCTAGCTTGTTGGGAACACAAAGTTTCTTTTCAGTTGCAAACTCCATTCCATACATATATATGGGGAGGTACAAGCTCCAACTCGGTTTTACAGTGAAAACTGCAGGAACTTCAAACCGGCACTAAGGAACAGACTGAGAAAGCAGAGAAAATAATGTCTCCTGCAACTCGTTCCCTTGGTGCTAGATGAACGAACGTCTCTCCACTTGCTCTGTTCTGAGAGATAAGTGTGTGTGAAAGCCATCCTTCACCTAGCTTGTTGGGAACACAAAGTTTCTTTTCAGTTGCAAACTCCATTCCATACATATATATGGGGAGGTACAAGCTCCAACTCGTTTTGACAGTGAAAACTGCAGGAACTTCAAACCGGCACTAGGAAACAGACTGAGAAAGCAGAGAAAAAGTGTCTCCTGCATCCCGTTCCCTTGGTGCTAGATGAACGAACGTCTCTCCACTTGCTCAGTTCTGAGAGATAAGTGTGTGTGAAAGCCGTCCTTCACCTAGCTTGTTGGGAACACAAAGTTTCTTTTCAGTTGCAAACTCCATTCCATACATATATATGGGGAGGTAGAAGCTCCAACTCGGTTTTACAGTGAAAACTGCAGGAACTTCAAACCGGCACTAGGAAACAGACTGAGAAAGCAGAGAAAAAGTGTCTCCTGCAACCCGTTCCCTTGGTGCAAGATGAACGAACGTCTCTCCACTTGCTCAGTTCTGAGAGATAAGTGCGTGTGAAAGCCGTCATTCACCTAGCTTGTTGGGAACACAAAGTTTCTTTTCGGTTTCAAACTCCATTCCATACATTTATATGGGGAGGTACTAGCTCCAACTCGGTTTGACAGTGAAAACTGCAGGAACTTCAAACCGGCACTAGGAAACAGACTGAGAAAGCAGAGAAAAAGTGTCTCCTGCAAACCTTTCCATTGGTGCTAGATGAACGAACGTCTCTCCACTTGCTCAGTTCTGAGAGATAAGTGTGTGTGAAAGCCGTCCTTCACCTAGCTTGTTGGGAACACAAAGTTTCTTTTCAGTTGCAAACTCCATTCCATACATATATATGGGGAGGTAGAAGCTCCAACTCGGTTTTACAGTGAAAACTGCAGGAACTTCAAACCGGCACTAGGAAACAGACTGAGAAAGCAGAGAAAAAGTGTCTCCTGCAACCCGTTCCCTTGGTGCTAGATGAACGAACGTCTCTCCCCTTGCTCTGTTCTGAGAGATAATTGTGTGTGAAAGCCGTCCTTCACCTAACTTGTGGGAACACAAAGTTTCTTTTCAGTTGCAAACTCCATTCCATACATATATATGGGTAGGTACAAGCTCCAAATCGGTTTTACAGTGAAAACTGCAGGAACTTCAAACCGGCACTAGGAAACAGACTGAGGAAGCAGAGAAAAAGTGTCTCCTGCAACCCGTTCCCTTGGTGCTAGATGAACGAACGTCTCTCCACTTGCTCAGTTCTGAGAGATAAGTGTGTGTGAAAGCCGTCCTTCACCTAGCTTGTTGGGAACACAAAGTTTCTTTTCAGTTGCAAACTCCATTCCATACATATATATGGGGAGGTACAAGCTCCAACTCGGTTTTACAGTGAAAACTGCAGGAACTTCAAACCGGCACTAAGAAACAGACTGAGAAAGCAGAGAAAAAGTGTCTCCTGCAACCCGTTCCCTTGGTGCTAGATGAACGAACGTCTCTCCACTTCTCTGTTCTGAGAGATAAGTGTGTGTGAAAGCCGTCCTTCACCTAGCTTGTTGGGAACACAAAGTTTCTTTTCAGTTGCAAACTCCATTCCATACATATATATGGGGAGGTATAAGCTCCAACTCGGTTTGACAGTGAAAACTGCAGGAACTTCAAACCGGCACTAGGAAACAGACTGAGAAAGCAGAGAAAAAGTGTCTCCTGCAACCCGATCCCTTGGTGCTAGATGAACGAATGTCTCTCCACTTGCTCAGTTCTAAGATACAAGTGTGTGTGAAAGCCGTCCTTCACCTAGCTTGTTGGGAACACAAAGTTTCTTTTCAGTTGCAAACTCCATTCCATACATATATATGGGGAGGTACAAGCTCCAACTCGGTTTGACAGTGAAAACTGCAGGAACTTCAAACCGGCACTAAGAAACAGACTCAGAAAGCAGAGAAAAAGTGTCTCCTGCAACTCGTTCCCTTGGTGCTAGATGAACGAACGTCTCTCCACTTGCTCTGTTCTGAGAGATAAGTGTGTGTGAAAGCCGTCCTTCACATAGCTTGTTGGGAACACAAAGTTTCTTTTCAGTT